>NC_141875.1:168248873-168551903 GCF_056163025.1 Triticum urartu
TAATTTGCACAAAGTTGTATATTTCCCTCAAAGCAGCTTATTTCTTATGAGCAGGGAAATATTTAGCAGAGAAGTAATAAATCATATCCTGGGGACTACGCACACAACCAGGATCAAGAGAATTAAACCATATCTTAGCATCACCCTTTAATGAGAACGGAAATATTTTGAGTATATAAAAGTAATGCGATCTCTCATCATTAGTGAACAGGGCAGCTATATCATTTAACTCAGTAAGATGTGCCACAACAGTTTCAGATTCATAGCCATAAAAAGGATCAGATTCAACCAAAGTAATTATAGCAGGATCAACAGAGAATTCATAATCCTTATCAGGAACACAGATAGGTGAGGTTGCAAAAGCAGGATCAGGTTTCATTTTATCTCTAAGTGATTCTTTGTTCCATTTAATCAATAACCTCTTAAGCTCATATCTATCTTTGCAGGCTAAAATAGCTAAAGAAGAATCTTTATCAAAAATATAACCCTGAGGAATAACAGGCATATTTTCATCATCACTTTCATCATCGTATTCGGATTCATCAATTTCTCTTTCTCTAGCCCTAGCAATTTGTTCTTCAAGAAATTCACTAAGGGGCACAGTAGTATCAGGCATAGAAGCAGTTTCATCATAAGTATCATGCATAGTAGAAGTGGCATCATCAATAACATGCGACATATCAGAACGAATAATAGAAGCAGGTTTAGGTGTCGATAGCTTACTCATCACAGAAGGTGAATCAAGTGCAGAGCTAGATGGCAGTTCCTTACCTCCCCTCGTAGTTGAGGGATAAATTGTTGTCTTAGCGTGTTTCAAATTCTTCATAGTGTCCAGCAGATATAAATCCCAAGTGACTCAAAGAATAGAGCTATGCTCCCCGGCAACGGCGCCAGAAAAAGGTCTTGATAACCCACAAGTATAGGGGATCGCAACAGTTTTCGAGGGTAGAGTATTTAACCCAAATTTATTGATTCGACACAAGGGGAGACAAAGAATATTCTCAAGTATTAGCAGCTGAGTTGTCAATTCAACCACACCTGGAAACTTAGTATCTGCAGCAAAGTGTTTAGTAGCAAAGTAATATGATAGTGGTGGTAGCGGCAACAAAAGTAAAGACAGTAAAAGTAATGTTTTTGGTATTTTGTAGTGATTGTAACAGTAGCAGCGGGAAAGTAAATAAGCGTAAACCAGTATATGGAAAACTCGTAGGCACCGGATTAGTGATGGATAATTATGCCGGATGCGGTTCATCATGTAACAGTCATAACATAGGGTGACACAGAACTAGCTCCAATTCATCAATGTAATGTAGGCATGTATTCCGTATATAGTCATACGTGCTTATGGAAAAGAACTTGCATGACATCTTTTGTCCTAGCCTCCCGTGGCAGCGGGGTCCTATTGGAAACTAAGGGATATTAAGGCCTCCTTTTAATAGAGAACCGGAACAAAGCATTAGCACATAGTGAACACATGAACTCCTCAAACTATGGTCATCACCGGGAGTGGTCCCGATTATTGTCACTTCGGGGTTGCCGGATCATAACACATAGTAGGTGACTATAGACTTGCAAGGTAGGATCAAGAACTCACATATATTCATGAAAACATAATAGGTTCAGATCTGAAATCATGGCACTCGGGCCCTAGTGACAAGCATTAAGCATAGCAAAGTCATAGCAACATCAATCTCAGAACATAGTGGATACTAGGGATCAAACCCTAACAAAACTAACTTGATTACATGATAAATCTCATCCAACCCATCACCGTCCAGCAAGCCTACGATGGAATTACTCATGCACGGCGGTGAGCATCATGAAATTGGTGATGGAGGATGGTTGATGATGATGACGGCGACGAACCCCCCTCTCCGGAGCCCCGAACGGACTCCAGATCAGCCCTCCCGAGAGGTTTTAGGGCTTGGTGGCGGCTCCGTGTCGTAAAACGCGATGATTTCTTCTCTCTGATTTTTTTCTCTCCGAAAGCAGATATATAGAGTTGGAGTTGGCGTCGGAGGGTTTCTAGGGGGCCCACGAGGTAGGGGGGGCGTGCCTTAGAGGGGGGGCGCACCCCCCCACCCTCGTGAACAGGGTGTGGGCCCCCTGGTATTCATCTTTGGCGAGGATTTTTTATTATTTTTTCTAAGATGTTCCGTGGAGTTTCAGGTCATTCCGAGAATATTCGTTTTCTGCACATAAAACAACACCATGGCAATTCTGCTGAAAACAGCGTCAGTCCGGGTTAGTTTCATTCAAATCATACAAGTTAGAGTCCAAAACAAGGGTAAAAGTGTTTGGAAAAGTAGATACGACGGAGACGTATCAGGGTCTAACGGTTCCGGCCCTGTTGCTCAGTTGCCCAGGGATGGGACTGGGGTTGAGCCGGCACTCTCACCATCGGTGCCTATGACTTCGAGTGCGCTTTGGGTCCTTTGAGCCAGCCTCTGCTCCGCCCAGACTTTGGAGTGACAGGGTAGATTCTGATGATGTTTTTGAACATTCGCTCTCTAGGTTGGAATTCGAGGGTGCTGGCGGATCCTTGGTTGGAGGTTTGGTGAGGGCATCGTCGGCGAGGCCTTTGGTTGGAGGTGGGGAGGTAGAGCCTGTGGTTGCTTCTATATCTCTCGCTTCACCTGTGGCCGAGGTTCTGAAGATGATGACTACGCCCGAGGTGGGGCTCGGGGGAGGGGGTTCGGGGCAGGTGGCCGCGACTTCTCCCCTCCCTATCCTGACGCCGGAGACGCCGGTCACGAGGGCGTCTGCTGGTGTTGGGAGAGGTAGCCTGAGGCAGGTGGCCTCGGCTATCTCTTCTCCGGTCGTGGTGATGGCGTCCATGCTTCGAGTGGCGCTGGGGGAGGGGGGTCTGGGGCAGGTGGCCCTGGCTCCTCCTCCTTCTTCGGCGGTCAGGAGGACCACGTCTCCTACGACGCCGGCGCCCCACTCTGCGCCGAGGGGTGGGGCGGGAGGAGGGCTCGGGCAGGCGGCCCCCGCCCTCCTCTCTCCAGACCGGCCCGTAGCCCAGGGCCTCGGTGCGGGTCACTTGGCCGAGGGGCAGGGGAGCCTCTTGCCGCCTCCTCCGGTAACCTTGGTTGACCCTTTGCGGGATTCAGCGCGAGGCTTTACTAGGGAGGAGGTCGTTGCTTTCGGCAGGATCCCTGACCCGGTCTCGACGGGGAGACGGATGAGTGCTCGTATTCAGGAGATTCCGGAGGTTGATGACATGCAGCAGAGGTGCGCTATGAGGGCGGCCAAGCTTCATGATGTTGAGATCTCTACTAGTATGTCCGTCAACATATCTAATTCATTATTGCATTTTTCTAATGAGGAGATTATAAATAATGCAAACCAATTAGGAGTTTCACTCGGGGCTAATGATAGTGAAATTTCCAATTCGGTGAATGATCTTTTAGATTTGGAGGCGGAGCGTGCCTTAGAGACTATTCGTAATCTCGCAGCGGTAAAACCCATGAATGATGATGAGATTGATGCATTAGGGGTCAGAGTGCTCGATAATCTGTGTGCGGATTTAGCACCAACCAACCATGAGTCTGAGGACGATGATGTGCCTCTAGATAATGCAGTTGTTAGTACCGTTGAGCCCGGTTATGAGGACCGGGGGGCAGAACCTAGTAAACCAAAGCGCAAGTGGAAACGGAAGATTTACCCTGATTCTGCAGTTCGTAGGAGTGCTAGGATTCGGACTGCCAAAAAAATTTCATGATGAATTATGAAAGGAATCTTTTGGAATAGCAGAGGTCTAAAAGACTTGGCTAAAAGGTTTCTTGCTGAGGCATCTCTGGAGCATCGTTTAGATTTTATTGCTCTATCGGAAACTGGTCGAGAAAACTTTGCGCCCCAGTTTCTTTCCTCTCTAGTGGGTGGTGTTGATTTCGATTGGCATTGCCTCCCTCCGCGAGGAAGATCGTGTGGTATCTTGCTGGGTGTGAGATGCGATTCGCTTGAAGTCCGAAGTGTAGTGATGGGCGACTTCGCGGTTAAGTTTCGAGTCAGGTCTAAAGCTGATGGTTTCAACTGGGCATTGGTGGCGGTTTATGGTGCCGCACAGCCCGAGCTTAAACCGGAGTTTCTGGCGGACCTTGTTCGAATCTGTGGGTCTGAGCAACTTCCAATTCTAGTTGGGGGTGATTTCAATATCATTAGGAGGAGAGAGGAGAAGAATAATGATAATTTTGATGATAGGTGGTCGTTTATGTTCAATACCATTATTGAAATCTTGGATCTGAGGGAGATAGAGCTTTCTGGTAGAAAGTTTACCTGGGCTAATGCTTTGCCAAACCCGACTTATGAAAAGCTTGACCGAGTTCTCGCGAGCGTTGAGTGGGAATAGAAGTTCCCGCTTGTAACGGTTCAAGCACTCTCGCGTGGAATATCCGATCACACACTCTTGTTCGTGGACTCAGGGGAGCCGAACCACGTGGGAAACAAAAACACCTTTTCCTTCGAGATGGCCTGGTTCGAACGCAAAGGTTTCTTCGACCTGATTGCCAGGGAGTGGGCTAAGGGTGCAGGAGGTAGGACTTCTGTCGAGCGTTGGCAGCATAAGATTAGGTATTTGAGAAGATTCTTAAGGGGGTGGGATAAGCACCTAAGTGGGGTGTATAAGATTGAAAAGGACAGGCTCCTTTCTCTTATTCAAACCCTAGACATAAAGGCCGAAACTACGATTTTGCTGCCAGCAGAGCTTCAGGTTAAAACTGAGGCGGAGAAGAGGTTGAAAGAACTTCTCCGCGAAGAAGAATTGAAGTGGGTATTGCGGGCTAAGGTCCGCAAAGTGGTCCAAGGAGATGCGAATACTCAATTCTTTCACTTGATTGCTAATGGTAAGCACAGAAAGAAGAGGATCTTTCAACTTGAACAAGATGAGGGCACTATTTTAGGACAGGGCAACTTAAAAACTTATATAACCGAGTATTACAAGCAGTTATTTGGACCTCCGGAGGATAGTTGTGTGTCCCTTGATGAGTCCAGGACTGAGGATGTGCCTCAACTGTCGGCTGCTGATAATGACATTCTGGTTGCCCCGTTCTCAGAGAAGGAGGTGTTTGATGCTATTGCACAGATGAAAAACAATAAGGCTCCAGGACCGGATGGATTCCCGGTGGAGTTCTACAAAAAGTGTTGGCACATTATTAAGGGGGATTTGTTATCGATGTTTCATTATCTCTTCTCTGGGCAGCTTCACTTATTTCACTTGAATTTTGGAACAATCACACTGCTTCCTAAGAAGACGGATGCTGTGAGAATTGAGCAGTTCAGGCCGATATGCCTTCTCAATGTTAGTTTCAAAATCTTCACCAAGGTCGGGACTAATAGGCTCACACAGATTGCGCATTCTATGGTGCAACAATCCCAAACTGCTTTCATGCCGGACAGAAACATCCTTGAAGGGGTGGTAGTCCTTCATGAAACGCTCCATGAAATCCATTCTAAAAAATTAGATGGAGTAGTTTTTAAGGTGGATTTCGAGAAAGCGTACGATAAAGTCAAATGGCCATTCCTTCAACAGGCATTGCATATGAAAGGTTTTGATGAAGCCTGGCGCCGCCAGGTCGAATCGTTTACGCAAAAAGGGAGTGTGGGAATTAAAGTGAATAACGATATTGATCATTACTTCCAGACACATAAAGGCCTCAGACAAGGAGATCCGATGTCCCCTATCCTGTTTAACATTGTGGTTGATATGTTAGCAATTTTGATAGGACGGGCTAAGGAGAATGGTCAAGTAGGTGGCTTGGTACCTCATCTTGTTGATGGAGGTGTTTCCATCCTTCAGTACGCTGATGATACAATCATCTTTATGGAGCATGACTTGGCCAGGGCGAGAAATATGAAGCTGGTGTTATGCCTTTTCGAACAATTGACCGGGTTAAAGATTAACTTTCACAAGAGCGAGTTGTTCTGCTTTGGTAGAGCCAAGGACGAACAGGAGGCTTATAGGAAATTGTTTGGGTGCGAGTTGGGGGATTTACCTTTCTCTTACCTAGGTATACCCATCCATCATCGTAAGTTGACAAACAGAGAATGGAAGTGCATCGAAGACCGATTTGAGAAGAAACTGAGTTGCTGGAAGGGCAAGCTCATATCATACGGAGGCCGATTAATTCTGATAAATTCGGTGCTCACGAGTATGCCTATGTTTCTCTTATTGTTCTTTGAAGTCCCAGTTGGTGTCAGGAAAAGACTGGACTTTTATCGATCGCGTTTCTTTTGGCAGGGTGATGAACTCAAAAGAAAATACCGGCTAGCTAAATGGGATATCATCTGTAGACCGAAAGACCAAGGGGGTCTTGGTATTGAGAATCTTGAAGTTAAGAACAAATGCCTTCTCAGTAAGTGGCTGTGGAAGCTGTCCACTGAAACTGATGCCACGTGGGCGCAAATCCTTCGTAGCAAGTACCTTCAGACAAAAACTTTGTCCCAGGTGACAGTCAGGCCGACAGACTCGCCTTTCTAGAAAGGACTGATGAAAGTCAAACAATCCTTGTTTCATAGGACAAAGTTTATTATTGGCAACGGTGCTGGTACGCGTTTCTGGGAGGATACTTGGCTCAGAGAGACACCCTTGGCCATTCAATATCCGTCTTTATATCATATTGTTCAACGACGTGAGGTGTTCGTTGCGACGGTATTTCAATCTATCCCCCTTAATATTCAATTCAGACGGTCGCTAGCGGGCAATCGTTGGGAAGAATGGCTCCATCTAGTTAGGAGACTGATGGAGATTCAGCTTTCTCAACAACCTGATGAATTATGTTGGAAGCTGACTAGGTCTGGAGTATTCACAGTTAAATCAATGTACATTGATGTTATTAATTCGAGCTCCATTCCTACCTCCAAGCATGTTTGGGCTGTCAAAGTTCCATTGAAAATAAAATTGTTTATGTGGTTTGTCCATAAACAAGTTATTTTAACAAAGGACAACTTGATAAAGCGTAATTGGACAGGACCTACTAGGTGTAGTTTCTGTGATCGGGATGAAACGATCAAACACCTCTTTCTTGATTGCCCGTTAGCCAAAGTTCTTTGGCAGACGGTCCACATTGCTTTTAATATTACTCCACCGAATTCTGTCAACACGTTATTTGGGACATGGCTTGATGGGGTTGAGCCTGACTTAGCGAGACATATTCGTGTTGGAGTTTGCGCTTTGCTGTGGACTATCTGGAATTGCATAAATGATTTGGTTTTTAACAGAAGATCACGCATTCACTTTTTGCAGGTTATTTTCCGAGCCACGACAGTGATCCGTTCGTGGTCGCTACTCACTCCGATGGAGGTTAGGGAGCATTTGGTTACTGGATCTATCCGCTGGGAGATGGTAGCTCAGAATATTTTTAACCGGTTTGGATGGCGGTCATGTAATAGGATAGGCAATTAGTTTACCTATCTCTCTTTAGACAGCCGGTTGTGGCGTCTTCGTTTTGGCTAGTTTTTGTTTCTAGCCCTTTTTAGCTCTGTGTGAGCTTTCTTTTCAGTTTTTTTCAGTTGGAGACTTTGAAACCTTATTGGGAACCTTTTTATTTGGTAATAAGATGGCCGTATACATCATTCTGATGCAGAGGTCGGGGAGAACCCCTTTTCAAAAAAAAAAGAAGTATTGTCACTGTCAAAGTCCCATTCAAGTTTATCTTCTACCGCTTGTTTGATGTCAATGGGAGGAGTAAAATTCTCGGAGCTGTAGTTAATATCTTCTATGATCCAGGGCCCTCGAACTTGTGGGTCATACACTCCACGTGACAACATATGATGAAGATTATTGTCATGCTTAAGCACCCACTCGGTGCCGCCACCATGCGATTCGTTGAGGATCCACACTCGGAGTTGGCATTGATGATCAAATGATGCAAAATATACCCCGTTCTCCGATCTTCCAAGACTAATTTTTTCTCCATATTTACTCTTACCAATTTCTATGGGTGGTTTCATTGCTTGGTACGTGCAGCTTGACAGGGATATTCTGATGAAAATAGATAAAATCATTGATAACCAAAAGACATGTACTAAAAATATGTGTGTACCCCGCAAAAAAGAAAAGAAAAGAATGGTGCTCGTTTTTTTTTGCGTGAAAACTTTCAATCTATTCATCAACTGTCAAGGTAGTACAAAGAACACTAGAAGTAAAATTTACATCCAGGTCCGTAGACCACCTAGCGACGACTACAATCACTAGAGCGAGCCGAAGGCGCGCCGCCATCATCGCCCCTCCCTCGTCGGAGCCGGGCAAATATTGTTGTAGTAGACAGTCGGGAAGTCGTCGTGCTAAGGCCCCATAGGACCAGCGCACCAAAACAGCAACCGCCGCCGATGAAGAGAAGCATAGACCGGAAGGATCCAACCTGCAGACACTCACACATAGACGAACGAAGACCGGATCCAGTTGGATCCACCAAAGACAAACACCGATCGGATCCCATGAGATCCGCCGGAGACAAACCTCCATACGCCTTTCGATGATGCTTGAAACATAACCGGGACAGGGGCTAGGCGGGGAGGACCTTATTCCATCTTCAAGAAGACGCCGCCGCCTCATGTTCTTGAGCATGGCACAAACCCTAACAAAACTCAGAAAAGCATCTAAAAACGGAGCCCTCCCGCCGGCAAGGGCCAGGATCCACCGTGCCTCCATGATCCGAGGACCATAGAAGATACGGCGGACCGGCGGCGCCGGCGAGAGGCAAGGAAACCCTAGATGGGAGTTCGGGCGTGGGCTTCTGTTTTCACCTCCGATTTAGTTGCTTCATAACAAATTGGTTTAGCACGTAGAGTTGTCCACCCCAGTAGGCGGAGAGTACTTGATGCATGTCCCGCGTCACCAGCCGCAGATGGGCGACGGTCCCCATGGCATCCCCTCGCCGAGTAAACGACCTCTCCTCCCAACTCGCTGTAGCAGAAGAGAAGACGTGCATGATACATGGCGACGGGGGCCATTCTAACTCCGACTCAACCCCGATGGCGCTCCACGTAATGGACGGGACTATCACCACCTCGTAGTGCGGCGAGACGGCGGGGTCAAACACTACGTAGCGGTGAAGGGGCGCGACGGCGTGGTGAACCTCTTGTGGCAGTGTTGTAGGGGCGTCCAGCGCTGCGTGGCGGGGTTGACCACGTAGTCAAAGGTCAGGAGGAGGCCGTTGCGGTGATCCACTACGATGGCTTCTTCCATGGGGGGCATGTAGCGGAGGAGGTTGCCGCTGATGGCTGCTGCGGCGCCGTCTCTCCTCGGCGGCCGGAAGAACTCGGAGGGAGTCTGAACAGAACCCCCCCCCCCCCCCCCCCCGCGGCTCCTGCGTCGTCCCCCTTGGGTGACTCGGGGGCGACTAGGGTTTCCCCCGGCGCCGCCACCCCCTCCATCCCCCCCCCCTTGCCGCCACCAGAGGTACGCCAGCCTAGGAGGCTGCCGATGAAGGTGGCGGTGAGGCTCCCCGTCGCTTCGTCCCTTGGCGAAAGACCCTGGACGCCGGGGCGGCGGCCTCGGACGGCGAGGCGGCGCCACCTTCACGGCAGGTGGCGGGCGCGGGATGCAACGGACGGCCTCCTCGGCAGCTTGGGCGGTGAGGAGCCGGCAGGAGGTGGTCATGGCGTGGGCTTCTTCCACTCCAGATCTGAAGGTCGTGCTTCTCTCCTCCTCTGCTCCACACCCCCCTCTGGCGGTGTCCGATTTGTGGCTTTGGCTATCAGATCCGATGCTGGCGGGGTGATGGTGGTGTTGGAAATATGCCCTAGAGGCAATAATAAATTGATTATTATTATATTTCCTTGTTCATGATAATCGTTTATTATCCATGCTAGAATTGTATTGATAGGAAACTCAGATACATGTGTGGATACATAGACAACACCATGTCCCTAGTAAGCCTCTAGTTGACTAGCTCGTTGATCAATAGATGGTTACGGTTTCCTGACCATGGACATTGGATGTCATTGATAACGGGATCACATCATTAGGAGAATGATGTGATGGGCAAGACCCAATCCTAAGCCTAGCACAAGATCATGTAGTTCGTATGCTAAAGCTTTTCTAATGTCAAGTATCATTTCCTTAGACCATGAGATTGTGCAACTCCCGGATACCGTAGGAGTGCTTTGGGTGTGCCAAACGTCACAACGGAACTGGGTGGCTATGAAGGTACACTACAGGTATCTCCTAAAGTGTCTGTTGGGTTGGCACGAATCGAGACTAGGATTTGTCACTCCGTGTAAACGGAGAGGTATCTCTGGGCCCACTCAGTAGGACATCATCATAATGTGCACAATGTGATCAAGGAGTTGATCACGGGATGATGTGTTGCGGAACGAGTAAAGAGACTTGCCGGAATGAGATTGAACAAGGTATCGGGATACCGACGATCGAATCTCGGGCAAGTATCGTACCGATAGACAAAGAGAATTGTATACGGGATTGATTAAGTCCTTGACATCATGGTTCATCCGATGAGATCATCTTGGAACATGTGGGAACCAACATGGGTATCCAGATCCCGCTGTTGGTTATTGACCGGAGGACGTCTCGGTCATGTCTGCATGGTTCCCGAACCCGTAGGGTCTACACACTTAAGGTTCGATGACGCTAGGGTTATAGGGAATAGACATACGTGGTTACCGAATGTTGTTCGGAGTCCAGGATGAGATCCCGGATGTCACGAGGAGTTCCGAAATGGTCCGGAGGTAAAGATTTATATATGGGAAGTCCTGTTTTGGTCGCCGGAAAAGTTTCGGGGTTTATCGGTAACGTACCGGGACCACCGGGAGGGTCCCGGGGGTCCACCAAGTGGGGCCACAAGCCCCGGAGGGCTGCATGGGCCAAGTGTGGGAGGGGACCAGCCCCAGGTGGGCTGGTGCGCCCCCCCGCAAGGGCCCAAGGCGCCTAAGGGGAAGAGGGGGGGGCAAACCCTAAGGGTAGATGGGCCTTAGGGCCCATACCTGGTGCGCCTCCCTCTCCCCCTCCACCTGGCCACCACCTAGATGAGATCTAGGGGCTGCCGCCACCCCTAGGGAGGGAACCCTAGGTGGGGGCGCAGCCCCTCCCCTCCCCATATATATACTTGAGGTTTGGGCTGCCCAACACACACGAGTTTCTCTCCTTCTTGGCGCAGCCCTACCCCTCTCCCTCCTCGTCTCTTGCGGTGCTTGGCGAAGCCCTGCTGGAGTACCACGCTCCTCCACCACCACCACACCGTCGTGCTGCTGCTGGATGGAGTCTTCCCCAACCTCTCCTTCTCCCCTTGCTGGATCAAGGCGTAGGAGACGTCACCGGGCTGTACGTGTGTTGAACACGGAGGTGCCGTCCGTTCGGCACTAGGATCATCGGTGATTTGAATCACGACGAGTACGACTCCATCAACCCCGTTCACTTGAACGCTTCCGCGTAGCGATATACAAGGGTATGTAGATGCACTCTCCTTCCCTCGTTGCTGGTTTCTCCATAGATAGATCTTGGTGACACGTAGGAAAATTTTGAATTTCTGCTACGTTCCCCAATAGTGGCATCATGAGCTAGGTCTATGCGTAGTTTCTATGCACGAGTAGAACACAAAGTAGTTGTGGGCGTTGATTTTGTTCAATATGCTTACCGTTACTAGTCCAATCTTGATTCGGCGGCATCGTGGGATGAAGCGGCCCGGACCGACCTTACACGTACTCTTACGTGAGACTGGTTCCACCGACTGACATGCACTAGTTGCATAAGGTGGCTAGCGGGTGTCTGTCTCTCCCACTTTAGTCGGATCAGATTCGATGAAAAGGGTCCTTATGAAGGGTAAATAGCAATTGGCATATCACGTTGTGGTTTTTGCGTAGGTAAGAAACGTTCTTGCTAGAAACCCATAGCAGCCAGGTAAAACATGCAAACAACAATTAGAGGACGTCTAACTTGTTTTTGCAGGGTATGCTATGTGATGTGATATGGCCAAGAAGAATGTGATGAACGATATGTGATGTATGAGATTGATCATGTTCTTGTAATAGGAATCACGACTTGCATGTCGATGAGTATGACAACCGGCAGGAGCCATAGGAGTTGTCTTTATTTATTATATGACCTGCGTGTCATTGAACAACGCCATGTAATTACTTTACTTTATTGCTAACCATTAGCTGTAGTAGTAGAAGTAATAGTTGGCGAGACAACTTCATGAAGACACGATGATGGAGATCATGGTGTCATGCCGGTGACGATGATGATCATGGAGCCCCGAAGATGGAGATCAAAAGGAGCAATATGATATTGGCCATATCATGTCACTATTTGATTGCATGTGATGTTTATCATGTTTATACATCTTATTTGCTTAGAACGACGGTAGTAAATAAGATGATCCCTCATTGAAATTTCAAGAAAGTGTTCCCCCTAACTGTGCACCATTGCGAAAGTTCGTCGTTTCGAAGCACCACATGATGATCGGGTGTGATAGATTCTTACGTTCGAATACAACGGGTGTTGACGAGCCTAGCATGTACAGACATGGCCTCGGAACACATGCAAAACACTTAGGTTGACTTGACGAGCCTAGCATGTACAGACATGGCCTCGGAACACAAGAGACCGAAAGTTCGAGCATGAGTCGTATGGTAGATACGATCAACATGAAGATGTTCACCGACGTTGACTAGTCCGTCTCACGTGATGATCAGACACGGCCTAGTTGACTCGGATCATGTAATCACTTAGATGACTAGAGGGATGTCTATCTGAGTGAGAGTTCATAAGATGAACTTAATTATCCTGAACATAGTCAAAGGTCTTCGCAAATTATGTCGTGGCTCGCGCTTCAGTTCTACTGTTTAGATATGTTCCTAGAGAAAATTTAGTTGAAAGTTGATAGTACCAATTATGCAGACAGTAAAAGGCTTATGTCCTTAATGCACCGCTCAGTGTGCTGAACCTCGAACGTCGTCTGTGGATGTTGCGAACATCTGACATACACATTTTGATAACTATGTGATAGTTCAGTTAAACGGTTTAGAGTTGAGGCACCGAAGACGTTTTAAAACGTCGCGAAACATATGAGATGTTTCGAGGGCTAAAATTGGGATTTCAGGCTCGTGCCCACGTCAAGAGGTATAAGACCTCCGACGATTTTCTTAGCCCGCAAACTAAGGGAGAAAAGCTCAATTGTTGAGCCTGTGCTCAGATTGTCTGAGTACAACAATCGCTTGAATCGAGTGGGAGTTGATCTTCCAGATGAGATAGTGATGGTTCTCCAAAGTCACTACCACCAAGCTACTAGAGCTTCGTGATGAACTATAACATATCAGGGATAGATATGATCCTTGAGCTATTCGCGACACCGCGAAAGTAGAAATCAAAAGGGAGCATCAATCGTTGATGGTTAGTAAAACCACTAGTTTCAAGAAGGGCAAGGGCAAGAAAGGTATACTTCATGGAACAACAAATTAGTTGCTGTTCTAGTGAAGAAACCTAAAGTTGAACCCAAGCCCGAGACTAAGTGCTTCTGTAATAAGGGGACTAGTCACTGAAGCAGAACCACCCTAGATACTTGGTAGATGAGAAGGCTGGCAAGGTCGACAGAAGTATATTGGATATACATTATAATGTGTACTTTACTAGTACTCCTAGTAGCACCAGGGTATTAGATACCGGTTCGGTTTCTAAGTGTTAGTAACTCGAAACAAAAGGCTACGGAATAAACGGAGACTAGCTAAAAGGTGAGATGACGATATGTGTTGGAAGTTTTTCCCAAGCTTGATGTGATCAAGCATCGCACGCTCCCTCTACCATCGAGATTGGTGTTTGCGTTGAGCATAGACGTGATTGGATTATGTCTATCGCAATACGGTTATTCATTTAAGGAGAATAATGGTTACTCTGTTTATTTGAATAATACCTTCAATGGTCTTACACCTAAAATGAATGGTTTATTGAATCTCGATCGTAGTGATACACATGTTCATGCCAAAAGATATAAGATAGTAATGATAGTACCACCTACTTGTGGCACTGCCACTTAAGTCATATCGGTATAAAACGCATGAAGAAGCTCCATGTTGATGGATCTTTGGACTCTCTCATTTTTGAAAAGTTTGAGACATGCGAACCATGTCTATTGGTGTATATGCATGAAGAAACTCCATGCAAATGGACCGTTTGGACTCACTTGATTTTGAATCACTTGAGACATGCAAATCATACCACATGGGCAAGATGACTGAAAGCCTCGTTTTCAGTAAAATGGAACTAGAAAGCAACTTGTTGGAAGTAATACATCTTGATGTGTGCAGTCCAATGAGTGCTGAGGCATGTAGTGGATATCGTTATGTTCTTACTTCACAGATGATTTGAGTAGATACTGAGTATATTTACTTGATGAAACATAAGTCTGAATTATTGAAAGGTTCAAGTAATTTCAGAGTGAAGTTGAACATCGTCGTGACAAGAGGATAAAATGTCTATGATATGATCATAGAGATGAATATCTGAATTACGAGTTTGGCACAGAATTAAGACATTGTGGAAATTGTTTCACAACCAATACAGCCAGGAACACCATGGTGTGATGGTGTGTCCGTACATCATAACTGCACCCTATTGGATATGATGCATACCATGATGTCTCTTATCAAATTACCATGATAGTTTATGGGTTAGGCATTAGAGACAACCACATTCACTTTAAAAAGGGCACCACGTAATTCCGATGAGATGACACCGTATGAACTATGGTTTAGAGAAACCTAAGCTTTCATTTCTTAAAAAGTTTGGGGCTGCAACGCTTATGTGAAAAAGTTTCAGGCAGATAAGCTCGAACCCAAAGCGGATAAATGCATCTTCATAGGACACCCAAAACAGTTGGGTATACCTCCTGTCTCAAATCCAAAAGCAATAAGGGATTGTTTCTAGAATCGGGTCCTTTCTCGAGGAAAAGTTTCTCTCGAAAGAATTGAGTGGGAGGATGGTGGAGACTTGATGAGGTTATTGAACCGTCTCTTCAACTAGTGTGTGGCAGGGCACAGGGAGTTGTTCCTGTGGCACCTACACCAATTGAAGTGGAAGCTTATGATAGTGATCATGAAACTTCAGATCAAGTCACTACCAAACCTTGTGGGATGACAAGGATGCATACTACTTCAGAGTGGTACGTAATCATGTCTTGGAAGTCATGTTGCTAGACAACAATGAACCTATGAGCTATGGAGAAGCGATGGTGGGCCTGGATTCCAAAATGGCTCGAGGCCATATAATCTGAGAGAGGATCCATGTATGAAAACAAAGTGTAGACTTTGGCAGAACGGCTCGATGGTCGTAAGGCTATTGAGTACAGATGGATTTTAAAAGGAAGACGGACAATGATGGTATGTATCACCATTAAGAAAGCTCGACTTGTCGTTAAGATGTTTTCCGACAAGTTCAAGGAGTTGACTACGATGAGACTTTCTCACACGTAGCGATGCTAAGAGTCTGTTGGAATTATATTAGCGATTATTGCATTATTTATGAAATCTTGCAGATAGGATGTCAAAAACCATTGTTTCCTCGACGATTTTCTTGAGGAAAGGTTGTATGTGATACAACCGGAAGGTTTTGTCAATCCTGAAAGATGCTAACAAGTATGCAAAGCTCCAGCAATCCTTTTAAGGACTCGAGTAAGCATCTCAGAGTTGGAATGTATGCTTTGATGAGATGATCAAAGTTTTGGGTGTATACAGAGTTTATGAGAAACTTGTATTTCCAAAGAAGTGAGTGGGAGCACTATAGAATTTCTGATGAGTATATGTTGTTAACATATTGTTGATCGGAAATGATGTAGAATTTCTGGAAAGCATGCAGAGTTATTTGAAAAGTGTTTTTCAATGGAAAGCCTGGATTAAGCTACTTGAACATTGAGCATCAAGATCTATAAGGATAGATCAAAACGCTTAATGGTACTTTCAAATGAGCACATACCTTGACATGATCTTGAAGATGTTCAAGATGGATCAGTCAAAGAAGGAGTTCTTGTCTGAGTTGTAAGGTATGAAGTTAAGACTTAAAGCTTGACCGCGGCAGAAGAAAGAGGAAGGACGAAGGTCGTCCCCTATGCTTTTGTCATAGGCTCTCTACAGTATGCTATGCTGTGTGCCGCACCTGAAGTGTGCCTTGCCATGAGTCAGTCAAGGGGTACAAGAGTGATCCAAGAATGGATCACAGGACAACGGTCAAAGTTATCCTTAGTAATTAGTGGACTAAGGAATTTTCTCGATTATGGAGGTGGTAAAAGAGTTCGTCGTAAAGGGTTACGCCGATGCAAACTTTGACACTAATCCAGATTATTCTAAGTAGTAAATTAGATTCGTATAGTAGAACAGTTATTTGGAATAGCTCCAAATAGAACGTGGTAGCTGCATCTAGGAGATGACATAGAGATTTGTAAAGCACACACGGATCTGAAAGATTCAGACCCGTTGACTATAACATCTCTCACAAGCATAACATGATCAAACCCAGAACTCATCGAGTGTTAATCACATGGTAATGTGAACTAGATTATTGACTCTAGTAAACTCTTTGGGTGTTAGTCACATGGGGATGTGACCTTGAGTGTTAATCACATATCGATGTGAACTGGATTATTGACTCTAGTGCAAGTGGGAGACTGTTGGAAATATGCCCTAGAGGCGATAATAAATTGATTATTATTATATTTCCTTGTTCATGATAACCGTTTATTATCCATGCTAGAATTGTATTGATAGGAAACTCAGATACATGCGTGGATACATAGACAACACCATGTCCCTAGTAAGCCTCTAGTTGACTAGCTCGTTGATCAATAGATGGTTACGGTTTCCTGACCATGGACATTGGATGTCATTGATAACGGGATCACATCATTAGGAGAATGATGTGATGGACAAGACCCAATCCTAAGCCTAGCACAAGATCATGTAGTTCGTATGCTAAAGCTTTTCTAATGTCAAGTATCATTTCCTTAGACCATGAGATTGTGCAACTCCCGGATACCGTAGGAGTGCTTTGGGTGTGCCAAACGTCACAACATAACTGGGTGGCTATAAAGGTACACTACAGGTATCTCCGAAAGTGTCTGTTGGGTTGGCACGAATCGAGACTGGGATTTGTCACTCCGTGTAAACGGAGAGGTATCTCTGGGCCCACTCGGTAGGACATCATCATAATGTGCACAATGTGATCAAGGAGTTTATCACGGGATGATGTGTTGCGGAACGAGTAAAGAGACTTGCTGGAACGAGATTGAACAAGGTATCGGGATACCGACGATCGAATCTCGGGCAAGTATCGTACCGATAGACAAAGGGAATTGTATACGGGATTGATTAAGTCCTTGACATCGTGGTTCATCCGATGAGATCATCGTGGAACATGTGGGAACCAACATGGGTATCCAGATCCCGCTGTTGGTTATTGACCGAAGGACGTCTCGGTCATGTCTGCATGGTTCCCGAACCCGTAGGGTCTACACACTTAAGGTTCGATGATGCTAGGGTTATAGGGAATAGACATACGTGGTTACCGAATGTTGTTCGGAGTCCCGGATGAGATCCCGGACGTCACGAGGAGTTCCTGAATGGTCCGGAGGTAAAGATTTATATATGGGAAGTCCTGTTTTGGTCGCTGGAAAAGTTTCGGGGTTTATCGGTAACGTACCGGGACCACCGGGAGGGTCCCGGGGGTCCACCAAGTGGGGCCACAAGCCCCGGAGGGCTGCATGGGCCAAGTGTGGGAGGGGACCAGCCCCAGGTGGGCTGGTGCGCCCCCCCCCCCCACAAGGGCCCAAGGCGCCTAAGGGGAAGAGGGGGGGGCAAACCCTAAGGGCAGATGGGCCTTAGGGCCCATACCTGGTGCGCCTCCCTCTCCCCCTCCACCTGGCCGCCACCTAGATGAGATCTAGGGGCTGCCGCCACCCCTAGGGAGGGAACCCTAGGTGGGGGCGCAGCCCCTCCCCTCCCCCTATATATACTTGAGGTTTGGGCTGCCCAACACACACGAGTTTCTCTCCTTCTTGGCGCAGCCCTACCCCTCTCCCTCCTCGTCTCTTGCGATGCTTGGCGAAGCCCTGCTGGAGTACCACGCTCCTCCACCACCACCACCACGCCGTCGTGCTGCTGCTGGATGGAGTCTTCCCCAACCTCTCCTTCTCCCCTTGCTGGATCAAGGCGTAGGAGACGTCACCGGGCTGTACGTGTGTTGAACACGGAGGTGCCGTCCGTTCGGCACTAGGATCATCGGTGATTTGAATCACGACGAGTACGACTCCATCAACCCCGTTCACTTGAACGCTTCCGCGTAGCGATCTACAAGGGTATGTAGATGCACTCTCCTTCCCCTCGTTGCTGGTTTCTCCATAGATAGATCTTGGTGACACGTAGGAAAATTTTGAATTTCTGCTATGTTCCCCAACAGGTGGTATAGGACTGCGTCTGGGGTAATCCCTTGGCCGGTTCTCCGGCCACGGCGGCGGCGGCGCGTGCACGCGTGGTTTTCCTCCCTGGAGGCGCCGCTGAGGACTTGTTTCTTTCCACCCCCGTCCCAGATCCCGGGTGAAAGCCCAAAACCCGTCCCGGGTTGGGCGGCGGCGGCGCCATGCGCGTCGTTCTTTCCTTGGAGACGCCGTCTGGGGCTCTCTGGTTCTTCAGGAGAGTGGTTGTGAGGTTGGAGAGCGCTCGTCGGCGGCGAGCCCAAGGGGTGATTTTTTTGTGTAGGGTGTGTGTTCCTACAGGTGTATGCCTTGACAGAGTAATGCTCTGCTGCGGCAAGGTCGTGGCGTGTCATGGTGGCTCTGCTCCTGAGCCGGGTTGGAGGGGGATAGGTTTCCTCTTCCCGTTGACAGCTCCACGACGCTCACCGCAGAAGCCTCTTCCCTTGTGCGGACATTGGAGCGGCACCTGGTGCTTCCAACTTTCTTCCCTAGTGCTCTGCAGTGCTTCTTCGACGATCCTCCCAGCAGCTTTCCTTCTGTTTCTCGGTGTCCAAGGAAGGTGGCAGTGCAGCGGATGTGGTGTGTCTTTGGTGTGGCGAGGACCGATAGTTTACTTGCTCTGGTGTGTCGGCTGGCGCCTGCCCTAGCTCTCGGGTGAGCTCCCAACGATCCGATGGTGCGGCGCCTTCGAGCCTAGGCGAGAGGATAGGGTTCCTCTTCGGCGTTGGAAGACAGGTGCTCGTTTTGTCCGATGCTCCATGGTCAGGCGACCCCCGGTGCCTCCATGCCACTGACTGATCCTCGATGCTTCTTTGTTTTCCTGTCTTTGGTCCCGGGGTGCAGCGGGCTTCGACATTACTTGCAGGACTTTCTCGTATTTTTTCTTGGTGTGCGGTAGTGTGCGTTGCGTTGTAAGTTGCTCAGTCAGCTCCCATGTATCTTTCGGTCGCTCATGCTTGGTGGCCTTGTGTAATCCTGGCCGGTTGATGGCTTCGTTAATTCAAAGCCGGGCTCTTCTTGAGCCTTCGTTCTAAAAAGAAGAAGAACTCGGAGAACGGCAGTTCCATGAATGAATAGGCCGGCCAGCGAGGGCGGGAAGAGATGCAGCAGCGGGCGGTCGTCGATGGTAGTGTGCCAGGCCTTGCACACGCAGCGAGCGCCGCGAGGCCGTGCGGTGGAAGGCGGCGGAGGATGGCGGCGAACATGTCGTCCGGTAGCCGCTGCGTCGACTCCATGGTCCTTGTCCCTCGGCCTGCGCTGGCTAATTGCGTGTGGATTGTTTTAGGCCTTGGTTTCTTAGAATTTTGGGTTGTTCATCGTCATGGCTTCGGCGATGGCGATTGCGGCGCCGACTAATAAATCTTTAAATCCTTCCCTAATGAGACAATCCGCTTTTGGGGTGGATTTAGAAACCAGACTGTTCAAGCAAGGATGGTGCGGCGGCGGTGGCATCCTCGTGATGGACCTGTGTCCTCGGGCTTCGCTGTTGCGACGGCGTTTGCTCCAGCGTCGGCGTGGAGCTTGGGAGGTAGTCCAGGAGCGGATGCAGATTGTGGTCTGTATCAACGGCATCTGGAAGATGGTGGATCTGGGTTCGTAGTTCGTGGCATGCAGGTATGGTTTCCTCCTCCAACGTCTTAGTTGGGCGGGGGTGTCAGATCTGGAGTTCGATGGCGTGTCCGGAGTGTTGCCCTGGCCTGATTCTTCAACGGCAATGGCTTCGCCTTTATTGGCGAGCCACCTTGGAGGTCCGCAAAGCTGCATATCAGCGATGGAGCCGCGTCGAGCTCGGGTGTGGAGGTGATCCATCATTTTCTCCTTTGGTGGCTGCTATGTTGGTGCCAGAGGCAGGTGATGGGTGTTGGTGTCAAGCTCAGAGGATTCTTCAATCTCGTTTGTTACTTCTTGGCTGGTTTTTCTGTGTGCAAAGGCTAGCGTTCTGCTATCTTTTCAATTTTATTAGATCGATATGTGCGTGACTTGTACTATGATCCTTTTGATATAAATGAGAAATGTATTACCATGAAAAAAAGGGTGTATATGGTGCATGTGGCCGTCTACGCGGAAGAAGAACAAACACCTCACGAGTCACGACTTACTTCAACCCCAAGCGCCAAGGGATAAAACGTGTGATGCCTTGCTTCCTATCGTCAGGACTTCCAAAAACAGAAAATAATAAACGCAACCACTGCAATTTTTGCTATTAGCTGCCCAGCAAAAAAAATTAGAGATAATTGCCCAACAATTTAGCTTTCCTGATTTTCAGGAAACTCCAAATTTCATGCCATATAGTTTTTTGTAACACAATACATACCGTAGGTGCCTTGTAATTGATGGAAACGTCTTCTCCAACTAAACGCGCATCATCCTAATCCTAAAATAATCCAGCATAAATGCGAGCAGGATTTGAACTCTGATAGGCTGAGAATATCAGTGTCCACATAACCATCCAACTACAGATTAGTTCACCATGCCATATAATTTGGTTGCTTTAAAAATGGATGCCAATATCTAGGGCACGGTCGCTGGGTGTGATCATAGCTGCCGGTTTTGTCCGCATGCCCTAGCGAAGGTCGTTCTCCAGGGACGTGACAGAGTTATATATACCTAATACCTAATATAATATTAAAGAAAGGTGTGTTTTTCTGATTTTTCGGTCCATTGCCGGTGAAAAGGAAGGAAAAAAAAGTTTATCCAAGGAGGTACTAAATTTTTGTTTAGCCATTTATTTTCCTGCCCACACAGTTAGGAAAAGCCTATTTGCCGCATGTCATGGCAAATAGTCCGAGCTTCGCATGTGTGCCCAAAACAGCGCCGGCCAGTTTTCGTTATTTCTGTGTTTTTTATATTTTTATTTTTCTATCCCATTCTTTTTATTTTTTCCTTCTAAGTTTATTTTTCCTTTTTTCTGTAAATTCAATATAAAAAATTCATAATTTCAAAAAGAAATAAAACTTTCAAAAGATATTTAGAATTCCAAAATTTCGTTATCATTTCAAAAATTATTCGGAACTTTAAATTTTAGGTCTCGTTCTTAAATATATTCAAAATTTAAATAATGTTCCCATTTTCCAAAAATATTTGTGTTTGTTTAAATAGATATATAAAAACATCTATTTTTTCCAAATCCGAAAAAACATATTTTAGCCAAATATTAAAAAAATTCAAAATAATGCTCGCGCTTTTATAAAGAATTTCCAAAATTGTTCTGAATGTTCAAAACATGTTCCCGTTTTCAATAATTATTCACAAATTTAAAAAATATTCATGTTTTCATAAAAGTTTTATGTTTTCAAATTTTTTGTTAGTTTCATAAAATGTTCCCATTTATAATTTTGTTCGTGTTTTTAAAAAAATCACAAAATTTTCAGAAAAAATGTTTGCATTTTTAAAAAATGTGGGGGTTTCAAAATTGTTCGCGTTTTCAAGAATACTAGGCAATTCATTGTTTATTTTTTTTGAAAAGTTCAAAAAGAATCAACAGAAAAAATGTTTTGAATCTTTCACTACATTATGTTCTTAAATATTCATGTTGGCCATGGATTAGCAGGACGCAATTGTTCGAATGGTTAGCCGCACGTGGTCGGGTCTTTCATGTAGTGAGTTCGGTTCTTCAACACGGCTTTTCTTTTGAACTTTTACATGTGCCTTACAAACACAGATTGTGTCGGTGCCTGCAAGTGGGCTGGCCGAGATAAACCCTCGTAAAAAAGGGACATTCATGCATGGTAATGCACCGATTATGCTAATAAAACGTAATTTACGTGCTATAATTAGTTATCTATCCGATTACGCTGTTGTATGAGATAGTAATCGAAGGAACCGTGCCCCGAAGGTCGTCGGGTAGCCACCAAATGAGGAGGCAGCCACAACATTGAGGCGGAGGTGAACCCGGAGGAAAAAAAGACACCAGTTGGGTGGTCGTCACCATGCATACCAACCCCACCATTATCAAGATCTTAAAGGGGACACATGACCCGGGAGAAGACTGCAGCTCCTTGCTACAGAGAGCGTTTTTGGTCACATCAATTATTTCTCCCGTTGCTTCTCACACAACCAATTCTCTTCCGTTGCAACGCACAGGTATATGTGCTAGTTATAAAAAAGTCGAGTGATCTTATAAAACTACCATCTTTTTTAAGGAAAAATGCCATCATCTCAAAAACATTAAAATGCCATCTCTTGAGTAAAAAATGACATCTCTTAAACTGAGAAGCATTTTAGCATCACACAAAAAATGCCATCTCTTAAAAAAATAAAAATGGCATCTCTTAAATAAAAAATGCCATCTCTTAATAAAATAAAAATGTCATATCTTAATAAAATAAAAAATTCCATCTCTCAATAATAAAAATGCCATCACTTAATGATAAAAAAAGTCATCTCTTTAAAAATAAAAATGCCATATCTTAAAACAAAAAATGGCATCTCTTGATAATAAAAAATGCAATTTCTTACTCTAAAAATGACATCCCTTAATAATAGAAAATTTTATCTCATTGTGAGAAAAGAAATTAGTTTTTCTGGAATTTTTTGGGTAAAACGAATTTGAAAAGAACCTGAAGGCATATATAGCAAAAATTACTGCATTCTATCACAAAAACACAGCTTGGTTCAGCGGGAGAAGCCCGCCACAGTCTGTAAGGGCATCTCCAAAGGTGACCTGCAAATTTGCTCCCGCATCTGTCCGCAGACAGGGGACTAGTCCACGGACACGGCTGCGGGAGCCAGCCATCCAACACTATCCTGTATATGTCCGCCAGTAACGGGCAGTTTGAAATTCACATTAGTCCTCCGCATTGGCGGCGATCTTCAACTTCTTTTCCTCCGACACCGCCCTCCATCTCCAATAGGTTCTCTCGCGATTCTATGCGTCTGCGGCGAAAGGAAGAAGAGGTTGGGAGAAAAGGGCGGGAATTGTGTGTTGAGCAACGGGGGATGTAAGAATAGAGTGGGGGATTTTTTTTAGAACGAAGACGCACGTTGCGTCCGGCTTTAAATTAATAAAGCCCACCACAGACAGCATCCAACAAGTAAAACAGAGAGGTTCAACAGAAATTAAAGAGGCCGAAGCCCAAAGTATGGAACATGCAACCGGCCTCAGCCTGATAGGAAAGATAGCAACTAAAGAACCGAAGCAGCCAGTCCAAAAAGCGCCACGAGCGGAATCTTAGTGTCGAGCTTCAAACTGAATCATGCGGATCCGCTCCATGGCCTCCATCATCCGATGTGCATCACGCCGTTTCCATGGTGTCCATGTCTGAAGAAACAAGTGGCATTTGAAAATAATGTCAGCAGGGTGAGCAGGGAACTTGTGTTCGATGGTCATCTTATTACGGGTGGTCCACAGTGACCAGCACAGCGCCCCTATGCATCGCCATAGCACGCGCCCGAAGCTACCTCTATGAGCGAGAAGTATCCCACGTAGGTCCGATACCGTTTGGGGGTTCCAGTTTTGCGCAAACACCTCACGGACGGCACTCCAGGCGAACCAAGCTAGGTGGCATTGAAAGAAGATGTGGTTCGCATCTTCATGCACTCCACATAACGCACAAGACCCATCCGAAGGGCCGTGTCTAATGGCAATGTTGTTAGACGAGGGTAGGCGGTCACGAAATAATTGCCAAAGAAAAACTTTGATCTTCAGCGGAATAGACGCTTTCCATAGCCCCCTAGCTATGTCAAGAGTCGGTCCCTCAGTCAGCTTGTTGTAAAGCGATTGGACTGTGAATTTTCCGGATCTCGAGAGGGGAGACCGTGTCAGCCTCAGGGCAGAGAGAGACACCCTGCAAGGCAGTTAGGAGCCCATCCCAACTTGACCGTTCGTGGGCGAGGAGTGGTCTTTTGAAAGATATGGCTGGAGGGTTAGTTCTAAGCGCGTCGGCCGCCAAAATTTCGACGTCAGTGACTAGTTGGTAAATGTCAAAGTGGCTCCGCCAGAGAGGTTCCGACCCCAGCCACTGGTCGAGCCAGAACCTCGTGGAGTTCCCATTCTTAACGCAAAACTTGGCCCCTAGCGTGAAGGCCGGCTTAACAGCCTGGATTCCGTTCCAGAAAGGCGATCTCTTCGCCTTTGAGGTGAAAAAATTTCCATCAGGGAAATATTTGGCGTTCAAAAATAAGGAATTTTGACGCAGAAACAATGTGGGTTACTATAAAAGCGCGGGCTCTACCTTCCTTTTGGACGGGCCGAGGGAACTATTCCACTCGGTCATCCCTGTCGACGTGGACGCCGCCGGCCGGCCCGTCTTCTCCACGACCTTCGAGTTTGGGGACTCGGAGCAGTCGCTGCGCTTGCGCGACGCCGTCGTCGGCACCATTGCCGCGGAGGACTATGCCACGCCGCTCCTCAGGGACTCGTACTGCATGGCATGTAGGAGAATCTTCAGCGCTGGCGCCTGCTCGCACCACCATGACCTGTGTGGCCCTGACGGCCTGACGCCGTTCTCCACGTCCGCGAGCACGGTGGCGCATACTGCGTCCGGTGCACGGGCTCCGAGCCATGGTTCCCTCACATGGAGAGCATTCTGGGTGACCCCGTCGGTGAGGATCGGGACGAGCACGGCCGCTGCCAGCTGCTTCTGCCGGTGCTGAGAAGGGCGCCGGGCAAGTGCGCGCAGTGCGGCGCCCAGGTGCAGTGGGACTCGAAGGAGCACTGTTCGGAGCCCTGCGCCGCCGCCCATCAGCAGGAGGTCGACCGGCGGAGGGAGCGCCGGGAGGCCAGGCGCGCAGCAAGGGAGCTCGCTAAGCTACAAATCTATTGATAGAGTTTGATTGATGCAGGACGCGGCGGATGAAGACACTGTCAATCGGAGGGCGTATCGATCAGCTTCTTCTACTTCAACTAGCTTTGTTCCTCTCGTTTCCTTCGCCCAGGAGCATCTTTCCAATTCTTGTGATCTGCTGTAGTTATGTTGGTCGTTCTAGAGAAATTATAGATGTATAATCAATACTTTTAGATTTACTACGTTTTTTGAGCTACTAATTTTGGGATGCATTTATGAGAATGTGACGAAATCTTTTCGTACACGGAAAATAAACGAATACATGTTTCTCCATCATCATCTTCAGGTTCACTATTTATAAAAGAGCAAACTAGCATAAATTGCTTTTGGAGGGCAAGTTCCATGGAAGCCCCCTTTTGCAAAATTCAAAATTCATATTTTTACATTTCATTTTTTCTGAAAAAAATAGATATGCATGGAGGCATAATGTACAAGTTTGTAAATTTTCAGGACAAAATGCGTTGAAACGAGGGCTGTACAAAAACGAAAACAGAAATATGAGGTTTTCCACACATGATGCTTCCTCAAAGTCTAGAAATCTGTTTTTTCTGTACATGTCGCATTTCAAGGTATTTCATCCTGAATTTTTACGCACATATGCAATAACCGTTAGATTAGGGTGGATGGACAGCCACTAGTAGAAAACGGGCCTATTGTCCCGGTTCGTAAGGACATTTTGTCCCGGTTCCAGAACCGGGACTAAAGGGTCATTACTAATGCCCTGACCCTTTAGTCCCGGTTCTAATCAGAACCGGGACAGATGGGCCTCCACGTGGCCTGCGCGCTGAGCCCAGGCAGGAGGGCCTTTGGTCCCGGTTGGTGGCACCAACCGGGACCAATAGGCCTCCACGCGTCAGCATTTCTGTGGCTGGAGTTTTTGTTTTTTTTGAAAGGGGGGGGGGGTTGGGGGTTTTGGGGGGTTAATTTAGGTATTTCATATATTGTGTTAGATAGCTAATTAATAGAGAGAAATGTCCTCTCTTATGTCCGTGCTTGGTCGACGCTACGTACTATACATACGTATAGAGAGGACTAGACATGCTAGCTAGCTAATAAGCAAACGAAGGAAACAGAAGATCGTCATGAACATATATGCATACAGAGAGAAGTGATATCGACCACCTCTCCTTCTCCGAGAGATTGGTCGAGCAACAAGTTCTCGTATATCTATCGTTCGACACTACCGGCTACATATATACAATAATTATCTCTTACAAATATAATCTCCTAAATTATGGACGCATGGTCCACATAGTATTCTCCGTCTTCAGCGATCACGTGGTCAAGAAAGAATGCCGCCAATTCCTCTTGAATTGCTCGCATGCGATCTGGTGCTAGGAGTTCATTCCGCATCCGAAACATCTAATTTGAAGAAGAGGGTCAATACATATATATATATATATGAATGAATGAAACTCAACACAAATGATGGTAATAAAATAAAATTGTAAATATTGTTATTTACGCACTTCATATTGTTCGTCAGAGCACCCGTCCCGCTCACAGGTCGTGTGGCGGATGGACTCGCAGACGTAGTATCCACAGAAATCATTCCCTTATTCCTGCCACAACCACTTTACAAGAAATAGAGGTCAATCAAACTGATAAGCAAGAATGCCAAATGGTATTGATGAAACTAGCGCTTGAATCACTAGGAGATGCGCGGAACATGCTACTATAGTACTTACTTTCGGGTGTCTAAATTGCAGCTCCTTCGGCAGTCCCGGAGCTTTTCTGATGAATTTTCTCCAAACCCTGCCGGACAAAGAAAACAATTACTTGATATCAGGAAATGAACAAAGTTGCTGATATGGTGGATAATGATCGATTTAACTTACTTCTTAAGGATTTCAGTCATGTCCGCATACTCCTGGGGATCTTTTCGTCTAGAGTCCAAGACAGTTACTACTCCCTACTCAAGCCTAATCTCTAGGAGAATATAGTGGAACCTGCGCACGCATGCATAACTCATCAATTACATTACTATAACCTGGACTAATATATAAGGGAAACCGAATATGCACAAGACAGTAACACTCACTTGAAGTTGTAAGGAAAGAGTATTATATCTTTGTGTTCATTTCTTTTGAATGATCATAGAAAGTTGGCCTCGGTATCTTCGGGACGATGTTCAACCTCAGTTGCATCTATGAGATATGTGTTAACGAACCCAATATCACCGATTTGTCTTTTCTTCAATTCGGCGATCTTTAATCTGCATAATATAGTAAGGATAATTATAAATACATGCAATGAAAGAGCTGAGCTATATAGAGAGACTTAATGACAGAAGTAGTAGCTAGTACTTACAGACAGTAGCAGGTAACCGTTGCTTTATCGAGGGCCAATTGATTGAAAAACTGATAGAACTCCTCAAATGGAATAGGCAACAGTTCAATTCTAATGAGGTCATGCTCCGGCTTAACTCTTGCATACAAAGTACTCCTCCCCCAGACTCTCTGCAGATTTTCAAGTACCAATCATGCAATCTTCGCATCATCGTTGATAGAGATTTTTCATCTTTGATGAGAGGCTTCCCGTACTCGTATCTGTGTATCTGCACCTCCATGGAATCATAATGTACATCGTCGGGCAGGTAATTATCAAGATTGCTATAACCGGGCACCATCCTCGGATCGACAATGTCGCTAGGCACCTTGAGCGGGGGGCACGATTGCTTCGCTTGTTCGCCGAGCTGGCCAATTTGTTTCCCAGCTGCTCGTCGTTCTTTCAGCCTTTGATCACTGACTGTACTTCCCGACTGCTCCGCTTCGGCCCATGTCTTTGCAATAATGCGCTCATAGTTGCCTTTCGGCGGAGACTTGGGTGGTTTTGCCAGGACAGCCAGAGTGCGCTTCACTTTCACCGGATCTACCTTCTCCTCCGAAGGTGGATGTCTCTTTGCTTTCAACCCTTGAAACCAGTCATCCACTTCGGTTCACGCGATCTTCGCGTTCTCCTCCGGGGTCCTCTCGTATGGTAACTTCTCTGGAGTCTTCAGAGAAGGACCGAATCTGTATGTCCTCCCGCCTCTGGCTGTACTGCTAGACGCCGGCCGAACAGATGGAGCGGCTGTCTTCTTTACTTGCTTACGAGGCAGAGGAGAAGGACTACGACGCGCCGGAGCAGCTGCCGGAGCGGCGGCGGGTCTCTTCTGCCCTTGCTGATGAGGCGGAGAAGGAGGAGGCTGGCTGCTCGGGTGCGCCGGCGCAGGCGGAGAAGGAGGCGGAGTGCCGCCACGCGCCGGAGAAGGAGCCGGCCGAGGGCCTTGATCGTCACTCGCCAGAGGAGGAGGCGGTGGAGGAGGCGGAGTGCCCTGACTCACTGGAGGAGGAGGAGGAGGCGGAGGCGTCCAGTTCGGAAGGTTGATGAGCTCCTTCCGCCATAGGCATGGAGTCTTCAGAGAAGAACCCAGCCGAGTCTCCCCTTCTCCGGTAGGGTGGTCAAGCAAGAGGTCCTCAAATCCCTCCGTTATTTCATCCACCATCACCTTAGCATATCCTTCTAGAATCGGCCGGCAGTGAAAAGTTGCGCCGGGTTCATTAGGAAAAACAGAGCCAACAGCCGCCTTGACCTTCATATTATTGTGTCATAAGGTGGCAATTTTGAGCCTCCGTGATAGCATCCACAGGATAGCTGGTAGGAGCCATCAAGACAAGCTCCGGCTGAAGCAGATCGGTGGAAGCCACGCTGCTTCTTCGCTGAGATGGCGGGGTAGCTTCAGGGGAAGTTTCGGCAAGTCGTTTGCTGCGATTTGCTTCTCGTTCCTCTATCGCTTGTACCCTTGCGTGCAGCGCCTGCAGTTCGGTCTGCTGCACTTTTTTCCTCCTCTCGTGGCTTTTGTAACCGCCTGCGTCCGGAAACCCAGCCTTCCACGGAATGGAGCCTGGCGTGCCTCGTGTCCGTCCAGGGTGCTCAGGATTTCCGAGGGCCTTTGTGAGCTCGCCGTTCTCTCTGTCTGGAAGAAACGTCCCTTTCTGCGCTGCAGCGATATATTACCGAAGCTTCTTCAAGGGTATGTTAAGTTGCTCGTCCGTCCAAATGCACTTCCCTGTTACAGGGTCCAAGGTTCCGCCAGCCCCGAAGAACCAAGTCCGGCAACGGTCTAGCTAGTTCATTGTCTCTGGTTCGATCCCTTTTTCAACCAGATCATTCTCAGCCTTGGCCCGCTTAGGCCGGGCTAAGAGGTAGCCACCTGACCCCGTGCGATGGTGATGCTTCTTCTTCGCAGCATTTTTCTTATTTGTCGCCGACATCTTCTTACTCTTTTCCGATGTCTTGTTGGCCACAAATGCGGGCCAGTGATCTCTGATCTTCTCATATCTGCCCTTGAATTCTGGTGTCTCTTTTTTATCGACAAACCTATTCAGCTCTTTCTTCCACCTCCTGAATAGTTCTACCATCCTCTTAAGAGCAAAAGACTTGATTAATTGCTCTTTAACTGGCTTCTCCCGATCATCCTCTGGCAGTAGGGTGAAATTTGACTTCAGCTCAGTCCAAAGATCATTTTTCTGCATATCATTGACGTAAGACACCTCAGGGTCTTCTGTAGCCGGCTTTAACCATTGCTGGATGCTGATCGGGATCTTGTCCCTAACCAGAACCCCGCACTGAGCAACAAATGCGTTCTTTGTTCGGATGGGTTCAATCGGTTGGCCGTCAGGCGCGATTGCTATGATCTCAAACCTTTCATCCGAGCTCAACTTTTTCTTCGGGCCTCGTCTCTTTACCTCAGTTGTGCTCGATCTGGAGGGCTAGAAAAAAAACAAAGACTTAATTAATATGTGTACATACCAAAACAATGAATGCATCAATTAGCTAGTCAGCACAGGCTTAACTAATATATATACCTGGCCGGACTCGGTTCGGTCGCCGGAGCCGTCATCACGGTCTCCTTGCACCGGCATTGGGTCACCAGAGCCGTCCTCATGTTCTTCTTCTTGCACCGGCATTAGGTCACCGGAGCCAGCTTCTTCACCCTCTCCTTCCAGACCATCGGTGTCGTTGAGAAACAACGAGACGGCATCACTTCCTTCTGCGATTATGTCCCTCAACAACGCTTCTTTTGCTTCGTCTCGGGCGGTGTCCATAGTTTCTATAAATATTTACAACATGGCAATTATTATTCAAACATGACAGATGGATATATTAGTGGCAAACGTAGAACTAGCTAGCTAATCATAGTAAGGAATCATATATATTAATTAGTGGCCTCGACGCTGCTTCTCTAGGGTTTGGGGTGGCCTCGACAACGCTTCAAGGGTTTGGGGTGGCCTTGAGAGAGTTTGTCGGGTAGGGGCGCGGCGGGAGGGGGTAGGAGACCGACATCGTTTTTTTCTAGGGTTTGGGTGTCCTCGAGAGTTTTGGTCGAGCGAGAGGGTCGGGGGGTGCTCCCGCGGTATAAGTTATCACAGTCGAGAGGGGGTATATATATCGACCGCCCCTCATGTCGAAGTTATCCGAGGGGTATATCGACCCCCCCTCGTGTTGAAGTTATCGGGAGAGGAAATAGAGTAGAAGAAGAAAGGAATAGAGGAGAAGATCGAAGAAAAAAAAGAAGAAAGGAATAGAGGAGAAGAAGAAAAAATAGAAATTTCTATTTTTTTCTTCTTCTCCTCTATTCCTTTCTTCTTCTCCTCTTCTTTTTCTTCTTTTTTCCTCTTCTTATTTATTTCTCCTCTTCTTCCTCTCCTCTTCTTCTCCTTTCTTCCTCTTCTTATTTTTGTTTTTCCTCTCCTTTTTCTTTCTTCTTCCTTTCCTAGCTAGATATATAAAACTTTTCTAAAAATGTAACTTTTGCATATATAAAACTTTTTCATGGATCATCATTTCTCATATATATTCATCTATAGCCACATACATATATAAATGGAAAAAATGCTATGAACAAAAATACATATATACTTGGTAAATATTCTATGAAACATCGTTTCTCATATATATCAATGCATACATCCATGGATCATCATTGCTCATATATCCATAGTCATATATAAAAACTTTCTGCCTATGAACAAAAAACTTTCTATGAACAAAAAACTTTGTATGAACAAAAACACATTTTTGACATATTTAGCACATTCTAAATTTTCCTAACTCTTATACAACCACAAAAATTACTCCAACTTCATGACAGTACCCACACTCCATTTTACCAAAAACCTTCTGATCCATAGTTTAATTTTTTTAAATTTCATTCAAATGAAATTTGAACCAGATTCAAATTCCTTGCTGAAAACCTATTCTAAACCAATCAAAAAATTCTGAAATTTTGCCATCACCTTTGTCTTGCATCAGTACCTCACCACAAAAAATATCATAAATCCTAAAAATGCCCAAAGCCATCTAGCATTTGATCAAACACCCTCTATATGCACTGTTCATATCTGTAAAAAAATCAGAAATTTCAGAAAAGTTTGCTGCTGCTCCACTCCTTCTCCTCTCCTCTCCTTCTCCTCTCCTTCTGCTCTTCAATGCGCCGGGGCCGGCGGCGACCATGGAGCAGGGGCAGAGAGCAAGGGCCGCACTCAATCGGGACCATGGGAAAGGGGGGGCTCACTTCGAGGGGGGCGGCGATGGCAGGAGTCCGGCGACGAGGACGGCGGGCTCGGGGCGACACGCGGTGACGGGGACGGCGGTCTTGGGACGGCGCGCGGCCGGCGACAGGGACGAGGAGGGGTGGGCTCGGGGAGGCATGCAGCGACGGGGACGACGAGGACGGCGGGCTCGGGGATGCCGGCGATGAGGACGGCGCGGGCTCGGGGAGGCGACGACGTTGGCGGCGGCGGTGTAGACGGCGAGGTGGAGCAGCCTGACGGTGTCGTCGGCGGGGGAGGGGGGAACTGGCGATGCAAACTGAAAATTTTCACAAGTATTTGTTATATAGTCCAAGCTTTAGTCCCGGTTGGTGGCGTAAACCGGGACTAATTCCCCCTTTAGTCCCGGTTGGTGCCAGCAACCGGGACCAAAGGCCTCTTTTCAGCAGTCCAAAGGGCGGGAAGCGGCGACCTTTGGTCCCGGTTGCTCGCACCAACCGGGACTAAAGGGGGGCATTGGTCCCGGTTTGTGCCACGAACCGGGACCAATGCCACCCTATGGTTCCGGTTCGTCCCACCAACCGGGACCAATGGCCTTGTGCTGCCCCGCGCCCAAAATTTTAGTCCCACCTCGCTAGTTGAGAGGGCTCGGGAGTGGTTTATAAGCGCTGCTGCGCCCACCCTCTCGAGCTCCTCTCAACTGCAGGCTTTCGGGCCTAATCTGTCACTGCAATGCCTGTGGGCCTACTGGGCCTGCTGCGGGCCTGAATCCTGGCCCATAGTTGGGTTTCTAGTCATATTCAGGCCGTGGTGGCCCAGTAGGTGGCATTTTTTTTCTTTTTTGCTATTTATTTTTTCATTTCTACTTAGAACTAAATACTTATAGTTTTGTAGTGATTTCTTTTTTATTTTTGGTCACAAAAATTATAAACTTTCTGTTAGTGCCATTAGTTTTAAAATTTGAATAGTTTAAATTTGAATTTTTTAAAATTTGTGTGAATCACTAGTTTATGAATAACTTTACTAACAAAATTGATTTTTGAGTCAATCTTTTTCCTGCTATTTAATATTACTGTGTTTTATCATTATACTCAATTTGGTAATTTTAGTTAGTCATAACAAATATTATAGGCATTTTTTTCTTTTTTGCTATTTATTTTTTCATTTCTACTTAGAACTAAATACTTATAGTTTTTTGGTGATTTCTTTTTTCTTTTAGGTCACAAAAATTATAAACTTTTCTGTTAGTGAACATAGATGCACCTATAGAGAAAATTAAACCTAAATTCATAATCAATTTCTATGAATTTCAGAGAAATTCATTATGAATTTAGGTCCAATTTCCTGTATAGGGGCATCTATTTTCACTTTGAGAGGAGCTCAACAACGCAGAGAGGGACAGGCTTATAAACAGGTGTGGGTGCCCTTCGGTTGGCGAGGTGGGACTAAACTCCGGGTGCAACGAGGGCCAACCCTTTAGTCCCGGTTTGTGGCACAAACCGGGACTAATGGTCATGGGCCAGGGGAGAGCCCTATTTTTTTTCCAGTTTTTTTTTGTTTTCTGCATTATTTATTTTCTTTTGTTTTTTGCTTTATTTTTTAATTCTTTTTGCTTTTAGTTTTAGAAAAATTATAAACTTTCTGTTGGTGCCATTAGTTTTCAAATTTGAAAACACTTTTTTAGTTTTTTTGTTTTCTTTGTTGCTTTATTTATTTTATTTTGTTTCTACTTACAAAAAAATACTTATTGTTGCTATTTTTATTTTTTTCCAGTTTTTTGTTTTGTTTTCTGTATTATTTATTTTTGTTTCTTGCTTTATTTTTTAATTCTTTTTGCTTTTAGGTCAGCAAAATTATAAACTTTCTGTTAGTGCCATTAGTTTTAGAAAAAATATAAACTTTCTGTTAGTGCCATTAGTTTTCAAATTTTAATAGTTAAAATTTGAATTCTTTGAAATTTGTGTGAATCATAAGTTTGTGATTAACTTTACTAAAAAATGAACATAGATGCACCTATAGAGAAAATTCGACCTAAATTCATAGTTTTCAAATGAACTCTGAAAAAGTTGGCATAGCATACTCGTCTGTTACAAATTTGGCATGATATCATCATAATAGTTGCGGGAGAAAGTCTTCACTTTTTCTTCGCTTGTGTCATTTGCTTATTGCGCCGTAATCATGGATAATCTTCATCGTTTATCAGGATGCTTGGGTCAGCCTTGACATTGAAGGGAGGAATTTCATGAAACTTTTCATAATCTTTAGACATGTCTGTCTTGCCCTCCACTCCCAGGATGTCCCTTTTTCCTGAAAGAACTATCTGGCGCTTTGGCTCATCGTATGATGTATTTGTTTCCTTATCTTTTCTTTTTCTCGATCTGGTAGACATGTCCTTCACATAGATAACATGTGCCACATCATTGGCTAGGACGAACGGTTCGTCAGTGTACCCAAGATTTTTCAGATCGACTGTTGTCATTCCGTACTGTGGGTCTACATGTACCCCGCCTCCTGACAGATTGACCCATTTGCACTTAAACAAAGGGACCTTAAAATCTTGTCCGTAGTCAAGTTCCCATATGTCCACTATGTAACCATAATATGTGTCTTTTCCCTTCTCGGTTGTTGCATCAAAGCGGACACCGCTGTTTTGGTTGGTGCTCTTTTGATCTTGGTCAATCGTGTAAAATGTATTCCCATTTATCTCGTATCCTTTGTAAATCAATACAGTCATAGATGGTCCCCTGGACAACAAGTACAACTCATCACAAACAGTGTTGTCACCTCTGAGACGTGCTTCCAACCAACTGCTGAAAGTCCTAATGTGTTCACATGTAATCCAGCCGTCGCACTGCTCCGGGTGTTTAGAGAGCAGACTGTTCTTGTGTTCATCGACATACGGGGTCACCAAGGTAGAGTTCTGTAGAACTATGTAGTGTGCTTGAGACCAAGAATGCCCGTCCCTGCATATTATTGAGTCTGCTCCTAGCGTGCCTTTTCCAGTCAGTCTCCCCTCATACCGCGATTTAGGGAGACCTATCTTCTTAAGGCCAGGAATGAAGTCAACACAAAACCCGATGACATCCTCTGTTTGATGGCCCATGGAGATGCTTCCTTCTGGCCTAGCGCGGTTAAGGACATATTTCTTTAGGACGCCCATGAACCTCTCAAAGGGGGACATATTGTGTAGAAATACGGGCCCCAGAATGACAATCTCGTCGACTAGATGAACTAGGACATGCGTCATGATATTGAAGAAGGATGGTGGGAACACCAGCTTGAAACTGACAAGACATTGCGCCACATCACTCCTTAGCCTTGGTCGATTTCTGGATCGATCACCTTCTGAAAGATTGCATCGAGGAATGCACATAGCTTCACAATGGCTAATCGGACGTTTTCCGATAGAAGCCCCCTCAATGCAACCGGAAGCAGTTGCATCATAATCACGTGGCAGTCATGAGACTTTAGGTTCTGCAACTTTTTCTCTGGCATATTTATTATTCCCTTTATATTCGACGAGAAGCCAGTCGGGACCTTCATACTAAGCAGGCATTCAAAGAAGATTTCTTTCTCTTCTTTCGTAAGAGCGTAGCTGGCAGGACCTTCATACTGCTTCGGAGGCATGCCGTCTTTTTCGTGCAAATGTTGCAGGTCCTCCCGTGCCTCAGGTGTATCTTTTGTCTTTCCATACACGCCCAAGAAGCCTAGCAGGTTCACGCAAAGGTTCTTTGTCACGTGCATCACGTCGATTGAAGAGCGGACCTCTAGGTCTTTCCAGTAGGGTAGGTCCCAAAATATAGATTTCTTCTTCCACATGGGTGTGTGTCCCTCAGCGTCATTCAGAACAGCTAGTGTGCCGGGACCCTTTCCAAAGATTACGTGTAAATCATTGACTATAGCAAGTACGTGATCACCGGTACGCATGGCGGGCTTCTTCCGGTGATCTGCCTCGCCTTTGAAATGCTTGCCTTTCTTTCGACATTGATGGTTGGTCGAAAGAAATCGACGATGGCCCAGGTACACATTCTTCCTTCATTTGTCCAGGTATATACTTTCAGTGTCATCTAAACAGTGTGTGCATGCGTGGTATCCTTTGTTTGTTTGTCCTGAAAGGTTACTGAGAGCGGGCCAATCGTTGATGGTCACGAACAGCAACGCCTTTAGGTTAAATTCCTCTTGTCTGTGCTCATCCCACGTACGTACACCGTTTCCATTCCACAGCTATAAAAGTTCTTCAACTAATGGCCTTAGGTACACATCAATGTCGTTGCCGGGTTGCTTAGGGCCTTGGATGAGAACTGGCATCATAATGAACTTCCACTTCATGCACATCCAAGGAGGAAGGTTATACATACATAGAGTCACAGGCCAGGTGCTGTGATTGCTGCTCTGCTCCCCGAAAGGATTAATGCCATCCGCGCTTAAAGCAAACCATACGTTCCTTGGGTCCTTTGCAAGCTCATCCCAGTACTTTCTCACGATTTTTCTCCACTGCGACCCATCAGCGGGTGCTCTCAACTTCCCGTCTTTCTTACGGTCCTCACTGTGCCATCGCATCGACTTGGCATGCTTTCCGTTTCTGAACAGACGTTTCAACCATGGTATTATAGGAGCATACCACATCACCTTCGCAGGAACCCTCTTCATGTGGGGCTCGCCGTGAACATCACCAGGGTCATCTCGTCTGATCTTATACCGCAATGCACCGCATACCGGGCATGCGTTCAGATCCTTGTATGCACCGCAGTATAGGATGCAGTCATTAGTGCATGCATGTATCTTCTCCACCTCCAATCCTAGAGGGCATATGACCTTCTTTGCTGCGTATGTACTGTCGGGCAATTCGTTATCCTTTGGAAGCTTCTTCTTCAATATTTTCAGTAGCTTCTCAAATCCTTTGTCAGGCACAGCATTCTCTGCCTTCCACTGCAGCAATTCCAGTACGGTATCGAGCTTTGTGTTGCCATCTTCGCAATTGGGGTACAACCCTTTTTGTGATCCTCTAACATGCGATCGAACTTCAGCTTCTCCTTTTGACTTTCGCATTGCGTCCTTGACCCGGCGGAGATCATCATCATCGGGCACATCATCTGGTTCCTCTTAATCTTCAGCAGCTTCACCCATTGCAGCATCATTGGGCACATCGTCTGGTTCCTCTTGATCTTCACCAGCTCCCCCGTTGCAGCATCACGGTATTCAGGGGGCACATAGTTGTCATCGTACTCTTCTTCTTCGTCGTCTTCCATCATAACCCATATTTCTCCGTGCCTCGTCCAAACATTATAGTGTGGCATGAAACCCTTGTAAAGCAGGTGGGTGTGAAGGATTTTCCGGTTAGAGTAAGACACCGTATTCCCACATTTAGTGCATGGACAACACATAAAACCATTTTGCTTGTTTGCCTCAGCCGCATCAAGAAACTCATGCACGCCATTAATGTACTCGGAGGTGTGTCTGTCACCGTACATCCATTGCCGGTTCATCTGCGTGCATTATATATAATTAAGTGTCCAAATTAATAGAAGTTCATCATCCCATTAAAACCAAAGTACATACATAGTTCTCATCTAACAACATATAGCTCTCCAGAGCATCTAATTAATTAAACCATACATTGAAACTATGTAAAACATTTAAATGCGAAAACAAAGGCGATCATAATCGCAACCAAGGTAACAATTGATCCAACGGCATAATGATATCAAGCCTCGGTGTGAATGGCATATTTTCTAATCTTTCTAATCTTCAAGCGCATTGCATCCATCTTGATCTTGTGGTCATCGACGACATCCGCAACATGCAACTCCAATATCATCTTCTCCTCCTCAATTTTTTTTATTTTTTCCTTCAAGAAATTGTTTTCTTCTTCAACTAAATTTAACCTCTCGACAATAGAGTCGGTTGGACTTTCCGGTTCACATACATCCTAGATAAATAAAATCTATGTCACGTTGGTCCGCATAATTTTCCTAAACAATAAATGAACCAATAGTTATAAAGATAATATATATACCACATCCGAATCATAGACAGGACGAGGGCCGACGGGGGCGGATACCAAAACCATCGCACTATATAAGATGCAATAATAAAAGTAAGAAAATGATACAAGTATCTATCTAAACATACAAGTAAGAATATTTTTCATTTTAGAAAGAAGATAAGAACAAGAGGCTCACCACGGTGGTGTCGGTGATGAGATCGGCGTGGGTGATCGACGGCGGTGAAGACGGAGGTGGGGCGTGACGGACCGCTAAATCTAGACAAATCTCGAGGAAAATGGAGCTTTGAGGTCGAGCTTCGAGAGGAGAAAGCTTAACTAGTGTGGCTCGGGCATTTCATTGAACACCTCATGTGCATAGGAGGTGAGCTAGAGCACCACAAACCCCTCCCCTCGCCGGCCACAGAAAAACAGAGCACTGGAGTGCTCTGCTCGCGGGCGAGGGTATATATAGGCACCTCATTGGTCCCGGTTCGTGACATGAACCGGGACTAAAGGGCAGCCTTTGGTTCCGGTTCAGGCCACCAATCGGGACCAATGATGGTGGGCCAGGAGCCAGGCCCATTGGTCCCGGTTCGTCCCACCAACCGGGACCAAAAGGTCCAGACGAACCGGGACGAATGGCCCACGTGGCCCGGCCGGCCCCCTGGGCTCACGAACCGGGTCCAATGCCCCCATTGGTCCCGGTTCTGGACTGAACCGGGACTAATGGGCTGACCCGGCCTGGACCATTGCCCCCTTTTCTACTAGTGAGCTCATAAAATCAACCATCACCATAACAGTTGTAATAAATTAAATTTAAGTTAATTGAAGCTCTAGGCCCACAAGAACACGTGGAACTCACCTATTTGCTCTGCACAATAATTCCTGCTGGGAACCCAGCAGGTGAGCCGAACCCGGCCCAGCCAACCACAGCTGCCCACTGCGTCAAGGGGATGCAGGTGTGACATGCTGGAAGTAGACCTGAAACAGATTATTGTGTTCCATATTCGCCGTAATTAGTACTCCCTCTGTCCGGAAATACTTGTCATTAAAATGGACAAAAAGGGATGTATCTAAAACTAAAATATGTCTAGATACATCTCCTTTTATCCATTTTGATGACAAGTATTTTCGGACGGAGGGAGTACTACTATCTATCTATGCTAAATCGGCGCAGACAAGAGTGTTAGAGGCACATTGCTTATTGTTACAACAAGGAACCATTTTCTTGAGTACGTAATTAGCAGTGACAGTGAGGACTCACCATATTTTTATGTTGTGGCAAACAGATGGCTGCCGTGGTTGCCCTGTGCGTGCAGTACGAGGCGGATTTCCGGCCAAACTGAGCATCGTCGTCAAGGCTCTGGCCCCGCTGCTGCACACCCGGCCAAGCAACCCATCTGCCGGCTCAGCCACCGCGCGCGCATGCAGTGGGCTGCTGTTGTACATGTGTGGTGAGGTGAGGTGAGGTTTGGTGTGGTGGGATCTCATTTTCTTCCTCCCTTGGTGGGGGCTCGTGCTGTTGTACGTTGGGCAGGTGTGGTGGCCTCTCGACCTCTCCTAGCGAGCAAAGCAATGGACGATGTGCTTCTTGCTTGGTCACTCTTTGCCTTTTCATGAAATGAAATGCCTATTTGAGAAGAGGACGGACAACAACTTTCCATTAAATTCACAAGACACTCTCTTGTGCCAGTACTCATGAGCCTACAACTGTACACGGCACTGTTAACAACTTACAGCAGCACATCATCGTCAACAACTGGTGTAGGTACAAATAAATTGTTAGGTAGTAGAAAACGAATAGCCTCTACAAATAAATCATACATAAAAATGTTACAACCGTCCAGAAACAACACGAAATACACGTTTTTCATCAGCCCTTTTGTGGTCAAAGCTTCCATCGTTACTAGCTTGTTGGAGAAATGTGAGTGCTTGTGTGCTCATTTGGAAGATGATGCTCTGCTCCTGCTCGGTTTGGAATCTGGGTTGTCACTCTTGTCCGTGTCGGAGTTCTCCCGTTGGGAGTCCATTTCGGTGCTCCCCCCGCGGTTATGCCTCGATCTCCTGTCCTGCTCACATCATTTTTTCTGCTTTCAGTATTATCATAATTAATCAATGGTCAACATATATGAGAACAAGTGTGAGTTCATTGAATGAATGGTTCCATCCCACCACACATTCACATGAAATGTATCGAAAAAAACAATTAAAAGTAACTAAGAATACATGCATGACATAAACAAGGATGAAGTTGCTTTTTTTATCTTTCAAAAAACATTACGTACCACACGAGGAATTGGGTCATCTGACTCCAGCATCCGCACAACTTGACCCATCTTCGGTCTCTTTTCTGAATCCGGATCCACGCACCTCAAAGCTGTTAGAAGTGCACGCTTGAGAACCCTTGTCGAAGGCCGTGTCTCTATGGTGGGATCCACCACCTCCTCTGAACGCCTGCTAGCAACCATCATTTTTAACCAGTCAACCAGATTTACCTGCAAACGACACAAAATCATGTGTTAGTTGGAATATCGCAAGGAATGACCCCCTGATTTCACTGAAGAGACAATGCAAGACACTACGCATCACATGAAAGATATTTATGAGCAATGTATTTTTATAATTCAATGTGGTCAATAGTATTCTATCCTACAAGTGATCAAGTTATGCCCTCTTCAGACCACAACATAGACGGACAAGCATGCACACTGCAACACGTGCACACAACGCATGCGAGTGTGCCCCTAGCACATGCCTAGAAATTTACAAAGGCTGAGGATTAATTCGCAGCCTTTAACATGGGAGGAGTCCGTTAAGAGAGACCTGAAGGATTGGAGTATCACCAAAGAGCTAGCTATGGACAGAGGTGCGTGGAAGCTTGCAATCCACGTGCCAGAGCCATGAGTTGGTTGCGAGATCTTATGGGTTTCACCTCTAGCCTACCCCAACTTGTTTGGGACTAAAGGCTTTGTTGTTGTTGTTGTTGTTGTTGTTGTTGTTGAGGATTAATTCGCAACCTCATGGTGCATAAAGATGTACTGGCAAGGCTCTGAATGACCAAGTTATGCTATTTATGCATAGATGAACACTATCAAGTTAACAAGGGTGTAAACTGGTAAATGATAATATGTACTCCCTCCGTCCGCGAACAAGTGTACTTCTACCTTTTGTCTTAAGTCGAAGTTTTCAAATTTTGACCAACTTTATACAAAAGAGTACTAGCATATATAACATCAAATTGGTATATTATGAAAGTACATTTCACAACGAATCTAGTGATACTAATTTAGTGCCACAAATGCTGCTTGAGATAAGAAGCATCCTAATGTTACCGTCCTAATGATATCTTGCCACTTGATGGTATTAAAAACAAGCAGAATGCATCTAACAAACAGTTTTGACAACTCACAAATACCTCATTTGCCGGGCGACCATAGTCAACAGGATCCCTCCCTGTAATTGCCTCTAGAATAACAACTCCAAAGCTGTAAATGTCACTTTTCTCATTCAACAGTCCAGTGTTCGCATATTCTGGTGCCACATAGCTGCAATGAGTAAATGCAGCACATTATTAACTATCACTAACATAGTGTAACTGTACTCTAGCTCATTAGTTGCCCAACATACCCAAAGGTTCCCATAACCCGAGTAGTTACATGACTCTTGCCGGCACCAAGAAGCTTGGCTAAACCAAAATCTGATACTTTAGCGTCAAAATCATCATCAATCAAAATATTGCTAGATTTGATATCACGGTGCACGACTTTCGGTTCAATTGCCTCATGCAAGTAAGCAAGCCTGCAATGAATTGAATGAAAGTATTTACATGGTTAATTCGGAGGAGAAAAATATTGAATTAAATTGTTACACAAGATAGACATGGTATTAGGAATTCATTCAGCTTAAGCCTCACTTCCATCGTGAATGACAATATGTTATAGAGCAATTACTATTTAATGTAGAATTAGCTCCAGGTAGAAATATGATGCAATTTCGGGACCTTTATGATTGCATTATCCAATTGGCAAGATAAAGAATAAATGACACGGCATTAGCAGAAAGAAAGGACATTTCAGGGAGAACTCACGCTTTAGCTGTCCCTAGAAGAATCTTTATGCGGGCCTCCCATGTAAGGGAGCCCCGGTGACTCATAGCTCCATGAAGCCATTGCTCTAGGTTTCCATTGTTCACATATTCATAGACAAGTATCCTGAAAAGGTCACTTGAAGTAAGGAATGATGCAACAGAATTCCATACAATCATTGCAGTTAAACGAGTTTTATTTTTCTGCAGAGCATTGAAGGTCAAGAATAAAATGATTTGCTTGGTAATACATGTACCAAGGATATGTTTTTCTCTTGTAAATGCGATATGTGACCAATGATAATAGAGATATAACAGGAATATGACAGTGAAAGACAGTACAAAGTACCTCTGAGTACCCTCCACACAGTAACCAAGAAGACGGACTAAGTTCTTGTGGCGAACATGACCAATAGCCTCAACTTCTACTCTGAATTCCTTCTCAGCTTGCCCTCTACAAGATCAAATAACATCATTTGATAAAAATAAATTCAATATAAAGCAGGATGTTCTGTTACGGAGGAACATATATGGGCAGTGTAAACAGGCAGGCCTAATTGTGATAAGGCAATTCTTACAGGTTATTGAGAAGCTTTTTGACAGCAACAGGAGTGCCATTGACGATCTCACCACGATAAACTACACCATATCCACCCTCACCAATAATGTTATCCTTGGAAAAACGGTTAGTGGCAAGTTCCAAATCCCTCAAAGTAAACCAATGACCCCAGCCAAGGTAGGAGAACTCTGGCAAGCCAACCAAAGGTGAAGGGGCGGTTATTCCATGAGTTGAAGCTTGACGAAAAGTTCCCGACCCTCCTTCTTCAGCTGATTGAAAGCCTGCATCCTTGTCCATGTAACGGAATGACCCTGAGTGGCTCTCATCCCCACGTCTCGATTTGCTTACACCCAAATGGACCATGACCTTGTCTGATTCCCGGTCACCAGGCTTGTCTTGGATCGTTAGCAGGACTCCGTCATGCGCCCCAAAGTCAGTTGCAGGGACTTGCTCCACCCTCACTTCCTTGATTTCCTTGGAAATGGCAGGGATTTGGGTGACTGGGATATTTGCAGATGCTCGTCTGGTCCTCTTCCTACTCCGCATAGTGAGCCAGACAGTTAAAAAGAAGATGACCGCCATGAACACTCCCAAGGCAATGCATACAACCTCCCATACTTTGAGATGCAAGGGGCCAGTTGGCCGGGAGAGATGATCTTGCAGAGTAGGGGATGACGAAGGCGCCTCCATAGTGGACTACCAGTGTCCTGATCCTACATACAAGCAAAACTGTTAGGTACCCATGTTGCACAGCTCCACAGATCAGACATTGCAGCTAATTAAACGCAACTGTGAGCATCTACGTCCACGGTACAAGCCCATAAAGAATGACGGATTCCCGAATTAAATTGCGGTAATTAAGACATGATCTTGGGTTGGAAGGGAATCAAGGACAAGGTGTTACTCTGAGGCTGAACAAGGGGAATAAATTCCCACGATGGCGACCGATCGCAGCACCGACACATACACGTACAGGGATCGACAGCTAGCGCATTTAATTTCCCTCAGGCTTTGTTTGGTTGCAAGGGAAGGAAAACCCAGGGTAGCAAACCCATGTGGGGAATTTTCACGGGCACAAGGGACCCCCTTCTCCCGTGGGGATGATCTCCCCCTTTCCCTTTGGTTGTTTGGCAATAGGCAACAGGGGGTTTGCTCCAGGCACACAAACAAGTCCGAATTCAGTATGAAAACAATAATTTTGCAAATATTGCAGCTAGTAACGATCTATCACTGCAATCAAGTTGTTTTCTGGACTATTTTCATATGCCACTAGTAATATTGCAGCCAGGTATATGTACTAGAACAAGAGCAACCATTGTAAATAAGAGCATCACTGCTCAACAAGTTCTGAATTTTAGAACTGCAAGGTGAACACAAATTGGAATGAATCAATATTGTCTATCAGAAATGCTGATGCAAATGCAAGAACTGCAGGGTTGTCCTGGACCTATGTCTTAGAACAAAAAAACTAAAATATAACATCATCATGTCCGGGGTGGTGAGACTTCTGAACAGGCAAGCTGAAAGGCAATGGTCACTCCTGGCTTTTCTCCACTGCACATCGGTTGGGAACCGCAGCTCGACGTTTCCCAAATTACAAGAAACAATTAGGAAGTCAACGGCAGTTTCAGAATACAACAATTTGGTAAACTGCTTCATACTACAACAGTTTTGGAACATTGTTTTCAAGCATAAATAGGTTTGCATAAAGAGATGATGGTAAGACTAGTGAAAAGGCTCACCATTCTAGTTAGTCATGTACTCAAGCAACAAGTTGATGCTATTTGGGATAAACTGGAGCAATACAACTAAAGTAATATTACAAAAGAAAATGGTTTCTTCAAGCGTCGTTGTGATTTACAAACAAATGATTCTGTTGGGATGCATTTGGTATATGGTTTCTCATGAATTTAAACGGGAAACTCTTCATTACTTCTGATCATCAGAGTGGAATTTCATTATTGCACCATGAACTGTGCAAGTACAGATTCAACTTGTCCCTAAATCGTACCAAATTTTTTTGACCAAGATAAGCTATCAGATTGTGATTTTTCGGAGCAAGTTTACTAGCAGAAGCAAAATATATCAAATGCTATTTTCATCATGCAAGGCTGACCAGTACAAGAAAACCAAAACTCCTAGCAGATGATAAGAAACTGTAAGTACAGAACGAGCAATGAAGAACTCTCACACCTTATGAGTTTTTCACAAGCGATTAACATGCAAACGGCAAAACCCTCATGTGTGTATATGTGATTCACACTGACAAAGGAGCTTCACAAAAGCAACTACCAACCTGTTATAATTCTATCACCACCAGAACAAGTGAACAACTGACATGAGAACTTCACCGTTTTTTTGTAGAATTGGATAACCATAATCCATAATCCCAGTGAAATAGTCTGAGGAATGAACACTGATTGTCGATGGATCACTGAGCTGAATTATGACCAATTAAATGGCCAAAGTTGACCAGATACTTCTGAAAAGGTACTAGATACCCTTTTGCATAAATTACAGAAAAGTCATCCTCATTTTTTATAATAGCATTTAACAAGAGTTAGCGCATTTCCTCTTTTAAATGAGTTTATAAATTGATACTATAATGGAACATTTAGAAGTTTGCTCAAGAAAATGATGTCAGGGCTTGAAAAACAATGTGGCCTTTAACAAAAAAAGAACCTTCCTGTACACAATTCTGCACCAAGTCCAGCACAAGCTGCATCTAGACATCTAGTGCTAGCAAAATTTCAAGAACTTGCTAAAATAGAGAAGATTAAGAAAGAAGCGTCTTGGGCCATATCCAACATAACAGAGCTATGGAGCAGATTCAGGCTGAAATTTTTGGCCAGCATACTGTTGTCTTGCAAACTGAAAATGACGTTAGTGTATATGTTCCATTTGTTTCGAAGACACCATTTAGTTTAAACTAGGTTGATATCATAACAGTGGAAAATGCTTACTAGGTAAATCCCTTGTAAAGAAAATGACAAAGTGCTGACATTTTAGATTCGATCTTCCATTTATCATCTATACCAGTTTTGGTCTAGAAGTCAAAAAGTACTTGAGCAACAAAAATAGGAAAATCTATATCAGAAATGTGAACAGATACGAAGCTCATATTCTTAGCAGGCATCGAACAATAACTACCTATGCGTCTGTGTCATGAATTGTAATCAAGAAGCAACCTACAATTGCTCAACTTAATCAAATAATAGTGATTGGTACAACCTTCATGAGACATTATTTGTAAACTGAGCAGAAGAGGGGCATGCTCACTTCATCCTCGGTGATCAATGATTCGGCTAAAGCACGCCGAAGACGTCAACATCAAACAAATGGGGAATGTAGTTCACTGGCTAATTTAATTTGCAAAGAATAAACTAGTGAGTTGCTGCTGATGCCTTGCAAACTGTTGTTACAACTATAGTCTACACTCATTCAACCCAACACTAATTTTCAAATAAAATCGCTCAATAATCCTGGGCATGAATAAACCAACGAATCAATTGACTTCCCAGAAAATTCAACAAGCAATAGATCTGAATACATTGTAATATGGAGGGATGGAACCAATTACTTGGAGAGAAGCCACCGGATCTGCTCGGGAAAGGCCGGAAGAGGAGCAGATCCGGAGGGAGGTGGAGGTCGCAGGATGGAGATGACCACCCGAGGCGTCGCTACTGGTGCGAGAGAGAAGAAGATGCGAGCGTGATGAGGCTGAGCCCGCCGCTGCTCACGAGGGAGGTTGCAGGAAGGAGAGGACGTGCTCGCGCCGGAGGGAGGCGGAGGACGTGCTCCCGACGTCGGGAGGTGTGGATTTGACGCCCAGGGAAGTGAGGGGGTAGGGCTGAAAACCCCCGCCGGCGGGGACAACCAAATGCGTCGGCGGCCTGACCGGGGGCCTCAATGCTTTCAGCAGTGGAGAAAGTGTAGCTGGATCATGGCGTGCGGGCGTTTAACACGTGAAGCAACCTACACCAAACTAGCACCGAGTAGAGTACTAGTGGTAGTGGAGTAGTGGTAATCAAGCAGCTAGGCAAGGTTGGAGAAACATTCACATCCTGTCGCTATGGAGGAAAGGAGGTTGCTTTGTTTTTCAGTTCTTTTCTAGCTCGATTTCTATATTTTACAAAGAATGGTGATAGTTTATCAAGACTTCTCCCAAATAATTGTAGCATTTTTTCCGTTCTTCCGAAAACTTAACCAACTAGAAAAAGTATTTGGCCAGAAAACTCAAAAGGGCGAGAAGAGCCCTCGAGAGCAGCCTAAGATCCAAAATAAGAAACGCAAAAAAGGCGCACCAAACAGAGGCGCATTGTAGCAGCGGGCAAGCAGAGGAACAAGATGAGAGTCCACCTGAGAGATCTCCAGATTTCCTCCTCCGCCTGCCTCTTGGGCAAATTAAACCACAAGGCACGAGCGAAACAGTAGGAGACGGATCGGCCACAGTAGCAGCAGCAGCAGCTACATCACCCGGCCGAGGAAGAAGCAAGGGACTGACCCTGCCCACAGATGAATCCCGACAAAGCTTAAGACTAAGAGTGGCTTTATTCCTTTAGATTTTGGGGAGGGGCGGGGAAAGAGGGAGGACTGGAGAGAAGGTTGGTAAGTGGTATGTGTGGAACATTTCGCATGCTTGCTTTGCTCTTGCGCTTTTCTTTTGTTTTGTGTATCTCCGAAGAAACTCAAATGGTGGCGAGGTGAGGTGAGTTGCCTGGCTGCAGGCCGCCGCTGGCAGGTGGTGGTAGAAGTAGTGGTTGCCCCATTGTCTTTTTCACTCGATTTGTCCCTTGTTTTACCCAAAAACAATAGCGTTTACCTCTCGAAAGTGCTCCGCTGTTAAATTAGAGGCGTTAGGGCAACTCCATGCCGACGCAAATGCACATGGAATTTGTCCTTTTTTATTCGTTTGGATTGGTTGTAGGGGACGAAGCCCTTTGTCCGTGCTTTCCTAGACAGTGCACCCAACCGGCCGACCCATTTGGAATGCCTCGCCGGTTTTTTTTCAGCAAATATATTTTCATCATCAAATATAGCAAGTAGATTGCAAAATGAAGCTAGAATTCATGTCGGCATTCACGCCAACATACAAAACAATCGCATCTCGGCCAACCATAAGATAATCACTCGCCGAGCATTAACTTTTGTGCCTTCTCAAACTAAACCATTTTTCTCGTGGACATCTTGCTCAAGTCAGTCGCCATGATCTCCATTTCATTCGTGATTACCATGAGCTCCACCTCCTTGGCTCTTGACCTGGCATTGGTCTCATCGATCTCGAGCTTCTTCTTTTGAATGTCAAAGACGGGCTTCATTGCCTCCTCTTTCTCGGCGCTTCCTCTCTTCCCTCTTCTTAATTTACATCTCCTTTTGGGTCATGAACCCCTTCAGAGTTTCTTGCAAGGTGAGTGTCGAAGCATCACGCTTTTCATCCATCTTGGAATTTTGGTCTTCCCCCTCGGTCGTTTCTCAATTTCACTTGGGACGACGGCCAATGAGGCCCCTACCTTTCTTCTGGGCCGCATAGTGCTCCTTAAACTTTGGGCACTCGTTGATTTTTGTCCAACAATGGGTCAAGGTGAATGGTTTGCCCCCATATTGAACCTCGAAGGTATATGAAGCTTGAAACACCTACATATGGCGATGAAACCAATAGTATACATTCATACGCATAGGAGGACGACATATGCTCATATGAACATGGGAAGGAATTGTCACTGGTACAGCGAGGTGCTACACACCGGTTTTCTACCCCTTTCCGCGATGGTGTTTTGAACCGTCGCCAAATGAGTGACCGCGATAGGGGGGGTCCTTCCCACACGACCCAGAAATCGTCGGGGATAGGGAGCCTTGATGCATACAGTTGTCCCTATAAAACTGTTTCTGATATCTCGAGTATCCAAAACGCTTCATCCTTACAATTTGTTTGTGATCGCATTGCCATCGCAGTCGGTATTCTGTGGTACTACGTTTACGATGCGTGATCCATCACAAACAGTTCATAATTATAGAACGTGTACGATAAGCAAACAATCACACACATTTACTTTTCCTCGACTGTATGCGATTCGATGTAAGAGTGCGTACAGTTGTTCCTATAAAACTGTATGCGAAGCTTGAATACATCCAACACGATTCATCCGCCGTATCCGCATTGAATGAAGACCTATCGCACGCGTTCTTCAATGACCAAACGAATTTGCGATGCCCACAACATCATAAACAGCCCATAATTGCCAAGCATGTGTGATAAGGTGGCATTCGCAAACATTTAATAAGAAGGAACTATGTGCGATGTTGTTGTTAATTGCACATGTTTTTTCTTGGATGGTCGTGTGTGCAGTAGAGATTAATCGCACACGTAGTGGATCCGAGAAACGTGTCCGATCTTCACGTCTATCGCAGACGTTTCGCTTTCACAAACCGTGTGCAGTGTAATCCCTAATTTATCCCTAATTCAATCCCTACATTTAAAAATCACATATTTTGAATTTGTGTGACGTCCGGATAATTAAGCTACAGTAAGCCTCCGTTAATGATGCCACGTCACCACGGTTACTGTTGCTAATCTAGCGTTAGTTCGAAACCGATTCAAATTCAAAATCAAGTCAAACGGTAAAAGTTTTCAAACACTAAAACTAAAATGTTTGGTTTGTGCCAAATAATGCCTAGGTATTTATGGTGGAGAAATCACACTTTTATAAAATGTTAGAATACTCTAAAATGATTAAAACAGTAGTGAAAACTATTATTTAAATACTTTTAAATAATAATTAATTACAAAACTATTTTACTTTGGGTAGCAAATTAATGTGGCAGTGGCATAATTGGTAACAACAATTTAGGTGCCACTTTGATATATTGTTAACACTAGAATAAATAGCAACTAAAAGAAACAGAAAAGAAACAAAATAAATAAAAAGAGAAAAGTAAAGTAAAACAAAAATAAAGGAAAGGAAATCCCCCTGCCCCACTGGGCCTTGGCCCATCAGAACCACCAGCCGGCCAGCCCAACTGGCCCAGCCGCCCCCACTCATTCCCTTAACCCCCTGGCGACCGAACCCTAGCCAACCATCGCCACACTTCCCCCTCCCTCTATCGCTCCCCACGTTCCCCTTCCCCTCGATCCAGATCTGGATCGGGGACAAACCACCCCCGCCGCTCGACGCCGTGCGCCGCACCACTGCCGCTCGAGGACCTCGCTAGAGGCCACCTTGCCGAACCTTCACCGCCGGAATGCCTCCCCGTCGTCGCTTGCCGTCGTCCCCGTCCACCTCCCCGCGCCCCACTACTTGTGCCCTACAATCGTCGTGAGCATCGCACCGCTCCTCCCTCCTCTTCCTCGCACCGCTGCTGCATCATCGACGTTGCTCCGGTACGGCCTCCGCACTCCGCCCCGACCGCGACCGCCTCCACCGCACCGCGCTCGCCCATCCGGCCACGCCTCCCGCCGCGGCGCCCCTCACCGCAGAACCTGGCTGCGCTTGCGCGCGCCACCGCGTCGGCCTGCGCCCTCCTTGCCTCGCGTCTGCCTCGCCGCGCGACGCGCAGGCTCCGCCTACTGCTTGCCGCTGCTGCCCTCACGCCTCGCCGGGGCACGTGCCATCCCGCGCGCGCCCGTCTGCCTGCGCCCGTGGCTGCGCCGCGCCTGGCTGCGTTTGCGCGCAGATGCGCCCCTGCCGCTGCTCTGCATCGCCCCGTCACCGCGCGCGTATGCCAACCCCGCTCGCCGGTGCGCCCTGGCCCTGGCCGCACGCGCCCGTCGAGCCCAGCCGCCCACCCTCACCGTCCCGCCTGTCCTCGTCGCGCCGCCCTGCTCCGGCAGCCACCGCAGCCGCCCCTTCCCTAGTCGCCTCGGGCGTGCGGGCACCCCTTCGCCCGCACTGGACGCCCGCTAACCCGCATCGCCCCCCTGGGAGAATGACAGGTGGGGCCCAGCCCCTAGAACGTTAAAAAAAAGAAAACAAGAATTAAAAATAAATAAATAAATAAAAGTAATAATTAATTAATTAACTTAATTAATTAGGTTTAATTAAACTAATTAAAATTTATTACCCTAATAACCTAGTTAGACTAAATTAACTAGTTAGTTAATGTAATAGTCAATGACAGGGGGCCCCACCCCTTGTTGACCAGTCAAACGTTGACTGGTCAACTGGGACCCCCTGGTCCACCTGTCAGCCTCTGGTACACTTCTGTGTACGCAGAGCTGGGTGCACCTAGCATTTAGCTATTTAATTTCGAATTAATTTAATAATAATAAAATTAGAAAATGATTTTAAAACTTTAAAAATTAATAGTAAATAAACCGTAGCTCGGATGGAAAAACTTTGTACATGAAAGTTGCTCAGAATGACAAGACGATTCCGGGCACGCAGCCCGTTCGTCCGCCACACATTCTTAGCATAGCAAACATGCAACTTTCCCCCTCCGGTTTGAAAGTGTGTTATATCGACTAGAGGGGGGGTGAATAGGCGATTTTTATGAAAGTCTTCAAAACATGGAAGTTATGAAGACAAACAGTAGAGATATGCCTATTACTATGCAACGGAAGTTAGACTACACTAGGCAAGCCATGGTCAAGTATCAACTGAGTGAAAGCACAGTGACAAATAGCTGTAGTGTAATAAGGATCAGGTAGGAAGATACTATGAAGCCAAACAGATCATACACTCACGTTGTGAAGACAAAAGATAGAACAGACACGCAATGACTTCACAATGAGTGATCAGTAAGTAAAAGGAAGTGAAGATGAAACCAGTGACTCGTTGAAGACAATGATGTGTTGGACCAGTTCCAGTTGCTGTGACAACTGTACGTCTGGTTGGAGCGGCTAGGTATTTAAACCTTAGGACACACAGTCCCGGACACCCAGTCCTGAACACGCAGCTCAAGACACCAAGTCCTCACCGTATTCTCCTTGAGCTAAGGTCACATAGTCCTCGCCCAATCACTCTAGTAAGTCTTCAAGGTAGACTCCCAAACCTTCACAGACTTCGTTCACTGGCAATCCACAATGTCTCTTGGATGCTCTGAACGCGACGCCTAACCGTCTGGGGATGCACAGTCCTCAAGTGTAATAAGTCTTCAGATCACACAGCCAAGAAGACTTAAGTGATGCCCAATTCTCTCTGGCTTTGGTGGTTAGGGCTTTATCCTCGCAAGGAATTCTCTCTCAAAGGCTTCGAGGTGGGTTGCTCTCAAACGACAAAAGCCGTACTCTCAATCTGAGCAGCCAACCGTTTATGGTTGTAGGGGGTGGGCTATTTATAGCCACTTGGCAACCCGACCTGATTTGTCCGAAATGACCCTGGGTCACTAAGGAACTGACACGTGTCTCAATGGTCAGATTTCAAACTCTCATGGCAACTTTACTTGGGCTAAGCAAAGCTGACTTGTCCGGCTCTGGACAAGATTCGTTCTCATTGTCTTCACTCGAAGACATAGGTTTTTGGTTTAGGCATCACTTCAGTCATTCTGACTGGTTCTCCTGGACCCCACTTAACAGTACGGTGGTTCCTATGACTCAACACAAAAGAAAAAGAACTACGAAAGATCTAAGTCTTCGAGCTCCATAGGCTTCATATCGTGTCTTCTTTTGTCATAGTCTTCAATGTGAATATCTTCATATACCACCTTTGACTTCAATGTCTTCATACATTTTTAGGGGTCATCTCTGGTAGTAAAACCGAATCAATGAGGGACTTCTACATGTGTTATCCTGCAATTCTCACAAACACATTAGTCCCTCAACTAGGTTTGTCGTCAATACTCCAAAACCAACTAGGGGTGACACTAGATGCACTTACAATCTCCCCCTTTTTGGTGATTGATGACAAACTAGTTGAAGTTTTCAACGGGGAATATAATCTGTGAATTTGTAAAGGTTAAGGAATTGTCTTCATAAGTTGCAAGGGCTCCCCCTGAAGATGTGCATATAAGTTAGTTTGCTTTTGGAATGCAAATGCACATCGCAGGTTGTACTTGTGGAGATCCACTTCAGCTTATGATGACGATCCACTATGCATGTGAAAGTATATGAAGATAATGACATGCATAATGGAAAATGGACGTCTGCAGAATGAGATAAGTGCGGAATTTATCGTCGCACATGCGGAATTTATCTTCGCAAAACAGGGTGGCAAACAAGTAGCAGACGACCATCTAGTTTAAGTGTTACAACTCATAAGAACCAAATGTAGCAAAAACGAGAGTTGTAAGCACGAAGCAAAATATAAGGCACCCGCCCATATGAACCCGCTTGAAGACTATCAATCTCATATGCTTCTCCCCCTTTTGTCAGTAATGACCAAAAAAGTTTGAAGACATAGAGCCTCTACTCATTCCCATGAGGAGTAGATGAAGTAGCAAGGTTGTTGATATTGTTTGGCGGTGCAGAAGAGCTTGGAGGTGCTGAAGCAGATGGTGGTGAAGTAGCATCGTCTTCTTCCTCAATGATTCTGGCAGTGACTGTGGCAGCAGAGGAAGAAAACTCAGAGTCTTCAAGAGATGGAGTCCCCAGCAGCACAGCTCTTCGAGGAGGTGTGGAGTCAAATTTGAATCTCTCAGTGAAGCCATCCTCTTGAAGATCAGCTTCAGAAAGCATCATCGTTAGCCCTTTCCATGTGCGGCGACAGGTTTCATGGGCAACGAAAGCGTTCTTGGTGGCAAGATTTCGAGTGCGATTAACATCCACCAAGAGGCTTTTCATCTGACGCTTCAGCCAGTCATGATGCCTATCTTGTTTCTGATGAAGGGCCATAAGAAGCTCTCGGTCGTTGAGAACGCGAGTGCGCTTCTTGGGTCTTGAAGCAGTGGCACTGTCAGTGGTTTCAGTTGAAGCAGGGTGTGCTGCACGTGTAGTGCCAGCCAAAGGATACACCCGAGAAACTGCTTCAACGCCTTCAACATTCTGAGTGAAGCTCTGATATTCTGCATTCTGAAGACTTAGAGGTTGCTTGCCAGGCTCAGAATATATGGCTTCAGTTGACATGTCCACGTCAGGCAGGAAGATCCGATGGTTGCGGGCTGAGGGCTGATACTTGATGGCGGAGTGTAGCTTGATCAGCCGCATGACCCAAGGGGCGTAGAATTTCAAACCAAACAGATCCATGCCTGATGCAGCAAGTTGGCGTATGAAGAAGTCCTGTGCATTGAAGCATTTGCCATGAAGTATGTTGAAGACTAAAGTCTTCATTGCACCCTGAAGCTTGGCATTTGGAGAGTGCCCTTTGATAGGCCAGAGAGTCCGCCGGATGATGTGATAGATGGTTCTGGCAGGTACTCAAGGTCTTCAACGAAGAACTCTGTGGGATACGCAACATTTGGGGGCAATGGCTTCATCATGCTGAGCATTTGGCTCATATTAGGTTCTGGCCGCTGAAAGATGCTCTCAATAGTTTCAGCATGCAGTTGACAGCCTTGCTCAAAAAGATCGCCTGGAGTGGGCAAGCCAGTGAGCTCAATGATGTCAAATGCATTGGCTTCATGATGGACGTTGCCAGTCATCCACTCCAGGATCCAGGTCTTTGGATCTCTGTTGTATCCTTTGATGTGAAGGGTGGCATAGAATTGTAGCAGGAGCTCTTCGTTCCAATGCTCTTCATCAGTAACAAACTGTAGCAGACCCACTTGTTTGAAGCAATCCAACGCTTCCTCTAGACAGGGCAGACCAGCAATAGCTTCAACATCAAGGCGCTTGTGCGGGAAAATGCGACCTTGGTTGTACAGTATGCAAGAGTAGTAGCTGCGCTGAGGATAGCTCCAGAACCTATCTGATGAAATCCTTTCCCTTGAATAGGGGTTCTTGGAGCTATTGAAGAAAGTATTATCTGCCCTGAAGCTATTGATGTTGAAGGAACCAGGTGCTGATGCAGGACCTGGGAACCTTGGCATTCTTGGGATTGGCTTCTGAACCTGAGGCCTGTGCTGAACATGGTAGTTGAATTGTGGACGGGCAGCAGACTCAGGAACAGAAGTGTCAGGATCAGTAGCTTCGCTGTCTTCTGAAGCTTTTGGTGGGGAGGGCTCCACATTAGCTTCAATGTTAGTTGTGACAGCCTCACGATTTCCATCCTCCGCTTGACTAGCTGGAGGGTCTGTCACAAGCACGTTCTCCTGGAGAACTGCTTCTTGGTGGAGCAGGGGAGTGGGATCTTGTGGTACTTCATCTGCGGCTGATGCAGCCGGAATGTCTTCAGCAGAGACTTGAGGCCTTGGACCTTTGCGAAGCCTGCGGAACGCAGACGACGCCTGTGGAGTTGGAGTGGGCTGGGCCTCAAAGTCTTCTTCCTCTTGTGGGCGATCCGCCCATGAAGCACCCTGTGCAATTGGCGTCAGTGGACGACCAACACTGATGAGTTCGCTGTGTTCTAACTGAGGAAGGGCTGCATCATCTTCTACATTGTCACGATGACCAATGTCTTCAGCAGCGATGGGATCCACTGCTGGAATGTCTTCAGCTTCAGGAGCCCCTGTGGAAGCAGGCTCATGAACCGTCAGTTGACGTTCTGCGTTAGGGTGAACCATAGAAATGGGTTCAACTATCAAGGGCTCTGTGGGAGCAGCCTGAGCTTCCTTGGTCTTTCACTTTTTCTGAGTGGGGGCAGAAGGAGAGGCTTCAGAGTGTTTCCTCTTCCGGGCTTCAGCCTCTGCAGTTCTCGTCTTCTTGAGCTCTGAAGCGGTTGACCGGCTCTTTGGCTTCGAGTCAGTCGTTGCAGTTGGGAAGACAAGCGGAACTGCTTCCTGCCTTGGTGCCTCTGGTTCAGCTGGAACAGTCTTCTTTTTCTTTGCGGCCATCTTGGGGTCGATGCCAGGACGCCCAAGTGCCTTGCGCTTCTCAGCCTCATTGTAGGCTTGCACACATCTGTCAGCCAGAGTCTTCATCCGCTCACGTGAACCCTAAGCTTCTGCACGCTTCTTCAGAAAGTTTTCCTTTAGCTCACGCAACATGATCTTGAAGCTCTTCACTTCTTGCACGCTGAGCTTGGCCATATGCTTCTTGAACTGAGCCTTTTCATGATCAATTTTTTGCTTCAGTTCAACAATGTGCTGGGCAATAGCAAGTTCTGAAGCAATAGCGCCTTGGAAGGCGACGCTGAGGCCAACGGGCAGCTGTAGATCTTCAAAGCTGATGTTTGGTGTGGCAAACCACTCGTCAATGAAGTTGTGGATGATGGCGACATCAAAGAGAGGCAGATTGTTGAAGATTTCTGCTTCTTCTTTGCTCTTGATGAGTTGCTCAAGAGGGTCATCTCCAAGATCTTCATCACTTGACAGATCAATGGTTTCACTGCGCAGAATGGCAGCAGCTGCGAGCTCTTTGCCGGTGTGTGGCTGAGGCATCTTGGCCTTCTAGGGCTTGGAGACGCGGGATACTTCTTCAGACTGCACACTGTCTTCAGGAGGTGCAGTTGCCAATGGCTTCGCCCTTGAGATTTTTGGTGAAGGGGCCGGCTTTGAAGCTTTTGACTTCTTCGACAGCTTTGGCTTTGGTACTGCAGGCACTGCAGGCGCTTCATCAGACTCAGTATCAGCTGCAGGCTCATTCACTTCAGTCCCTTGAACCAAGATGTAGGTGATGAGGCCTTCAAGGTTGGCATACAGACCGATGACATTGGGTTCTGCTTCTCGTGTGCCATCTGCCCTTGGTGCTGAGGGACCAGGGTTGAAGTCTAACCCAAATTTCTTCTTGTTCTGCTTCGCTGAGTTTTGGGCAAACTGGAAGTTGCGCTTGAACAGATTGTCGTCACGACACCAGAGTAGTGACGACGGATGTGCATCATCAGGCTGTGGCCCACGGACCATGCATGGATAGAAGTTTTGGGCAATAGCTTCATCTCTGGACCTGGGTACAAGATTCTTGTATAAGATGTCTCCCCATGGTCTTTTTATGGCACTTTTCTCAGCATACTCTTGGGTTGTGAAGCGGTATTTGAACCATTGTTCTGCCCAATAGCGTCAAATCCATTGGATTCGGGTCTTGCGCTGACCATAATTCTCTTCAGGATCTGTTTTATACATTTCTGCCAGTTCATCAGGCAGATCTTTGGATGTTCCTCCACATCGCTGTCTGCCCCCTTCCTTGCTGCTGTTTCTGAAGCCATAAACCTTAACTTGGAAGGCTTCAAGACGTTCAAAGGCTTCAAAGGCTTTCTTTTGCTGGACCAACAGGAACTGGCTTCAGGAGAATCTATGTGATGCTGTAAGAATTCACACTGAGAACTGCTAGACGGAGTGGGAGATGAGGCCGAGCAGTTCACTCGTCCGTGCCCTAACTTGGCGATGGAGGAGACCTACGGCGACGGCGGAGAGGACGATGTCCGCAGTCGGCGTGAAGACGGCGTCGGAGAGGTTGCGGCAGCGAAGCGCTTCGTCGCCGGCATCATCGAGAGCTAGCGGTGGCGCTAGGGTTCGTGCGAGGGTGGAAGAAGAGATAGTTACCGCTGTGAGTGTGTATTTATAGGCACAAGGGTGGCACTGTGCTATTAGACAGGTGCCCCTGGCGATTCGCATCTGAGGAACGCGTGGCCAGTTTGCGGAAGTTTGGTGTTTGTTCCACGTCCCACGCACGCCTGGATTATCGGGTGGTCGTTCCTGCTTCTCCGGATTTTATGTGGAGGAATGAGCATTGAAAACGGACTTTATGGTTGTCTCTATATCTTCTGCTGACAAGGACGCAGTGAAGACATTCGACAGTTTCAATAGAATGCATATGACTTAGAGAGATAGAGTTTGAGATAGAAAGCATAGAGAAGTTTGGGGTCCGATCACATTCACTTAGTTCAAAAGATTCAACACGAAGACATAGCTATAAGTGAATGTTGTAGAGGACAGAACACTAGCATATATATATATATATATATATCTATAGTCAACATAGTGAAGATAATCATGAAAATGTGTTGAGTTCGAAGCCAAACCAAATGTGAAGACATTGCAAGGTAACACCATGAGAGAAACACTTCAAAATAGAACGTTTGGTGGTGGCGTTACCCACTGTATAGGAAGTATTAGACCCAGACACGGCGCACAATTATCATGGCGCTCCGAAGTCAAATTCCACATTAATGTATTCACACTTAGAATGTATGTCTTCATTGATTGAAGATATACTTCACTTCGTGTGTTGCACATCTAAGTCATCGATGTGCATAAGGGTTAGGATGTGTGCCTGATCATAGGACATTTGAGGATTCCAGGATATTTAGCTCACACCGTAACTTGCAAAACCTCTTCTCATCCAAGGGCTTGGTGAAGATATCTGCCAATTGCTCTTCAGTGTTGACGTGTATGATATCAATGTCTTCCTTCACAACATGATCTCTGAGAAAGTGATGACAAATTTCAATGTGCTTTGTCTTCGAGTGCTGAACTGGGTTGTTGGCAATCTTGATGGCGCTTTCGTTGTCGCAGTAAAGTGGCACTTGCTTCAGATGAATGCCATAGTCCTTGAGTGTTTGCTTCATCCACAGAAGCTGAGCGCAGCAAGATCCAGCAGCAATGTATTCAGATTCAGTAGCGGAGAGAGATACACAGTTCTGCTTCTTTGAAGACCAACATACAAGTGATTGTCCCAGAAAGTGACATGTGCCTGATGTAGACTTGCGATCAACTTTGTCACCAGCATAATCAGCATCCGAGAATCCAACCAAATCAAACTCTGAGCCCTTTGGATACCATAATCCTAGAGTTGGGGTGTGAGCCAAATATCGAAGAATTCGCTTCACAGCTAAGTGATGCGACTCCTTTGGTGCCGCTTGAAATCGAGCACACATGCAAACACTAAGCATAATATCTGGCCTAGATGCACATAGATAAAGTAAAGAACCAATCATGGAGCGGTATACCTTTTGATCGAACTCTTTACCATTGTCGTCAGGACCCAGATGATGTTTGGCTGGCATTGGTGTTGTGAAGCCTTTGCAGTCTTGCATACCGAACTTCTTCAGGCAATCTTTGAGATACTTCTCTTGAGATATGAAGATGCCATTGCGTTGTTGTCGTATTTGAAGACCAAGGAAGAATTTCAGCTCCCCCATCATGGACATCTGATATTGCTCTTGCATCATATATCCAAACTCTTCACTGTACTTCTGATTGGTGCAGCCGAAGATAATGTCATCCACATATATTTGGCACACAAACAGTTCACCATCATATGTCTTCGTGAAAAGAGTGGGATCTAGGGAACCAGGTATGAAGCCTTTGCTCTTCAGGAAGTATTTGAGTGTGTCATACCAGGCCCTAGGGGCTTGTTTGAGGCCATACAGTGCCTTGTTGAGCTTGTATACCATGTCAGGATGTTTTGGATTTTCAAAGCCAAACGGTTGTGCAACATACACTTCTTCTTCAATCTTGCCATTGAGAAAGGCACTCTTCACATCCATTTGATATAGAAGTATGTTATGATGATTTGCATAGGCCAGCAGTATGCGTATGGCTTCAAGCCTAGCCACAGGAGCAAATATTTCATCGAAGTCAATGCCTTCCACTTGAGTATATCCTTGAGCAACGAGACGAGCTTTGTTTCTGACAACTTGACCATGCTCATCTTGCTTGTTGCGGTATATCCATTTGGTGCCTATTATGTTGTGCTTCCGTGGATCAGGACGCTTAACCAGTTCCCATACATTATTCAGCTCAAACTGTTGAAGCTCTTTTTGCATAGCTTGAATCCATTCAGGTTCCATGAAGGCTTCTTCAACTTTCTTGGGTTCTGATATTGAGACGAATGCGAAGTGCCCACAGAAATTTGCTAGATGAGTTGCCCTTGAACGAGTGAGTGGACCAGGTGCATTGATGCTATCAATTATTCTTTGAATCTGCACTTCATTGGCAACGCGAGGATGTACAGAGCGAAGACTTTGCTCTTGCCACTGTCGTTGTTGGAAGGAATGTCTTCAGGCTGAGCAATGTCTTCATGTTGATCAGGTGCTAAAATGATAAGTTCTTCTTCAGGATGAGCTTCAGAAGGTATAATCTCTCCAGTTCCCATTAGCTTGATTGATTCACTGGACGGAACTTCATCTAGCACACTTGGCAGCTGCTCTCTTTGTGATCCGTTGGTCTCATCGAACCGCACATCCACTGTTTCAACCACTTTGTAATGAAAGAGATTGAAGACTCTGTAGGAGTGCGAATCCTTTCCATATCCAAGCATAAAACCCTCATGTGCTTTTGGTGCAAATTTTGAGGTGTGATGTGGGTCCTTGATCCAGCACCTTGTGCCAAATACTCTGAAGTAACTGACATTTGGCTTTTTGCCAGTAAGGAGCTCATAAGATGTCTTGTTCAGTAGCTTGTGAAGATAAACACGATTGATTGTATGACATGCAGTATCAATGGCTTCGGGCCAGAATTTTCTTGGAGTCTTGTATTCATTGAGCATCGTTCTGGCCATCTCAATTAGTGTTCTGTTCTTGCGTTCGATGACGCCATTCTGCTGTGGCGTGTACGGGGCTGAGAATTCATGTGTGATGCCCAAGGTATCAAGATATGTATCAAGGCCAGTGTTCTTGAATTCAGTGCCATTGTCACTTCTGATGTGCTTTATCTTGGCGCCAAAATTGTTCATAACACGATTGGCGAAGCGTCTGAAGACACCTTGCACTTCAGTCTTGTAAAGGATTATGTGCACCCAAGTATATCTAGAATAATCATCAACAATAACGAAGCCATAGAGGCAAGCAGTAGTAGTTAGAGTTGAGTAATGAGTGGGACCGAAAAGATCCATGTGGAGCAGTTCGAAGGGTTGAGTAGTAGTCATGATTGTCTTCGAGGGATGTTTGGCCCTCGTCATTTTCCCTGCTTCACAGGCACCACATAAATGGTTTTTCTTGAACTTGACGCCCTCGATGCCTATGACATGCTTCTTCTTCGCGAGGGTGTGGAGGTTCCTCATGCCAGCATGTCCAAGCCTCCGATGCCATAGCCAGCATTCTGAAGCCTTTGCTAGAAGACATACTGCAAGTTGTGGCCCTGCTGAGAAATCTACCACGTACAGATCATCTTTTCGATACCCTTCAAACACTAGAGACTTGTCAGATTCCTTTAGTACAAGGCAACGATATTTTCCAAACATTACGATCATGTTCAAATCGCAAAGCATTGAGACAGACATTAAGTTGAAGCCAAGGGATTCAACAAGCATGACTTTATCCATGTGTTGATTCCTTGAGATTGCAACTCTACCTAGACCCAATACCTTACTTTTACCAGTGTCAGCAAATGTGATGTGACTCTTGTCGGATGGACGTAAGGTTGAGTCCATAAGAAGACTTCTTTTGCCAGTCATGTGATTTGTACACCCACTGTCAATAATCCATTCTGAAGACGCTGGTGTCGTACCCTATAGTGCAGTTAGGGGATAGGCTTCACCAAGAGCATTGTGAAGCAAAAACATTTGATGAACCAGTGGGTTATGAAAGCTTAGATCCAGGTTAGGACTAATAGGGAGAGTAGCAAGCGATTCAGGTACGAAGTACATAGTAAGACCATTTGGGCATTTGATCTTGCGCCCTACAAGATGTTTAAGGTCCCCAGCAATAGCGTCAGACGATTTTGGTTTTCTGCTGGAGACCATTCCCTGCAAAAGAGAGTTAAGCCTTCTTAACCACCCACATCTTCAAGGGTGGCTTAGAAGCAATAAGTCTAAGTGCAGCATCTGAGAATTTTGGCTTTGAAGCCTTAGCAAACAGTCTTGCAGGTGGACAATAGTACTCATAAGAATAAGCAGAATAGTTCTTGGTCTTATGAACATAGCGGTTTGATGAACCGCTCTCATATTCATATGACTGAGTATGGTCTCCCTGCAAAACATTTGCGTTAGTGCGACTCAGGTGAGTCCTCTGTTTGTATGAAGCCTTTGGACCGTATGAAGCCTTTGGTCTGAGGTTTGTCTTCTTCAAGTGAGGTGTCATGAAGACATTCACAGGAAGATTTTCCAGACACTTCTTCGGAACCCAGATCTTCTTCATAGGCGGTCCATCCCTGCAGTTAGTACCAATGTACCTGGCAAACACTTCACCATTCTGATTCTTAAACAGTATATAGTTTGCATCAAAGGATTCATCAATGATAATGGGGTTAGCACAAGTGAAGCCAGTTAGATTGGATGGATCTGCTAAAGGTTCCTTTGCAGCAACCCACATGGTTTTGGGGTACTGCTCAGGTTTCCAGTAAGAGCCATCTGCATTCATTTTCCTTACGAACCCAACACCCTCTTTCCTAGGGTTTCGGTTCAGAATCTGCTTTTTGAGGACATCACATAGTGTCTAATGCCCTTGAAGACTTCTGTACATCCCTGTTTCAAGCAATGTCTTCAACCTAGCATTCTCATCAGCAATAGCGGTGGTATCCTCAACAGAGGGGTTAGTTACCGCATCAACAGTTGAAGATATTGCAACAGCAGTAGCAGTAGAACATTCAGCAACAGAATTAGCATTATCACGCTCAATGCATTTAAGGCATGGTGGTTCAAATCCTTCCTGAGCGGGACTGATCTGTTTGGCGCAAAGTGACTCGTTTTCCGTTTGAAGATCTTCATGAACCGCTCTCAATTTCTCAAGATCTTGCTTCCTTTGAAGATAATCATAGGAAAGCTTTTCATGAGTTGTTGAGAGAGTTTCATGACAATTTTCAAGTTCCTGATATTTAATGTGAAGATTTTTTATGTCTTCAATTAAGGATTCAGATCGAGTCATTTCAGCACCCAACAGATCATCGCTTCTGTCTAACAGTTTTTGAATATGTTCCATAGCTTTCTGTTGTTCAGTTGCAATTTTAGCAAGTGTTTTGTAGCTAGGTTTTGAAACACAATCAGAGTCATCGTCACTAGATGTTTGATAGTGAGTAGTGCGTGTGTTTACCTTGGCACCACGTGCCATGAAGCAGTAGGTTGAAGCGGAGCAGTCCTTGTCATTTGCATCGGTGTCGGTGATGAAGTCATTGTCTTCAGTGTTGAAGATGGACTTGGCAACATATGTTGTAGCCAGACTTGTGACGCTTGAGTCGGATTCCTCTTCAGACTCCACCTCCGCCTCCTCAGAAACAGACTCCTCCTCTGAATCCATTTCCTTGCCAACAAACGCACGTGCCTTGCCAGATGAGCTCTTCTTGTGTGATGAAGACTTTGAGGAAGACTTGGAAGAAGACTTTGAGTATTTCTTCCTCTTCTTGTCGTCAGAGTCATATTCCTTGCTCTTCTTCTTATTTTTGTTCTCATTGTCCCACTATGGACACTCAGAGATGAAGTGGCCAAGTTTCTTGCACTTGTGACATGTTTTCTTCTTGTAGTCATGAGCAGGAGCTTCATCATTCCTTGAACTTGATCGGGAAGACTTTCTGAAACCTTTCTTCTTCGTGAATTTTTGGAACTTCTTGACAAGCATAGCAAGTTCCCTTCCAATGTCTTCAGGATCATCAGAACTGCTATCAGATTCTTCTTCAGATGAGGAGACAGCTTTTGCCTTCAAGGCACGAGTTCGCCCATAGTTTGGACCGTAGATATCTCTTTTCTCCGAAAGCTGAAACTCATGTGTATTGAGCCTCTCAAGTATGTCAGACGGATCGAGTGTCTTGAAATCAGGACGTTCTTGGATCATCAGGGCTAGGATGTCAAACAAACTATCAAGTGATCTCAGCAGCGTCTTGACGACTTCGTGTTTGGTAATCTCAGTGGCGCCGAGGGCTTGAAGCTCATTTGTGATGTCAGTGAGTCGGTCAAATGTGTGCTGGACATTCTCACTGTCATTTTGCTTGAAGCGGTTGAAGAGATTGCGAAGGACACTGATTCTTTGATCTCTCTGGGTTGAGATGCCTTCATTGACCTTGGAGAGCCAGTCCCAGACCAGCTTGGATGTCTTCAAGGCACTCACACGGCCATACTGTCCTTTGGTCAGATGACCACAGATGATGTTCTTGGTAGTAGAGTCCAGTTGAACGAATTTCTTGACATCAGCAGCAGTGACACCTTCTCCAACCTTGGGAACGCCATTCTCGACGACATACCATAGGTCGACGTCAATGGCTTCAAGATGCATACGCATCTTATTCTTCCAGTAGGGATATTCAGTTCCATCAAAGACGGGGCATGCAGCGGAGACTTTAATTATCCCTGCAGTCGACATAGCTAAAACTCCAGGTGGTTAAACCGAATCACACAGAACAAGGGAGCACCTTGCTCTGATACCAATTGAAAGTGCGTTATATCGACTAGAGGGGGGGTGAATAGGCGATTTTTATGAAAGTCTTCAAAACGTGGAAGTTATGAAGACAAACAGTAGAGATATGCCTATTACTATGCAGCGGAAGTTAGACTACACTAGGCAAGCCATGTTCAAGTATCAACTGAGTGAAAGCACAGTGACAAATAGCTGTAGTGTAATAAGGATCAGGTAGGAAGATACTATGAAGCCAAACAGATCATACACTCACGTTGTGAAGACAAAAGATAGAACAGACACGCAATGACTTCACAATGAGTGATCAGTAAGTAAAAGGAAGTGAAGATGAAACTAGTGACTCGTTGAAGACAATGATGTGTTGGACCAGTTCCAGTTGCTGTGACAACTATACGTCTGGTTGGAGCGGCTAGGTATTTAAACCTTAGGACACACAGTCCCGGACACCCAGTCCTGAACACGCAGCTCAGGACACCAAGTCCTCACCGTATTCTCCTTGAGCTAAGGTCACATAGTCCTCGCCCAATCACTCTGGTAAGTCTTCAAGGTAGACTCCCAAACCTTCACAGACTTCGTTCACTGGCAATCCACAATGTCTCTTGGATGCTCTGAACGCGACGCCTAACCGTCTGGGGATGCACAGTCCTCAAGTGTAATAAGTCTTCAGATCACACAGCCAAGAAGACTTAAGTGATGCCCAATTCTCTCTGGCTTTGGTGGTTAGGGCTTTATCCTCGCAAGGAATTCTCTCTCAAAGGCTTCGAGGTGGGTTGCTCTCAAACGACAAAAGCCGTACTCTCAATCTGAGCAGCCAACCGTTTATGGTTGTAGGGGGTGGGCTATTTATAGCCACTTGGCAACCCGACCTGATTTGTCCGAAATGACCCTGGGTCACTAAGGAACTGACACGTGTCTCAATGGTCAGATTTCAAACTCTCATGGCAACTTTACTTGGGCTACAAGCAAAGCTGACTTGTCCGGCTCTGGACAAGATTCGCTCTCATTGTCTTCACTCGAAGACATAGGTTTTTGGTTTAGGCATCACTTCAGTCATTCTGACTGGTTCTCCTGGACCCCACTTAACAGTACGGTGGTTCCTATGACTCAACACAAAAGAAAAAGAACTACGAAAGATCTAAGTCTTCGAGCTCCATAGGCTTCATATCGTGTCTTCTTTTGTCATAGTCTTCAATGTGAATATCTTCATATACCACCTTTGACTTCAATGTCTTCATACATTTTTAGGGGTCATCTCTGGTAGTAAAACCGAATCAATGAGGGACTTCTACCTGTGTTATCCTGCAATTCTCACAAACACATTAGTCCCTCAACTAGGTTTGTCGTCAATACTCCAAAACCAACTAGGGGTGGCACTAGATGCACTTACACGGTTCATCTGTTCGAAAACGCGAAACACCGGGGATACTTTCCCAGATGTTTTCCCCCTTCGCCGGTATCACCTCCTACCGTGTTAGGGCACACCCGACACCGTTACTTATCATGTCATGCATCGATATGCATCTGTTTGCATTGTATTCATTGTTTCTTCCCCCTCTTCTCTTCGGTAGACTACGAGACCGACGATGCTGCTGCCCCGGTCAACTACGGTGTTGACGACCCCTCCTTCTTGCCAGAGCAACCAGGCAAGCCCCCCCCCTTGATCACGAGATATCGCATATTCCTTCTCTCTACTTCTTGCATTAGAGTAGTGTAGCATGTTACTGCTTTCGGTTAATCCTATTCTGCTGCATAGCCTGTCCTTGCTACTACTGTTGTTACCTTTACCTGCAATCCTACATGCTTAGTATAGGATGCTAGTATTCCATCTGTGGCCCTACGTTCTTGTCCGTCTGCTGTGCTATACTATCGGGCCGTGATCACTTGGGAGGTGATCACGGGTTTATACTTTATACTTTATACATGATACATGTGGTGACTAAAGTCGGGTCGGCTCGTGGAGTACCCGCGAGTGATTCACAGATTGGGGGTTGAAAGGACCTTTGTCCCGACGGCCCTCTGGTTGGATCTTTGTGGCGGAGCGACATGGCAGGTTGAGATTACCTAGGTGAGAGGTGGGCCTGGCCCTATCGGCGTTCGCGGTTACTTCAAAATAACACGCTTAAAGAGATCTTGGTATTTGATCTGAGTCTGGCCACTGGCCTATACGCACTAACCAACTATGTGGGAACAGTTATGGGCACTCAACGTCGTGGTATAAGCCGAAGCCTTCTTGACGTCAGCGACTAAGCGGCGCGCGCCGGGTTGGACCGCGTAACGCAACTTCCTTTGTAATGGAGGTTGCTAGGTCTGCTCACCGGCCGCGTTCGCAACATGTAGGAATAGCCCAACGCAACGCTCAGGTGACATTGGAGTATCTAGGTGATATTAGGGTTTTGGTTGATTTGTGTCTTAAGGTGTTATTCTAGTACGAACTCTAGGGTTGTTTGTGGCACTTATAGGAATGGCCCAACGGATTGATTGGAAAGAATAACTTTGAGGTGGTTTCGTACCCTACCATAATCTCTTTGTTTGTTCTCCGCTATTAGTGACTTTGGAGTGAATCTTTGTTGCATGTTGAGGGATAGTTATATGATCCAATTATGTTATTATTGTTGAGAGAACTTGCACTAGTGAAAGTATGAACCCTAGGCCTTGTTTCCTATCATTGCAATACCGTTTATGCTCACTTTTACCACTTGCCACCTTGCTGTTTTTATATTTTCAGTTTACAAAAACCTATATCTACCATCCATATTGCACTTGTATCACCATCTCTTCGCCGAACTAGTGCACCTATACAATTTACCATTAAATTGGGTGTGTTGGGGACACAAGAGACTCTTTGTTATTTGGTTGCAGGGTTGCTTGAGAGAGACCATCTTCATCCTACGCCTCCCACGGATTGATAAACCTTAGGTCATCCACTTGAGGGAAATTTGCTACTTCCTACAAACCTCTGCACTTGGAGGCCCAACAACGTCTACAAGAAGAAGGTTGTGTAGTAGACGATCACGGGTTTATACTATATACTTTATACATGATACATGTGATGACTAAAGTCGGGTCGGCTCGTGGAGTACCCGCGAGTGATTCACGGATTGGGGGCTGAAAGGACCTTTGTCCCGACGGCCCTCTGGCTGGATCTTTGTGGTGGAGCGACATGGCAGGTTGAGACTACCTAGGTGAGTGGTGGGCCTGGCCCTGTCGGCGTTCGCGGTTACTTCAAAATAACACACTTAATGAGATCTTGGTATTTGATCCGAGTCTGGCCACTGGCCTATACGCACTAACCAACTACGCGGGAACAGTTATGGGCACTCGACGTCGTGGTATCAGCCGAAGCCTTCTTGACGTCAGCGACTGAGCGGCGCGCGCCGGGTTGGACCACGTAACGCAACTTCCTTTGTAATGGAGGTTGCTAGGTCTGCTCACCGGCCGCGTTCGCAACGTGCAGGTGTGCAATGGGCGATGGGCCCAGACCCCTGCGCCATAGGATTTAGACCGGCGTGCTGACCTCTCTGTTGTGCCTAGGTAGGGCTACGACGTGTTGATCTTCCGAGGCTGGGCATGACCCAGAAAAGTGTGTCTGGCCAAATGGGATCGAGCGTGTTGGGTTATGTGGTGCACCCCTGCACGGAAGTTTATCTATTCGAATAGCCGTGATCTTCGGTAACAGGACGAACCGGAGTTGTACCTTGACCTTATGACAACTAGAACCGGATACTTAATAAAACACGCCCTTCCAAGTGACAGATATAACCCGGTGATCGCTCTCACACAGGGCGACGAGGGGAGGATCGCCGGGTAGGTTATGCTATGCGATGCTACTTGGTGAACTTACCATCTACTCTCTTCTACATGCTGCGAGATGGAGGCTGCCAGAAGCGTAGTCTTCGACATGACTAGCTATCCCCATCTTATTCTGGCATTCTGCAGTTCAGTCCACCGATATTGCCCCTTTACACAGATACACTTGCATATGTAGTGTAGATCCTTGCTTGCGAGTACTTTGGATGAGTACTCACGGTTGCTTTTCTCCCTCTTTTCCCCTTTCCCTTCTACCTGGTTGTCGCAACCAGATGCTGGAGCCCAGGAGCCAGACGCCACCGTCGATGACGACTCCTACTACACTGGAGGTGCCTACTACTACGTGCATGCCGCTGACGACGGTCAGGAGTAGTTTAGGAGGATCCCAGGCAGGAGGCGTGCGCCTCTTTCGATCTGTATCCCAGTTTGTGCTAGCCATCTTATGGCAACTTGTTTAACTTATGTCTGTACTCAGATATTGTTGCTTCCGCTGACTCGTCTATGATCGAGCACTTGTATTCGAGCCCTCAAGGCCCCTGACTTCTATTATGATGCTTGTATGACTTATTTTATTTTAGAGTTGTGTTGTGATATCTTCCCGTGAGTCCCTGATCTTGATCGTACATGTTTGCGTGTATGATTAGTATACGATTGAATCGGGGGCGCCACAAGTTGGTATCAGAGCCGACTGCCTGTAGGAATCCCCCTCTCCAACTCCTTGGCCGAAGTCGAGTCTAGACATTGCAAAACTTTTACTAACATGGTTGTGTGTCTTACGGGCACACATCGCCATTGGGTGGTAGTAGGATCTTTTATTCCTCGACCTATACTCTGGGACTCTGACATATCTTCTATTCGGGTTAAACGATTTTACTAACTCCGACTCTAGGTTCTCGGTAATACTTTCTCCCGGAGAGCCCCTTATTACAGATGATCGTCTGCTGCACCAGAAGAATCCAAAGATACTCTTCGATGTTCTCTTGAGACTTTATGGCATCGCTTTTGCAATTCCCTTCCATCGATAAACCCCTATGGATAACCACGTATACTCGCCATTCATACAATGCTTCCCAGTTGATCTTGTTATTACAAGATACCCCGAAATTCTCTCTGTTGTTCCGAAAATCCTTTGAGCTTACTGCCTTGCTGTTCTTTGCCACATGAATACCACCATGGATAATTTCTAGCTCCGGATATTTGCTCATCCCCAGTTGATTCATGTATTTCACAAAAGTCTTCAAAATACTATTTGAACTTCCGAAAATCCTGAGTAGCCTATTGCTCTTGAAATTCTTACTTGCTTGCATTATGGTTAATCCCATAAGTCTATAATCTTATTGGCATCCCTTGTCATTATCATTTTGAGTTCATTGATTCAAAATGTTGCGAATGCTCGCCATCCTCAATCAGATCCTAGAAGTCATCCTTCCGGCTCAGACGTCGTTTTAAACATGAGCTGGTTATCGACCAATCAAATTGTCGTTGATTGTACCCCTAAGTCTATTCGACTGATCCATTCTTAATGAGAGCGTTGGCTCCTGATCCCCTGATTTGGAAATGATAATTCCCTTGCATTTGAGCTTTGGATTAGTCAGTTGTTTTGATAATCCGATGCCCTTTCGTTCCTTCTTCCTTTGATAGAGTACCAATACTCGCATCAGCTCTGTTGTAGACCATAAGACCCATTGTTGGATTATTATCCGACAACGTCCTTCATATTCAATAAGCTTGAGAGCCTTTCCTCGGATACATAATGCCTTTGGTAAATTGTATCCCCTGCTTTCTCAAGCATGCTATACTATTGAGCTTGTGTTAATTATTCTTGAGATTTGTGGTATAAGCTCCTAAGATGCCCCGATGGGTTGAACCTATTCCTTCCCCAAACCGTATGGACCTGAAAGTTTTCGCGAGTCATACTCTTCTGTTGCTTCACCAAATAAAATTTCAACACTACAACCTTTTCGAAAACGAGAAGTGAATGAAAGGTTATGCATTGCAGAAGTGGGAGTCGACCTTGAACTTTGTGTTCATGCCCATGGACACGATGTAGATCTTATCATGGAAGCTTCTCTTAAATTGATTATTCCCTTGATATAAGTTCTAATTATATCTGGGATCTGGTCTCTTGCAATCATGGTTCCGGCCATATTGATATTCTTTGATTCCTTCTCTCAGGCAAGTTAAAGTACTTGTCTTCTGCAGACCAATACATCTCTGCGACCTCTGTTTTGATCTTCCTTCGAGTATTACCCTCCGTTATCTCGAGAATATTAAAGAACTGTGTTGCTTCCTATGAGTCTTCATCTAATGCCGCTTCTCATCGATTTCAGATTTTCCCTGGGTTCTGAGTTATTAGCCACTCGAGAACACTGATAAGTGAATCAATTCCGCACTCCGATTCAATAACTCTAAGTAATTTTCATTGCTTATGAGTTTAATAATCTTTCAACTCATCCTAGCCTAATCGGCTACATCATTATTGTGCCAATTTTAACTATACTACCTGGTCCTTCCCGGAGCACAACTTTCGACGATGAGCTAAACTTACGTCGATCTTCCTTGTCATATCATTTCGCCTTGAACATCAAGCTTGATTTCGAGTTCGTGTCGTACCCTTGGTTCCAATAACTTTTGCTTCACCAGTCCTTTGACTTGATGTCATCGATGTTCGATTACATCTTCATGAAACCTCTCGACAAATGTGTCGTGATCATCATCTACATTCTGAGCGTTTCCAGGATATCAATCGAATTCATGATGAGAGATATCATCCTTACCCCTTGATAATTTGGGTTATCATCGACAACATTATTGCATTCCCTCCAACACGAAACTTGTTCTTGTTTTGTGTTGTATCTTGATTCCCTTGCTATCTAGCTTAGGTTATGTTCTACCTTCTAGTATTACTGTCTTCTATATCAAGAATGTTGTGAGGATTGCTCCACCTCTTAAGAATTCTTGGTATAGTGATACTTCTCCCCATCATCATTCTTTCTTGGTCCCCGTGTTGGTTCTAATTGGGGTACCAACAAGTGAACGGTGATGTTCGGATTCTGCACTTCTAGCAACCCTAGTGCTTTGAAGTTAATAATCGACAATTCATTCTTAGCCTATCGGTTATTGGATCACCATTCTGACAATTGATCAGGCTACCTATGCCCATATTTCGGGCGCACCTTTCAACCAAAGTTTAATTATGTATGTTTTTCCTCTAGCATACATCATTATATCATTTGATATGACAAATGTTATCTCCTTGTTCACATAATTGTGGAAATCCATCTTTTTGGAAATCTCGATGATATGTCGCTGAGTCCATCAGCCACCTCCTCATCCTCTCCTTGGTTTAAAGTTGAACTCTGGTTTCGGGACCTGCTTCCATAGTCCGTTTCCCGAGAATCTTACAATGTCATTTCGTCAATTTGTGTTGCACCTTTTCTTTTTAGGAATCCCATGTCTGAGTTATCTTGACACCAATCAGATCTGAATCTCGGTCAGATATGATGGTTGGAACATATTTTCAAGAGTTATAACATTGCTCCTCATATGACCCGGTAAGGTGATGTTATGCACACCTGACCGGAGGACCAAGTGTCATAGTTTCTTTTTTAACAAGGTTAACCATTTTTCCGTGAGGAAACTGAATGCCTTGTTTAATAAGTTTATCCTGATGGATCCTTCGTGTATCCAAGTCCGACCTTTGCTTGAAGACCATGTCAATGCTATCTCGAAGCATGTATGTGGTACTCCTATCATCAATAAGAACACTTGAAGCACAATGCTAAATTTTCTTAATGTAATTATCCAAACATCATTGTATGGGTAATGTCATGAAATTTCTCTCCCCTTTCCTAAAGGGTTTTCTATAATTATATCATGTCATGGGTATGATGCTCTGCTTGTCCTTTGGGAAGGATATACCCCTGAATTATGTGTTTAAACACATTTTCCTTTCCATTGTTCTGTTTAATCTGATAATCACATTTTCCTTTCCATTGTTTTGTTTAACCTTCTTGAGGTTTATATGATCTAAGCAGTAATAAGTCACTGCTTTTGTAAGCACCTCGGTGTACAACTCTGTCAGTAAGAACCTGTTACTATTGTTGATGACATTCCGGTAACCACCGATGGACGAGAACTTTGCCTATTGGCCCGCCTCGTTCAACGAGCAGGAAAGTGGTTCTCTTTGTCCCTCGCCCTTGGTACCAACGTTGTTGCCAACATAAATGGCAGGCTACCCTCTGACATACCTTACTATCGTGATCGTGCAAGTTGTCAGCACCCCTTTCTACTTTTAACCCACATGGTAGGCCCTTAACCCACAGTTCCACATGATCGAAACCTGACTCTCCTGTACCCCTGTTCCCAAGGTTGTTCCTCACGCGTGGCCTCATATTTAATTCATGAGCCACCTTACGAGAGATCCTCAATTCTGGTATCAGACACAATACTTATTCCGGTTGCTACGAACCCCTTTCACACCCTGTTTCAGGCACCGAACGATTGCCTGCCCGCTCGAAACATCTCATGATACCTTCTTACGTTACTCTCGATATTTTCTAAGGTTTCAATTCGAGAGTTACTTTCCGCCACCTTCCCCGATGTTATCTACCAGATAGTCAACCTTGCAAGGGTCCGTTCTCCCGGAATACCCCTCTTATTTTTCCGTAAGTACGATGAAGATCCTGAAGGAAAAATGACAACTTTGTCACGATGCCATGAAACAGAGAACTAAAGACATCAACGAAAAGGATCGACTACTTCGGGAAGAGCAATCAAGACCGAGAAGATTTGTTAGAATTTCATAACCAGATCTTTCCCCCTTACTTTACCTCTTAAATCTCGGGACGAGATTTCTTGTAGTGGAGGAGAATTGCGACGCCCGGATAATTAAGCTACAGTAAACCTCTGTTAATGATGCCACGTCACCACGGTTACTGTTGCTAATCTCGCATTAGTTCGAAACCGATTCAAATTCAAATTCAAAATCAAGTCAAACGGTAAAAGTTTTCAAACACTAAAACTAAAATGTTTGGTTTGTGCCAAATAATGCATAGGTATTTATGGTGGAGAAATTGCACTTTTATAAAACGTTAGAATACTCTAAAATGATTAAAATAGTAGTCAAAACTATTATTTAAATACTTTTAAATAATAATTAATTACAAAACTATTTTACTTTGGGTAGCAAATTAATGTGGCAGTGGCATAATTGGTAACAACAATTTAGGTGTCACTTTGGTATATTGTTAACACTAGAATAAATAGAAACTAAAAGAAACAAAAAAGAAACAAAAATAAAATAAAAATAAAAGTAAAACAAAAATAAAGGAAAGGAAATTCCCCTGCCCCACTGGGCCTTGGCCCACCAGAACCACCAGCCGACCAGCCCAATTGGCCCAGCCGCCCCCACTCATTCCCTTAACCCCCTGGCGCCCGAACCCTAGCCAACCATCGCCACACTTCCCCCTCCCCCTGTCACTCCCCATGTCCCTCCCCTCGATCCAGATCTGGATCGGGGACAAACCACCCCCGCCGCTCGATGCCGTGCGCCGCACCACCGCCGCCCGAGGACGTCGCTAGAGGCCACCTTGCCGAACCTTCCCCGCCGGACTGCCTCCCCGTCGCCGCTCGCCGTCATCCCCGTCCGCCTCCCCATGCCCCACTGCCTGTGCCCTACAATCGTCGTGAGCACCGCACCGCTACTCCCTCCTCTTCCCCGCACTGCTACTGCATCATCGACATTGCTCCGTTGCGGCCGCCGCACTCCGCCCCGACCGAGTCCGCCTCCACCGCACCGCGCTCGCCCATCCGGCCATGCCTCTCGCCGCGGCGCCCCTCACCGCAGAACCGCGCCCTGGCCTGCTCCCTCCTTGCCTCGCATATGCCTCGCGTCTGCCTCGCCGCGCGACGCGCACGCTTCGCCTGCTGCTTGCCGCTGCTGCCCTCACGCCTCGCGGGGCACGTGCCATCCCGCGCGCGCCCGTCCGCCTGCGCCCGTGGCTGCGCCGCGCTTGTCTGCGTCCACGTGCAGACGCGCCCTGCCGCTGCTCTACATCACCCCGTCACCGCGCACGTATGCCAACCCCGGTCGCCGGTGCGCCCTGGCCCTGGCCACACGCGCCCGTCGAGCCCAGCCGCAGCCGCCCACGCTCGTGGTCTTGCCTGGCCTCGTCGCGCCGCCCTGCTCTGGCAGCCACCGCGGCCGCCCCTTCCCTAGTCGCCTCGAGCGTGTGGGCACCCCTTCGCCCGCACCGGACGCCTGCTAACCCGCATCGGCCCCCCTGCGCGAATGACACATGGGGCCCAGCCCCAGAACGTTAAAAAAGAAAAAAAGAATTAAAAATAAATAAATAAAAGTAATAATTAATTAATTAACTTAACTAATTAGGTTTAATTAAAATATATTACCCTAATAACCTAGTTAGACTAAATTAACTAGTTAGTTAATGTAACAGTCAATGACACGGGGGGCCCCACCCCGTGTTGACCAGTCAAACGTTGACTGGTCAACTGGGACCCCCTGGTCCACCTGTCAACCTGTGGTACACTTTTGTGTACGCAGAGCTGGGTGCACCTAGCATTTAGCTATTTAATTTGGAATTAGTTTAATAATAATAAAATTAAAAAATGATTTTAAAACTTTAAAAATCAATAGTAAATAAACTGTAGCTCGGACGGAAAAACTTTGTACATGAAAGTTGCTCAAAACGACGAGACGATTCCGGACACATAGCCGTTCGTCCGCCACATATTCCTAGCATAGCAAACAAGCAACTTTCCCCCTCCGGTTCATCTGTCCGAAAACATGAAACACCGGGGATACTTTCCCGGATGTTTTCCCCCTTCGTCGGTATCACCCGCTACCGTGTTAGGGCACACCTGGCACCGTTACTTATGATGTCATGCATCGATATGCATTTGTTTGCATTGTATTTATTGTTTCTTCCCCCTCTTCTCTCCAGTAGACTACGAGACCGATGCTGCTGCTGCCCCGGTCGACTACGGTGTTGACGACCCCTCCTTCTTGCCAGAGCAACCAGGAAAGCCCCCCCTTGATCACCAGACATCGCCTATTCCTTCTCTCTACTGCTTGCATTAGAGTAGTGTAGCATGTTACTACTTTCGGTTAATCCTATTCTGCTGCATAGCCTGTCCTTGCTACTACTGTTGTTACCTTTACCTGCAATCCTACATGCTTAGTATAGGATGCTAGTATTCCATCTGTGGCCCTACATTCTTGTCCGTCTATTGTGCTATACTATCAGGCCGTGATCACTTGGGAGGTTGATACGTCTCCAACTTATCTATAATTTTTGATTGCTCCATGCTATATTATCTACTGTTTTGGACCATATTGGCTTTATTATCCACTTTTATATTATTTTTGGGACTAACCTATTAACCGGAGGCCCAGCCCAGAATTGCTGTTTTTTTGCCAATTTCAGTGTTTCGAAAAAAAGGAATATCAAACGGAGTCGAAACGGAACGAAATCAACTGGAGAAGTTATTTTTGGAAGGAAAGCTACCGGAAAAGCTTGGAGTGCACGTCAGGAAAGAAGGGAGGTGCCCACAAGGGTGGGGGGCGCGCCCACCCCCCTAGGGCGCACCTCCCTGCCTCGTGCCCCCCCTTTGGTCCACCGACGTACTTCTTTCACCCATATATATCTACGTACCCTAAAACTTCCAGAACAGAGAATAGATCGGGAGTTCCGCCGCTGCAAGCCTCTGTAACCACCAAAAACCAATCGGGACCATGTTCTGGCACCCTACTGGAGGGGGGAACCCTCACCGGTGGCCATCTTCATCATCCCGATGCTCTCCATGACGAGGAGGGAGTAGTTCACCCTCGAGGCTGAGGGTATGTACCAGTAGCTATGTGTTTGATCTGTCTCTCTCTCGTGTTCTTGATTTGGCATGATCTTGATGTATCGCGAGCTTTGCTATTATAGTTGGATCTTATGTTGCTTTTCCCCCTCTACTCTCTTGTAATGGATTGAGTTTTCCCTTTGAAGTAATCTTATCGGATTGAGTCTTGAAAGATTTGAGAACACTTGATGTATGTGTTGCCGTGTGTATGTGTGGTGACAATGGGATATCACGTGATTCACTTGATGTATGTTTTGGTGATCAACTTGCGGGTTCCTCCCATGAACCTATGCATAGGGGTTGGCACACGTTTTCGTCGTGATTCTCCGGTAGAAACTTTGGGGCACTCTTTGAGGTTCTATGTGTTGGTTGGATAGATGAATCTGAGATTGTGTGATGCATATCGTATAATCATACCCACGGATACTTGAGGTGACATTGGAGTATCTAGGTGACATTAGGGTTTTGGTTGATTTGTGTCTTAAGGTGTTATTCTAGTACGAACTCTAGGGCTGTTTGTGACACTTATAGGAATAGCCCAACGGATCGATTGGAAAGAATAACTTTGAGGTGGTTTCGTACCCTACCATAATCTCTTCGTTTGTGAAAGTGCGTTATATCGACTAGAGGGGGGGGGTGAGTATGCGATTTTTATGAAATTCTTCACTGAGGAATTTGCTAGTGAGGAAATTCCTTAGCGAAGAACTACTAGCAGCGGAATAAGTACTCAGAAGTAAACATAGCAGAATACATGCATGGTCATCATGATGAAATGAAGACAAACACAGAGTATAGAAAGCGTAAACACATGATAGCACAAGATGAAGACAAACAGACTGAAGAAATTGAACTGAGGAAATTGAGAAAGTCTTCAGTCAAAGTCTTCAAACACAGATATGAACAAACACACAACACAGTAATGAGGAAATGAAAGTGTTGAGGAAATAGAACCAGTTGGCTTGGTGAAGACAATGATTTGGTAGACCAGTTCCAACTGCTGTCTCAGTTGTACATCTGGTTGGGGCGGCTAAGTATTTAAACTCGAGGACACACAGTCCCGGACACCCAGTCCTGAACACGCAGCTCAGGACACCAAGTTCTCACCGTATTCTCCTTGAACTAAGGTCACACAGACCTTGATACGTCCATTTTGCATCATGCTTTTATATCGATATTTATCGCATTATGGGCTGTTATTTCACGTTATGTCACAATACTTATGGCTATTCTCTCTTATTTTACAAGGTTTACCATGAAGAGGGGGAATGCCGGCAGCTGGAATTCTGGCTAGAAAAGGAGCAAATATTGAAGACCTATTCTGCGCAACTCCAAAAGTCCTGAAACTCCACGGAATATCTTAAAATAAATAAAGAAAAATCGTCGCCAAAGATGAAGGCCAGGGGGCCCACACCCTGCTCACGAGGGTGGGGGGCGCGCCCCTCCCCCCTGGGCGCGCCCCCTACCTCGTGGGCCCCCTGGTGGCTCTCCGACGCCCATCTTCTCCTATATGAAGTCTTTCGATGAGAAAAAAATCATAAGAAACCTTTCGGGACGAGACTCTGCCGCCACGAGGCGGAACCTTGGCGGAACCAATCTAGGGCTCCGGCAGAGCTGTTCTGCCGGGGACACTTCCCTCCGGGAGGGGGAAATCATCACCATCGTCATCACCAACGCTCCTCTCATCGGGAGAGGGCAATTTCCATCAACATCTTCACCAGCACCATCTCATCTCCAAACCCTAGTTCATCTCTTGTATCCAATTCTTGTCTCTAAGTCCAGGATTGGTGCTAGTAGGTTGCTAGTAGTGTTGATTACTCCTTGTAGTTGATGCTAGTTGGTTTACTTGGTGGAAGATCATATGTTCAGATCCTTTATGCATACTATTACCCCTCTGATTATGAACATGAATATGCTTTGTGAGTAGTTACGTTTGTTCCCGAGGACACGGGAGAAGTCTTGCTATTAGTAGTCATGTGAATTTGGTATTCGTTCGATATTTTGATGAGTTGTATGTTGTCTAACCTCTAGTGGTGTTATGTGAACGTCGACTACATAACACTTCACCATTATTTGGGCCTAGAGGAAGGCATTGGGAAGTAATAAGTAGATGATGGGTTGCTAGAGTGACAGAAGCTTAAACCCTAGTTTATGCGTTGCTTCGTAAGGGGCTGATTTGGATCCATATGTTTCATGCTATGGTTAGGTTTACCTTAATACTTTTGTTGTAGTTGAGGATGCTTGCAATAGAGGTTAATCATAAGTGGGATGCTTGTTCAAGTAAGAACAGCACCCAAGCACCGGTCCACCCACATATCAAATTATCAAAGTACCGAACGCGAATCATATGAGCGTGATGAAAACTAGCTTGACGATATTCCCATGTGTCCTCGGGAGCTCTTTTCCTTATATAAGAATTTGTCCGGCTTGTCCTTTGCTACAAAAAGGATTGGGCCACCTTGTTGCACCTTATTTACTTTTGTTACTTGTTGCTCGTTACAATTTACCTTATCACAAAACTATCTGTTACCACTTATTTCAGTACTTGCAGAGAATACCTTGCTGAAAACCGCTTATCATTTCCTTCTGCTCCTCGTTGGGTTCGACACTCTTACTTATCAAAAGGACTACGATAGATCCCCTATACTTGTGGGTCATCAAGACTCTTTTCTGGCGCCGTTGCCGGGGAGTGTAGCGCCTTTGGTAGGTGGAATTTGGTAAGGAAAAATTTATATAGTGTGCTGAAATTTTCTGTCACTTGTTACTATGGAAACTGAATCTCTGAGGGGCTTGTTCGGGGTATCTTCACCCCGTCCAGTAGAGCAAAGAGTTGCTCCCCAACCTACTGAACCTATTGAAAATGAAACTCCTTTTGCATTTCCTTCGGGTATTATGGAAAAACTGCTGGCTAATACTTTTACAGGAGATGGGACAAAGCATCCCGACGAGCATCTACGCTATTTGGATGATATTTGTGGATTATTTAAGCTTGCAGGTATACCCGATGGTGTTGTTAAGAAGAAGGCTTTCCCTTTATCTTTGGAGGGAGACGCATCGACATGGTATAGGCTATGTGATGATACGAGATCATGGAACTATAAAAGAATGAAATTGGAATTTCATCAAAAGTATTATCCTATGCATCTTGTTCATCGTGATCGCAATTATATATATAATTTTTGGCCTCGCGAAGGAGAAAGCATCGCTCAAGCTTGGGGGAGGCTTAAATCAATGTTATATTCATGCCCCAATCATGAGCTCTCAAAATTGACAATTCTCCAGAATTTTTATGCTCGGCTTTCTGATAACAATCGCACCATGCTCGATACTTCTTGTGCTGGCTCTTTTATGATGAAGACTATTGAATTCAGATGGAATTTATTGGATATAATTAAACGCAACTCTGAAGATTGGGACCTCGAGGAAGGTAAGGAGTCAGGTATGACACCTAAGTTTGATTGTGTTAAATCTTTTATGGATACCGATATTTTTCGTAAGTTTAGCACTAAATATGGACTTGACTCTGAGATAGTAGCTTCTTTCTGTGAATCTTTTGCTACTTATGTTGATCTCCCCAAGGAGAAGTGGTTTAAATATCATCCCCCCATAGAAGTAAAAGTAGCTGCACCTATTAAAGTTGAAGAAAAGACCATCACTTATAATGATCCTATTGTTCCCACCTCTTATGTTGAGAAACCACCTTTCCCTGCTAGAGTAAAGGATCATGCTAAAGCTTCAACTGTTGTTCGTAAAAGCAATACTAGAACTTATACACCTCCTGAGCAAGTCAAAGTAGAACCTAATATTGCTATTGTTAAAGATCTCTTGTCTGATAATATTGATGGGCATGTCATTGAATTCTCTGGTGAAACTGCTAGAATTGCTAAACCCTGTGATAGAGATAAACATAGACCTGTGGTAGGCGCGCCTATTATTTCTGTTAAAATAGGAGATCATTGTTATCATGGCTTATGTGATATGGGTGCTAGTGCTAGTGTTATACCCGTTGACTTATATAAAGAAATTATGCATGATATCGCACCTGCCGAGTTAGAAGATATTGATGTTACAATTAAACTTGCCAATAGAGATACTATATCTGCAATGGGAATTGTTAGAGATGTTGAAGTCTTGTGTGGGAAAACCAAATATCCCGCTGACTTTCTTGTTCTTGGTTCTCCACAAGATAGCTTTTGTCCCATTATTTTTGGTAGACCCTTCTTGAATACTGTTAATGCTACGATAGACTGCAAAAAGAATGTTGTTACTGTTGGCTTGGATGATATGGTTCATGAGTTTAATTTCTCTAAATTCAGTAAACAACATCGTGAGGAAGAATTGCCTAGTAAGGATGAAATTATTGGTCTTGCTTCTATTGCTGTACCTCCTAGTGATCCTTTAGAACACTATTTGCTAGACCATGAAAATGATATGTTTATGAATGAAAGAAAGGAAATAGATGAAATATTCTTTAAACAGGAACCTATTCTGAAACACAATTTTCCTGTTGAAATCCTAGGGGATCCTCCTCCACCCAAGGGTGATCCCGTTTTTGAGCTTAAACCGTTGCCTGATAATCTTAAGTATGCTTATCTTGATGAAAAGAAAATATATCCTGTTATTATTAGTGCTAACCTTTGAGAGCATGAAGAAGAAAGATTATTGAAAACTCTGAAGAAACACCGTGCCACTATTGGATATCCTCTTGATGATCTTAAGGGCATTAGTCCCACTCTATGTCAGCATAAAATAAATTTGGAAGCGGATGCTAAACCAGTATGTGATCCTCAACGACGTTTGAATCCTAAAATGAAAGAAGTGGTAAGGAAGGAAATACTCAAGCTTCTGGAGGCAGGTATAATTTATCCCGTTGCTGATAGTCAGTGGGTAAGTCCTGTCCATTGTGTCCCTAAGAAGGGAGGTATTACTATTGTCCCTAATGATAAAGATGAATTGATTCCTCAAAGAATTATTACATGTTATAGGATGGTAATTGATTTCTGCAAATTAAATAAAGCCACTAAGAAAGATAATTACCCCTTACCTTTTATTGATCAAATGCTAGAATGATTATGCAAACATACACATTATTGCTTTCTAGATGGTTATTCTGGTTTCTCTCAAATACCTGTGTCGGCTAAAGATCAATCAAAGACTACTTTTACATGCCCTTTTGGTACTTTTGCTTATATACGTATGCCTTTTGGTTTATGTAATGCACCTGCTACCTTTCAAAGATGCATGATGGCTATATTCTCTTACTTTTGTGAAAAGATTTGTGAGGTTTTCGTGGACGGTTTTTCCGTCTATGGTTCCTCTTTTGAGCAATCTTGATCGAGTTTTGCAGAGATGTGAAGAAACTAATCTTGTCTTGAATTGGGAAAAGTGCCACTTTATGGTTAATGAAGGTATTGTCTTGGGGCACAAAGTTTCTGAAAGAGGTATTGAAGTTGATAAAGCCAAGGTTGACGCTATTGAAAAGATGCCATGTCCCAAGGACATCAAAGGTATAAGAAGTTTCCTTGGTCACACCGGATTTTATAGGAGGTTCATTAAGGACTTCTCAAAAATTTCTCGGCCTCTGACTAATTTATTACAAAAAGATGTACCATTTGTCTTTGATGATGATTGTGTAGAAGCATTTGAAATACTTAAGAAAGCATTAGTCTCTGCACCTATTGTTCAGCCACCTGATTGGAATTTACCCTTTGAAATTATGTGTGATGCTAGTGATTATGCTGTAGGTGCTGTTCTAGGGCAAAGAGTTGATAAGAAATTAAATGTTATCCATTATGCTAGTAAGACTCTAGACAATGCTCAAAGAAATTATGCTACTACCGAAAAGGAACTTTTAGCAGTTGTGTTTGCTTGTGATAAATTCAGACCCTATATTGTTGATTCTAAAGTAACTATTCACACTGATCATGCTGCTATTAAATATCTTATGGAAAAGAAAGATGCTAAACCTAGACTTATTAGATGGGTTCTCTTGCTGCAAGAATTTGATTTGCATATTGTTGATAGAAAAGGAGCTGAGAACCCAGTTGCAGACAACTTATCTAGGTTAGAGAATGTTCTTGATGACCCACTACCTATTGATGATAGCTTTCCTGATGAACAATTAAATGTCATAAGCACTTCTCGTAGCACTCCATGGTATGCTGATTATGCTAATTATATTGTTGCTAAATTTATACCACCTAGCTTCACATACCAACAAAAGAAAAGTTCTTTTATGATTTGAGACATTACTTTTGGGATGACCCACATCTTTATAAAGAAGGAGTAGATGGTGCTATTAGACATTGTGTACCTGAGCATGAACATGGACAGATCCTACGCAAGTGTCACTCCGAAGCTTATGGAGGACACCACGCTGGAGATAGAACTGCACATAAGGTATTGCAATCTGGTTTTTATTGGCCTACTCTCTTCAAGGATGCCCGTAAGTTTGTTTTATCTTGTGATGAATGTCAAAGAATTGGTAATATTAGTAGACGTCAAGAAATGCCTATGAATTATTCACTTGTTATTGAACCATTTGATGTTTGGGGCTTTGATTATATGGGACCTTTTCCTGCCTCCAATGGATACACTCATATTTTAGTTGCTGTTGATTACGTTACTAAGTGGGTAGAAGCTATTCCAACTAGTAGTGCTGATCATAACACTTCTATTAAAATGCTTAAGGAAGTTATTTTTCCAAGGTTTGGAGTCCCTAGATATTTAATGGCTGATGGTGGTTCACACTTTATTCATGGTGCTTTCCGTAAAATGCTTGCCAAATATGTGTAACATCCCAAATTTGCAATTTGGAATGTTATACACTAGATCATCATGCATATCATATTTTCTTGCATTTTGGTTGATCCTAGAAATTTCACGAAACTCAAGGACCTTCGAAGAGAGTTGGGGATTTCGTTATTTTCATATTTGAGAGTTTTCTCGAATTTGAAAAGAGGATCATTTGATTTATTTATTTCATCTTCAATTATTTTCCTATATCAAAAATGAGAGAGGGAATAATATGACTTTCCCAAATTTAGGAAAAATAAAGATTTAATAAATAGATCAATTTTCTTTGCCGGAGTTGTTTGCTTTTTATTTGGATAGGGAAAAATGCGTGTTTTAAAAATTGCATTTTAGGTCCGTAGAAAAGTTCTTTTTGTTCGGCTCATTTTTAGGAGTCGGGGAAAATTTACTTTAGAAATTTTGGAGCCCGTTTAGATTTTCTTTTCTGTGTTTTTCTGCGCGCAGAACCGTTTAAAAAAAAATCCAGCAGGCCAGCCGGGCCAAGGCCCAGGCCAGCCACCGCCTCCCCAGCGCAGGCAGCCGGCCGCGCCAGGCCATCGCGCGCGCCAGGCGCCAGAGGCAGGAGCCGCCGCCGCCCCTTTTTGATTCCTAGTAGGACTTTAGTCCTACTCCGTTTCCTCTTTTTCTTTCCTATTCCTACTCTATTTCTTGTCCCCTACCCCAAGAAACCCCCTCCCCTCACCAATATAAATACCCCAACACCCCCCTCCAAATCATCAAACCAAACCCCAAGCCCTCCACCGCACCCCACCCCGCGCCCTACACCGCGCCACCCCACACCCGCGCCGCCGCCCTTGTGCCCTAGCGCCGCCGTCGCACCTTGCCCACGCCGCCGCCGCCCTACGCCACGCCGCCGGAGCCTTTCACCGAAGACCTCACCGGAGGTTGCCCGCGTCTCTTTTCCTCGGATCGTTTTCTTCTAATCATTCCGATTCTTTTCTTCTCCTCTGATTCGTTTTCTAGATCGGTTTTCCGTTTCGGTTTTCTTCTCCGAAACCCTAGATCGGATTCGTTTTCTTTTTCCGATTTAGTTGCCTTTGGACCGTTCGCTGGACCGTTCGTCCTAACGAACGTGATCACCGGATTCTTCTAGGTTAACGAACGTCCGTTCGTATAACCGTTCTTCTTTTTCTTCTCGTCGGATTTATTCCGCGATCGCGATCTCAGATCCGATCTTCGTTCTAGTTTATCTTCTCGCTCGTTTATCGGAATCAGGTGATTCAAGCGCCTGGAGTTTCGTTTCGAAACCGCCGTTCCGTCTAATCAACTTAAACAAGTTTTGCCCCGGTAAAATTTGACCTAGTTTCAACTTGCTAGAACCGAGTTGTTTTCTTCCGCCGTTTGTTTTCTGTTTCTTTGTTCGGTTCGTTCTTTCTTTGCAACCTGAGTTCTTAAGTTGAACTTTCTGGTTCAATCTCTTGTTCGAGTTTTACCTGTGCATTAGATGAGTACTTATTGTGTGCTTGTTGTTTGTCTGCGATAGATCACCCGGATTGCGCCGCCTGTTACTTCGAAACCCTAGGACTCGCGGATCATCAGCAAGGCAAGTAACACTTTGATCATACCTTTTCTACAACCCATGTTTTATTGCATTAGATCAATCCTCTCACATTGCATGATTAGGATCTAATTAAATTGTGGGATGGGAAGTAGATGAGGTAGTACCTATCACCTGTATTATTATTATGAAACCTTTGGGAGTTACTTCTACGTTTGCTTATTATGCCATGCTATGCTAGTAGACGTGGATTGGGTGAGTGATATCCATGACAGATGTGAGTTGATAATTTTAATGGTTTATCTAAGGTGGAAACTTAAACACACATCTGGGTGGATTGAGGCACCTGATGTCTATCAGGACTTGCCTGTTTTTTTTTGGACCGCCACCCAGGCTCAAAGGGATCATAAGATCTTTCATGCAAGAAACTTCCATGTGCAGCCACAAGCCATTATGGGCTCTGGCATAGTTGACTAAGTTGTGCGAACTCTTACGGGGTGGACTAGCAGATGTAGGGGTTGTAGGTGGTACGGTCTACCCCACATGTAAGGTGCTAGCGCTTCTGAAAGACTGTGTCTCGGTCATCCGTCTTCTCAAACACCATGTAGTGCGAGAAACCAAACGGAGGCGATCGAGTCTTGTGGGGAAAAGTGCGCAAACCTCTGCAGAGTGTACAAACTAATCATGATTAGTCGTGTCCCCGGTTATGGACAACTTGAGTATCTAGTACTTGAATATCATGTGAATCTCAACATGTTACTTCTAATTAATATTGTTGGGTTTTAATTGTTCACCTAATTGGGATCGGAATGCTGTCAACCATTCTCGATGTTTAACAACTACCATGATAGTTAAATAAATTTATTCCTTTGCAGTAGGGAAAAACTGGCTTTACGCAAAACTGTAACCATAGAGCTTTCCACCAGCCACATATGCATATAGTATAGCTGTTTCATTCCATTACTCTCTATGTGTTACTTTGCCAGCATATTCCATGTGCTAACCCGTTTTCGGGCTGCAACTTCTCATGTTGCAGACTTTTCAGACGACGAGTAAGGTGTTTTAGGTCGTGGTTCTATACTCAGTGATGCCGTTGGAGTTGATGGACCCATTTATCTTCCGAGTCTTCCGCTGTTATCGACACTAGATGGCCTTAAGCCATGTTTATTGTAATAAGTTCTCTTTTGAGACAACGATGTAATAAGTGTGTGATTGCCACTCTGCTATAAATCCTTCGATGTACTATGTGGTGTCAGCATTACTGATCCAGGGATGACACCTGAGCACAGAGCACTTGATCCATTCGGGTCGGGTCGCTACAGAGAATGGTATCAGAGCACACGCTGACTGTAGGACACGACCACTAAGTTAAAGCCATAGATCACCATTCTCTTCTCATTTTCTAACTCCTCATCTTTTCTACTCTTCTAGGATGACGCATGTGAAGATTAAGTACGCCCAACCGGATGAAGGCACACCTTTTGGATTTCACCTGAAGGAAGTCACCAAGTACCCGAACATTGGATTACCAAGCTTCACGGGAACCTTCAACGCCACTCTGCCTGAAGAGGAGCGCTGGAAGATTCAAGCTCACGTTCCGAGGAGAACATTCACGCCAATCACGAAACCCATAGATAGTGTTTTCAATGCACCAACCTGGAGTCTGGGAAGGAGCATGGCAGCTCATATCACCATAGGACGCATTGGAGAAGTTTATCAAGAAGACCTCAAGGACACTATCTACCAGATTTGCGGACGCCGAGATAAACAATGGGAGTTAGTCAGCACCAAGAAGGATAGATCCATTGCATCATTCATCCAGGAGTTAAACCAGCACATTCGACGCCACGAGAACCAGATGTGCAATGATATGATAGAGCTGAAGAACGCGAAGGCAAGGATCATCGAGCTAGAAGGAGAACTGAAGTCTACACGCAAGGACTACATGGATGAGATTGTAGCTCTAGCAAGGCACAATGGCGATCTTAAGCAGGAGATTGAAGAACTCAAGAGGAAGTTAGCATCCCAGGAGGAAGACGAGTACGTCGCATGTCCGGACAACTACATCATCATCGACGACACCGATTCGGATCCAAGTGAACCCGACTTTGAAGACAAAGCTGGAGTAGATATCATGGAGTCTTCCACCGGTTCAAATTTCTAGATGACCACCAGATAGTAGTAGTATTTCCCCATGTAAACACAGTAGTTCGAGCACTTTTGCGATAGTTAGACCGTTTGTAAGCCCTTGTTTGATTGATTGAAGTGATTTTGTGTGCATTTGCTCATGTGCATATGGGTAGTGTTTTCCCTTTAGACCCCCTCTATTCTTAATTCTCGTCTTTTATAAACCCTCAGATGCCTCCGAGACGTGACAATGGATTCCCACCGGAGCTCACTCAATTGATCCAGCAACAGAATCAATTGATGCAGATGTTAGTCCAGAACCAGCAGAACAACAACCCACCACCACCACCACCTGTTGACCACTTAGCCCGTTTTCTTAGTCTGAATCCGCCGGTGTTTTCTAGTAGCACCGAGCCGATAGTAGCAGACGATTGGCTCCGCAAGATAGGAAGGGAGTTGACCACTGCAGGATGCACGGATGGTGAGAAAGTGAAGTTTGCCGCTCACCAGCTTGACGGACCCGCGACAGCATGGTGGGAGAATTTCACAGCCACTTACCCAGTTGACACTGTCACATGGGATCAGTTTCAGCAAGCTTTCCGCACTGCCCATGTTTTAGCATGAGCTATGGCCATAAAGAAGCGTGAGTTTCGTAACTTACGCCAAGGAGGAAGGATAGTTGGCCAGTACGTTGACGACTTCAGCAAGTTAGCACGTTATGCTCCAGATGACGTTGCTACGGATGCAGCTAAGCAGGAGAAGTTTCTGGAAGGATTGAATGATGAGCTAAGCATGCATTTGATGGTAGCAAGTTTCAACAACTACCAGGAGTTGGTAGATCGTGCCATCATGATTGAAGGGAAGCAACAGCAGATTGAGAACCGCAAGAGGAAGTATGGACAGGGGAAGTATAACTCTGGAGCCCAGCAGAAGCCCCGCTTTACCCCTAAACCGGGATTTCAGTTTCAGCACACCCATGGAGGAGGTAGCTCGCACAACCATAATGGCCACAAGAATGGTAATGGGAATGGAGGAAGCAACGGCCAGAACCGTACCATCCCATCAACCCCAACCAAGAGAGACCTAAGTCAAGTCACCTGTTTCAAGTGTTCCAAGACCGGACATTATGCTAATGAATGTCCTGAAGGCCAGAATGGAAATGGCAATGGAAGCTCTGGGAAGAAGCCAGACCCTTTCAATAGGGGACAGGTGAACCACGTTAATGTGGAGGAGGTTGAAGATCAACCCGATGCAGTAATCGGTAAGTTTTTGGTTAAGTCATTTACCGCACTTGTTCTTTTTGACACTGGTGCATCGCATTCATACATATCAAGGGGATTTGTGGATAAGTATAACCTGCCAACCCAAGCCCTTAGGTCACCCATGTTAGTAAGCTCACCAGGAGCGGAGTTTATGGCTAGACGATGGTGTGATCGGTTACCATTAAGGATCGGTAACTATGTGTTTCCCCTAGACCTAATAGTATTGGAATCTCAAGGATTGGATGTGATATTAGGCATGGATTGGTTATCAAAGTATGAAGGGAATATTGAGTGTGCTAGTAAGTCAATTTTTCTTACCACACCCGAAGGGAGAAGGATCAAGTATGTATCTCGGCATGTACCAAACTGGACACAAGTAAACTGCCTAATAGGAGTTGTGCAAGAAGAAGTACCAGTGGTAAAGGATTTTCCTGATGTATTTCCTGAGGAATTACCAGGCATGCCACCGGATAGAGACATTGAGTTTTTGATTGAGTTATTACCAGGTATAGGCCCAATATCGAAGCGACCGTACCGGATGCCAGCAAAGGATTTGGTGGAAATTAAGAATCAGATTAAGGAATTATTGGATAAAGGTTACATTCGCCCAAGTTCTTCACCTTGGGGATCACCCGTACTTCTAGTGGAAAAGAAGGATGGATCATTAAGGATGGTTGTAGATTATCGGGGATTGAATGAAGTAACCATCAAGAATAAGTACCCACTGCCAATGATCAATGATCTGTTTGATCGTTTGCAAGGAGCTAAATTGTTTTCCAAGATCGATTTGCGATCAGGGTACCACCAATTGAAGATTCGGGAGCAGGACATACCTAAGACAACATTCACCACAAGATATGGACTGTATGAGTATACCGTTATGTCATTTGGATTGACTAACGCACCTGCCTATTTTATGAACCTGATGAACAAAGTGTTTATGGAGTTTTGGATAAGTTTGTCGTAGTGTTCATTGATGACATTCTGGTTTATTCAAAGAATGAAGAGGAGCATAAGGAACATTTGCGTTTGGTTTTGGAGAAACTAAGGGAACATCAGTTATACGCCAAATTCAGCAAATGTGAGTTTTGGTTGAAGGAAGTTGGATTCCTCGGACACGTTATATCCGGAGAAGGTATAGCAGTTGACCCCACAAAGGTTGAGACCATGACCGAATGGGAAGCACCAACAATAGTTGGAGAGATCCGGAGTTTTCTTGGACTCGCAGGATACTACCGGAGATTCATTGAGAACTTTTCAAAGATTGCAAAGCCTATGACGGAGTTGTTGAAGAAGGATACTAAGTTCAAATGGACTGAGGAGTGTGAGGCTAGTTTCCAGGAGTTGAAGAAACGTTTGGTTACCTCACCAGTATTGATTTTGCCCGATCAGACCAAGGATTATGAGGTGTATTGCGACGCTTCATGTCGAGGACTTGGAGCAGTGCTTATGCAGGAAGGAAGAGTTGTTTCGTATGCTTCACGGAAACTGAAGCCTCATGAGTTGAATTATGCCACGCATGATTTGGAGTTAGCAGCCGTAGTGCATGCATTGAAGACGTGGAGACATTTCCTCATTGGAAATCATTGTGAGGTGTACACGGATCACAAGAGTTTGAAGTACATTTTCACGCAGAAGGAGTTGAACCTCAGACAGAGGAGATGGTTGGAGCTCATCAAGGATTATGACATGAGATTGCATTACCATCCCGGAAAAGCTAATGTAGTAGCTGACGCATTGAGCCGTAAGAGCCATGTCAATACCCTAATGACGGGGAAAATACCCAAGGAGTTAGCAGAAAACCTTCGTGAGCTATGTTTGGAAATAGTTCCGAGAGGCTATGTAGCAGCATTGGAGATTCAGTCAACATTGATGGATAAGATCAAAGAAGCTCAGAAATCTGACAAAGAGATTGCTGCTATAAAGGAGAAACTTAGCAAAGGAAAAGCTAAGGGATTTCGTGAGGATGAGCACGATACCTTATGGTTTGAGGACCGTGTTTAAGTGCCAAATGACCCGGAGATCAGGAAGTTGATTTTGCAAGAGGCACATGATTCACCATATTCGATTCACCCAGGGAATACCAAGATGTATTTGGATTTGAAGGAAACATTCTGGTGGACCGGAATGAAGAAGGATATTGCAGCATATGTAGCAGTTTGTGACGTATGTCAGAGAGTAAAGGCAGAGCATCAAAAGCCAGCAGGATTGTTACAACCATTGCCGATACCCGAATGGAAGTGGGATAAGATAGGCATGGATTTTATCACAGGACTACCCAGGACAAAATCAGGCTATGACTCGATATGGGTAGTAGTTGATCGTTTGACAAAGGTAGCACATTTTATTCCAGTTAAGACCACTTACACCAGTGCTAAGTTGGCAAAGATATACATGACTAGGATCATTTGTTTGCATGGAGTTCCGAAGAGTATCGTATCGGATAGAGGAACCTAATTTACCTCAAAGTTTTGGAATCAGTTGCAAGAAACTTTAGGAACCAGACTAGAGTTCAGCACAGCTTTTCATCCGCAGACAGATGGACAGACCGAGAGAGTCAATCAGATTTTGGAAGATATGCTGAGAGCTTGTGCACTAGATTATGGATCTAGTTGGGACGATAACTTGCCGTATGCGGAGTTTTCTTATAACAACAGTTACCAAACCAGTTTAAAGATGGCACCTTTCGAAGCTTTATACGGAAGGAGGTGCAGGACACTGTTGTCATGGGATGAAGTTGGAGACCGTCAATTCTTTGGACCAGATTTGATTAAGGAGTCTGAACGGAAAGTTAAGTTGATTCGCGATAGGCTCAAGGTAGCCCAGTCCAGGCAGAAGAGCTACGCAGATTCTAAACGCAAGGAGACAGTTTACGAAACCGGAGACAGAGTTTATCTCCGAGTATCCCCACTTCGAGGAGTTAAGCGCTTTGGAGTTAAGGGAAAGTTAGCACCGCGTTTCGTTGGATCGTACAAGATTTTGCAACGTATGGGAGAAGTCGCTTATAAGTTGGAATTACCAGAGGGACTGTCAGGAGTTCATGATGTATTCCATGTTTCTCAGCTGAAGAAATGTCATGCCGAAATGGCGGAGGTACCGCTAAGAGATACCGTGCCGCTTGAAGCAATTCAGTTGAAGGACGACTTAACATATGAGGAGAAACCAGTCAAGATTCTCGATTATGCCAGTAGAGTTACTCGCAGCAAGGTTATCAAGTTTTGCAAAGTTCAGTGGAACCACCACTCAGAGGATGAAGCCACCTGGGAGAGAGAAGAAGATTTGCTCAAGGACCACCCTCACCTATTTTCTAGCCAACCCGAATCTCGAGGGCGAGATTCATCTTAAGGGGGGTAGGTTTGTAACATCCCAAATTTGCAATTTGGAATGTTATACACTAGATCATCATGCATATCATATTTTCTTGCATTTTGGTTGATCCTAGAAATTTCACGCAACTCAAGGACCTTCGGAGAGAGTTGGGGATTTTGTTATTTTCATATTTGAGAGTTTTCTCGAATTTGAAAAGAGGATCATTTGATTTATTTATTTCATCTTCAATTATTTTCCTATATCAAAAATGAGAGAGGGAATAATATGACTTTCCCAAATTTAGGAAAAATGAAGATTTAATAAATAGATCAATTTTGTTTGCCGGAGTTGTTTGCTTTTTATTTGGATAGGGAAAAATGCGTGTTTTAAAAATTGAATTTTAGGTCCGTAGAAAAGTTCTTTTTGTTCGGCTCATTTTTAGGAGTCGGGGAAAATTTACTTTAGAAATTTTGGAGCCCGTTTAGATTTTCTTTTCTGTGTTTTTCTGCGCGCAGAACCGTTTAAAAAAAATCCAGCAGGCCAGCCGGGCCAAGGCCCAGGCCAGCCACCGCCTCCCCAGCGCAGGCAGCCGGCGGCGCCAGGCCATCGCGCGCGCCAGGCGCCAGAGGCAGGAGCCGCCGCCGCCCCTTTTTGATTCCTAGTAGGACTTTAGTCCTACTCCGTTTCCTCTTTTTCTTTCCTATTCCTACTCTATTTCTTGTCCCCTACCCCAAGAAACCCCCTCCCCTCACCAATATAAATACCCCAACACCCCCCTCCAAATCATCAAACCAAACCCCAAGCCCTCCACCGCACCCCACCCCGCGCCCTACACCGCGCCACCCCACACCCGCGCCGCCGCCCTTGTGCCCTAGCGCCGCCGTCGCACCTTGCCCACGCCGCCGCCGCCCTACGCCACGCCGCCGGAGCCTCTCGCCGGAGACCTCGCCGGAGGTTGCCCGCGTCTCTTTTCCTCGGATCGTTTTCTTCTAATCGTCCCGATTCTTTTCTTCTCCTCTGATTCGTTTTCTAGATCGGTTTTTCGTTTCGGTTTTCTTCTCCGAAACCCTGGATCAGATTCGTTTTCTTTTCCGATTTAGTTGCCTTTGGACCGTTCGCCGGACCGTTCGTCCTAACGAACGTGATCACCAGATTCTTCTAGGTTAACGAACGTCCGTTCGTATAACCGTTCTTCTTTTTCTTCTCGTTAGATTTATTCTGCGATCGCGATCTCAGATCCGATCTTCGTTCTAGTTTATCTTCTCGCTCGTTTATCGGAATCAGGTGATTCAAGCGCCTGGAGTTTCGTTTCAAAACCGCCATTCCGGCTAATCAACTTAAACAAGTTTTGCCCTGGTAAAATTTGACCTAGTTTCAACTTGCTAGAACCGAGTTGTTTTCTTCCGCCGTTTGTTTTCCGTTTCTTTGTTCGGTTCGTTCTTTCTTTGCAACCGGAGTTCTTAAGTTGAACTTTCTGGTTCGATCTCTTGTTCGAGTTTTACCTGTGCATTAGATGAGTACTTATTGTGTGCTTGTTGTTTGTCTGCGATAGATCACCCGGATTGCGCCGCCTGTTACTTCGAAACCCTAGGACTCGCGGATCATCAGCAAGGCAAGTAACACTTTGATCATACCTTTTCTACAACCCATGTTTTATTGCATTAGATCAATCCTCTCACATTGCATGATTAGGATCTAATTAAATTGTGGGATGGGAAGTAGATGAGGTAGTACCTATCACCTGTATTATTATTATGAAACCTTTGGGAGTTACTTCTACGTTTGCTTATTATGCCATGCTATGCTAGTAGACGTGGATTGCGTGAGTGATATCCATGACAGATGTGAGTTGATAATTTTAATGGTTTATCTAAGGTGGCAACTTAAACACACATCTGGGTGGATTGAGGCACCTGATGTCTATCAGGACTTGCCTGTTTTTTTTGACTCCCGTATCACGTAAATATCTTCTGTTTTCATTTCGAGCTGTTTCCGTTGCAGATTTGAGGATTCCGGAGACTCGATCATCCTTCTATGAGGGTGAGCCTATGCCATGGAAGGTGGACGACAAGCTTGCATCATCAACAACACCTCCACCGCCAACAACAAAGAAGGAGACATAATCACATGGGTATGGGCACTCCCCTTGGCAACTGCCAAGCTTGGGGGAGGTGCCCCAGTATCTTATCATCATCACAACTCCTATCTTTACCGTTTTTCTTAGTTCGATCCTATTAGTAGTATCTTGATTTAGTAGAATAAAGTCATGACATGATCTAGTTTTGAAGTTTTGCTTTATGATCCCTCTATGCAATCGAGTCCGTGAGCTATATTTATATAATAAAGATTAGTGTTGAGTCAAGGGCTTGATTACTTTGCCATGATCTTGAGTGAATAAAAGAAAAGAAACAAAGAGTTCATATTGGTCTTATTGAGAGTAATGACTTCACATAGAAAGAGTATGACGATTAAAAAGTTGTTGGGAGTTGGCAAATATAGCTTTGTTCATTGTTGCAATTAATAGGAAGTAATAAGGAGAGAGAGGTTTCACATATAGATATATTATCATTGACATCTTTTATGATTGGGAACACTCATTCAAATATGACATGCTAAAGGGTTGAGGTTGGACAAAGAAGACAACATAATGAGTTATGTTTTCTTGTATCTAAGATAAAGTATATTGTCATGGATCTCCTAACATGCTGAGCTTGCCTTTCCCCCTCATGCTAGCCAAATTCTCAGCACCAAGTAGAGATACTACTTGTGCTTCCAAATACCCCTAAACCAGTTTAGCCATGAGAGTCCACCATATCTACCTATGGATTGAGTAAGATCCTTCAAGTAAGTTGTCATCAGTGCAAGCAATAAAAATTGCTCTCTAAATATGCATGACTTATTAGTGCAGAGAAATAAGCTTTGTACGAACTTGTTGTGGACGCAATAAAAGCGACAGACTGCATAATAAAGGTTCACATACAAGGGGCAATATAAAGTGACGTTCTTTTGCATTAAGATTTTGTGCATCAAACCATAAAAGCGCATGGCAACCTCTGCTTCCCTCTGCGAAGGGCCTATCTTTTATTATTATCTTCTATCTTATGCAAGAGTCACGGTGATCTTCACCTTTCCTTTTTCATTTTATCCTTTGGCAAGCCCAGCATGTTGGAAAGAACATGATATATATATCTAATTGGATGTAGGGGAGCATGAATTGTTATTGTTGACATTACCCTTGAGGTAAAAGGTTGTGGGGCAAAACTATAAGTCCCTATCTTTCTCTGTGTCCGGTTAAAACTCCGTAGCCACAAGTATTGCATGAGTGTTAGCAATTATGAAGGACTAAATGATAGTTGAGTATGTGGACTTGCTTTTAAGCTCTGACATAGACTCTTTCCGATGTTATGATAAATTGCAATTGCTCCAATGACTGAGGTTATGATTTGTTAGTGCTCAATAAGGTTTCTGATTCATACTTTTGCATTGTGAAAAGATCATCACTTGAACATAAGTAATCATATGACAAATCTATATATGTTGCTGTTATGAATATAATCATGATGCTTTCATGTCCGTATTTTATTTTTATCGACGCCTCTACCTCTAAACATGAGGACATATTTATTGTTATCGGCTTTTCGCTTGAGGACAAGCGAGGTCTAAGCTTGGGGGAGTTGATACGTCCATTTTGCATCATGCTTTTATATCGATATTTATCGCATTATGGGCTGTTATTCCACGTTATGTCACAATACTTATGGCTATTCTCTCTTATTTTACAAGGTTTACCATGAAGAGGGGGAATGCCGGCAGCTGGAATTCTAGCTGGAAAAGGAGCAAATATTGAAGACCTATTCTGTGCAACTCCAAAAGTCATGAAACTCCACGGAATATCTTAAAATAAATAAAGAAAAATCGTCGCCAAAGATGAAGGCCAGGGGGCCCACACCCTGCTCACGAGGGTGGGGGGCGCGCCCCTCCCCCTGGGCGCGCCCCCCTACCTCGTGGGCCCCCTGATGGCTCTCCGACGCCCATCTTCTCCTATATGAAGTCTTTCGATGAGAAAAAAATCATAAGAAACCTTTCGGGACGAGACTCCGCCGCCACGAGGCGGAACCAATCTAGGGCTCCGGCAGAGCTGTTCTGCCGGGGACACTTCCCTCCGGGAGGGGAAATCATCACCATCGTCATCACCAACGCTCCTCTCATCGGGAGAGGGCAATCTCCATCAACATCTTCACTAGCACCATCTCATCTCCAAACCCTAGTTCATCTCTTGTATCCAATTCTTGTCTCTAAGTTCGGGATTGGTGCTAGTAGGTTGCTAGTAGTGTTGATTACTCCTTGTAGTTGATGCTAGTTGGTTTACTTGGTGGAAGATCATATGTTTAGATCCTTTATGCATACTATTACCCCTCTGATTATGAACATGAATATGCTTTGTGAGTATTTACGTTTGTTCCCGAGGACACGGGAGAAGTCTTGCTATTAGTAGTCATGTGAATTTGGTATTCGTTCGATATTTTGATGAGATGTATGTTGTCTAACCTCTAGTGGTGTTATGTGAACGTCGACTACATAACACTTCACCATTATTTGGGCCTAGAGGAAGGCATTGTGAAGTAATAAGTAGATGATGGGTTGCTAGAGTGATAGAAGCTTAAACCCTAGTTTATGCGTTGCTTCGTAAGGGGCTGATTTGGATCCATATGTTTCATGCTATGGTTAGGTTTACCTTAATACTTTTGTTGTAGTTGCGGATGCTTGCAATAGAGGTTAATCATAAGTGGGATGCTTGTTCAAGTAAGAACAGCACCCAAGCACCGGTCCACCCACATATCAAATTATCAAAGTACCGAACGCGAATCATATGAGCGTGATGAAAACTAGCTTGACGATATTCCCATGTGTCCTCGGGAGCTCTTTTCCTTATATAAGAATTTGTATGGCTTGTCCTTTGCTACAAAAAGGATTGGGCCATCTTGCTGCACCTTATTTACTTTTGTTACTTGTTGCTCGTTACAATTTACCTTATCACAAAACTATCTGTTACCACTTATTTCAGTACTTGCAGAGAATACCTTGCTGAAAACCACTTATCATTTCCTTCTGCTCCTCGTTGGGTTCGACACTCTTACTTATCGAAAGGACTACGATAGATCCCCTATACTTGTGGGTCATCAGACCTCGTCCAATCACTCGTGGTAAGTCTTCAGGTGACTTCCGAACCTTCACAAACTCGGTCACTCGGCGATCCACAATTCCTCTTGGATGCTCTAGACCATGACGCCTAACCGTCTGGAAGAAGCACAGTCTTCAAAGGTAACAAGCGTCGGATCCACGCAGGATCAATCTCTTCAGTGATGCTCAATCACTTTGGGTTTGTAGGTGTTTGGGTTTGGGTTTGGATTTTCCTCACTTGATGATTTTCACTCAAAGTCCTCGGAGGATGGGATGCTCTCAAATGACAAGTGTCAGTTTCTTGCGGAGCAGCCAACCAGCTAGTGGTTGTAGGGGGCAGCTATTTATAGCCTAGGGAACAGCCCGACATGATAAGACATAAATGCCCTTCAATGATATGACCGTTGGATGGATAAGATATTTTGGGACAGCTGGCGCGTAGCACAGCAACGGTCAGAAATTTGAGGTACAAATTCCTCAGGGCTATCATGTTCCTCACTGTGTAGGCAATCCGCACTGGCGAATTCCTAACTCCTCAGTCAGAACAAATTCCTCAGTGACCAAAAGAACTGCGTCTCTGTCACTGAAGAAATTGACTGATCTGTATGAGATTTCCAATGGCTTCACTCGAAGGGATTGGTAGGTGTAGGATTTTGAGTTGAGCATCACATGGAAATTTTCTCCTTAGTATTTCCTCGACCCCCTTTAACAGTACGGTGTTTCCTATGACTCAAGAAAGAGAAAATGAAACAACGAAAACAAAAGTCTTCACGCCTCATGTTCCTCGAATGAATACCAAGTCTTCAAGGTCACACCAATTTCTTCACTTCCAAAGTCTTCAGAAAGTCTTCAGAATATCAAAGTCTTCAGTCGAAGAACTTCATTTTTAGGGGTCGACTTTCTCTGTAAATAACAAACTCCTCATAGACTTATAGACCTGTGTACACTCATAAACACATTAGATCCTTAACCTATAAGTCTTCAATACACCAAAATCACTGAGGGGCACTAGATGCACTTACAGTTTGTTCTCCGCTATTAGTGACTTTGGAGTGACTCTTCGTTGCATGTTGAGGGATAGTTATATGATCCAATTATGTTATTTTTGCTGAGAGAACTTGCTAGTGAAAGTATGAAACCTAGGCCTTGTTTCCTATCATTGCAATACCGTTTATGCTCACTTTTACCACTTGCTACCTTGCTGTTTTTATATTTTCAGTTTACAAAAACCTATATCTACCATCCATATTGCACTTGTATCACCATCTCTTCGCCGAACTAGTGCACCTATACAATTTACCATTGGATTGGGTGTGTTGGGGACACACGATACTCTTTGTTATTTGGTTGCAGGGTTGCTTGAGGGAGACCATCTTCATCCTATGCCTCCCACGGATTGATAAACCTTAGATCATCCACTTGAGGGAAATTTGCTACTATCCTACAAACCTCTGCACTTGGAGGCCCAACAACGTCTACAAGAAGAAGGTTGTGTAGTAGACATCAAGCTCTTTTCTGGCGCCGTTGCCGGGGAGGTGAGTGCTTGAAGGTATATCTTTAGATCTTGCAATCGAATCTTTTTGTTTCTTGTTTTATCACTAGTTTAGTTTATAAAAGAAAACTACAAAAAAATGGAACTAAGGTTGCCTCATATGCTTCATCTTTTTAATATCTTTCGTGAGTATGATGGAAAGGAAAATTGTGCCAAAGTGTTAGAAGAAGAATGCATTAGAATGTTTGACACTAAATCTTTGAGTGATGAGCATGATTGCAATGTTGTTAGTATGAATTCCTTGAATATCCAGGTGCGGTTGAGGGTTTCATGGAGGTAGTAGTGGTTTTTCTTCACTGCATTGTGTGTTGAAGTCATGTTGTGAAGAATTGAACCAAACTGATGCTTGACCCATTTGTGATTGCAATCAACCTTCTGATGAAGACTGAGGAGTAACTCACGATCAGTTATCACCCTGGGTGCTGTGGCTTGAGGATTTTGCTTAGCATTGTTGGCGGCAGAGTCATGTGTGGCAGAGTCATCATTGGTGGAATAAGATGCAGCCTTTCGAAATTGACCATCCAATGGACGAATGCCTCCATCGATCACAGCAGTTGCCTTGCCCTTTTCATCAGCTGAGGAAAATGTCCTTTTGAGGACTTCAATAGGAGGCAAGTAGCTGCAGTGGTTCAGAGTGTCAGCTTTGTAGTTGAGTGAAGACCTTGTCCTGATGAATCTCATAATCCATGGCGCATAAGGCTTCAGCTCAAATGGTGACATAGCAATATTGGCTAGAGTCCTCATGAAGAAATCATGGAAGTTGACAGGAACGCCATGACAGATGTTAAAAAGCATATTCTTCATGATGCCAACGACTTCTTCATCATTTGAGTCATGGCCTTTGATAGGACTCATTGTCTTCGACAGAATGCGATAGACGGTCCGAGGCACATACAGTAATTCCTTGACGAGGAATTTGGTTCGAGGGGCCTGCCCTGGCTTCAAAGGCTTCATCAGCACTTGCATATAGTGATTTGAAAGCTCAGGTTCGTTGTAAACACAACGTGCATCTTCAAGGGAAGGACTTAGAGGAAGGGCACGAAGCAATTCAGACGCTGGTGCCTTGTAATGAGTGTTTTCCGTCATCTAGTCTAGGACCCATGAATTCACATCTTCAGAATCGCCTGTGATGTGCAACGTTGCATAAAACTGAAGAATGAGTTCTTCATTCCAATCACAGATGTCAGTGCAGAAGTTGAGCAGCCCAGCATCGTGAAGAACACTGAGGACTGGCGTGAAGCACGGCAGAGACTCCATGTCTACATGAGGAATATGTGCATGGTCGAAGACTTTGTCTTTGTTTAACAACACTGAGGAATAGAAGTTGGCTTGACTAGCAGTCTAGAAACTCCTCTTCCTTATGCGAGCAGAGTCATAGGGGTTGTAATCTGTGAAGAATACATGCTCACCAAAGAAGTCTTCAGCCTTGAACTTTTGCTTCCTTGAGAATGTATCCTTTGGCTTGGGTAGAGGAGTGTCAGTGAGTTGCATCACTACCTCAGGAATCATGAGCTCAGGTTCTTCAGGCTGAGGAATTTCTGGTTCCTCCTCAGGTACAGTCACATTGTCAGCAGCAACAGTTTCTTCAGCACTAGTGGCTGGAATGTCTTCACGGACAGATGAGGTGGGATGAGTTTCTTCAGAGCCCAATTGAACTGTTGGTGCAGGGGAGTGAGGGATTTGCTGTAGTGGGGTGAAGAGTGGAGAATTTGGATGCTGACTTTCCCAAAAGTCATCATTCATCACTGGAGTTGTGCTTCCGATGTCCACATCTTCATCATCAATTTCTTCAACACCAGCCTCTTCAGCAGTAAACTGAGGCATTGGTGATGATACCACTAGGGTTGAAGGGATCGCATCCACTTTAATTTCCTCATCAATCTGCTCTGACGAAGCAGCAGATTGAGTTTCTTCATCAGATCCGCTTGGGATCTCATATTCTTCATCAAAAGGAACAAGGTCCTTTGATGGCATGGTGGAAATCGGAACAACATCGATAGGATTTTCGTATGAGCTGGTCATAGGCTTCATCTTCTTCGGAGCTGAAGATTCTGAAGCACTTGATGCTTTCCTTTTCTTCACTGCAGCTCGCTCTGCAGCCTTGGTCTTCTTCACATCTGATGCAGATGGAAGGATAGGAGTTGGTGTAGGCGCAGGTGGAGCTGAGGAACTTGCTGAGACACCAGAGGTAATTGAGATGCCTACAGTCCTTTGGCACGAGGCCAGATGCACAGGTGCTGAGGACTTTGGAGGAGGTGCTGAGGATTTTGAAGGAGCAGGAGCAGCTTGAGGAATTGGTCATGAAGATTTTGATGTTCCTGGCCGTGAGGGCGCAGCTGAGGAACTTGGCCGTGAGGGCAATGTTGGTGAAGCACTTGGCTTACGAGCAGGCTTCTTTGCCATTTATTTCCTCGGCTTGACAGAGGCCTCAGTGGCGGCAGCAGCAGCAGAATCTTTGTTGAATTTCCTCACTGCTTCTCTGGCTTGTCTTGCCAATTTGGCTTGACGCCTGGCCCATTCTTCAAGAAAGTCCTCACCGCGTTTGACGCTAGTGGGATCAGCCACTTGGCCAGGTGCCAATGGAAGTCTTGGGCATGGAGGGTTGAGAGCGAATTTCTTCATGTACTTTGGAGTAACGTATCTGTACTCCCTCCATTCACGTGCCCATCTCTGTTCAATCCTCTGAATGCGCACCTTGTGCTGATTTTTGTTTTCTTTGCCAAACTTGGCTTCATCAGGTGTGCAGTACACAGCATATATATCCTCAGGGATTTCAAATGCAGTCATAACCTCAGGTTTCTTTCCTCCTTTCTGTGGCTTCTTACCATCTGCCATATTCTTCAGCTGAGGAATTTGAACAATCGAATTCTCTGAAGAAGTATGCAGTTTTTCTTCGAGGAACGCTGCAAATGAGTTAAGTTGATGAGAACCTAGTGATTTAGCAGCGGACATGAGTACCTGTGAACAGAGTATAGTTGCGAGGAATTTGGAGAGGTCATATGCGTTCTCAGAAGGTTTTTCAAAAAGAACAAGTTTGAGGAATTTGACCAGATGCGTCTTGAAGAATTTCACTAAGCATGCTTTGTCTTAGATTCCAGAGTTGTATAGATCGGAGATCCACACAATTGAGGAATCTTGAAGAAAATAAAGCTTAGAGAAATGAATCAAGAACAGAAGATTTGTGAGGTGTTTTGTGTGTGAGGATTTGGGAAATAAAACACCTTTTGAAGATTTTGTAGAAAAGTTTCGAATCAAAGAGGGCAGTAAAAGTAACTTTTAATTACCCTGAATGAAGAACACGACGAACAGTGAGGTGAAACAGTGAAGTTCGTCGGTGTAGATCTTCCACGCCCTAACTCGGCGGAGGAAGACGTCTACAGCGGCGGCGGAGGTGAAGATTTCCGTGGTCGGCGCGAGTACGACGGCGATGAGGTCGAGGCAGTGAAGCTCTTCCTCACCGGCGACGATGGAGTAGTGGCGGTGCTAGGGTTTAGGAAGCTCGAGCGGGAGAGAGAGATCGAGCGGAGTAAAAGAAGTGAGGAAGGGGCGAGGGGTATTTATAGAGGCAATGAAAAACTGTTCGCCCAAAGATTTGGGACGAACGTGCCCCTGACCTTTCTCCTTCGTACGACATGTGTCACCCACGTACTGTGTAGTGGAGATCGTGTAAGATCGTGGGTGAATAGAATAATGCATCGTGGGATGCGGAACGGTTTGAGCGGCAAAATCAAAAATTTGGATAAGATTAGTTTTAACGTTCCGTTCGCAATTTCTTCAGCTGACAAGGATACAGTGAAGATTTTGAACGAGTTTCAAATAGAACGCACATGAAGAATTTGTGAATAGATTGGATTGAGTATAGCATAGAGGGGAAGGGTCCGATCACATTCACTTAGCAGAAAAACCAACTTGAAGAAATAGCTATAAGTGAATGCTGTAGAGGACATAAACCCATATATATATATAGCCAATGAAGAAAAAACGACGGAACATGTGAAGATTTTGCAAATTTGAAGAATTTGAACAACTGAGGAATTTCGAAGCTGAGGAAAAACTCAAATTGAAGATTTTCAACTTTTGTGGTGGCGTGACCCACCGTATAAGAATGCTGATTTCAGACACCGCGTACAATTGTCGTAGGGGTTCTGAGAATCAAATTCTTCATTAATTTCTTCACACTTAGAGTGTTATTCTTCATTGATTGAAGAAAAACGTTTCTTCATGTGTTGCACATCTAAGTCATCAATTTTGCATAAGTGTTAGGTTGAGTGCCTTTTCAAAGTACATTCGAAGACTCTAAGATGTTTAGCTCACACCGCAACTTGATAAATCTCTTCTCATCCAAGGGTTTAGTGAAGATATCGGCTAGCTGTTCTTCAGTCTTCACATGCTCAATAGAAATGTCGCCCTTCAACACATGATCGCGAAGAAAATGATGACGAATCTGAATTGGCTTTGTCTTCGAGTGCTGAACTGGGTTGTGAGCAATCTTGATGGCACTCTCATTGTCACAGAGGAGATGCACATTCTTCACGTTGACGCCATAGTCCTTGAGTGTTTGCTTCATCCATAGCAGTTGAGCACAGCAAGAACCAGTAGCAATGTACTCAACTTCAGCAGTAGACAGTGATACGCAGTTCTGTTTCTTCGAGGACCAACAGACCAAGGATCGTCCGAGGAAATGACATGTACCAGATGTTGACTTGCGGTCCACACGATCACCAGCATAGTCAGAGTCAGAATATCCAATGAGATCAAAATCCGAGCCCTTGGGATACCATAATCCTAGTGTTGGTGTGTGAGCTAGATATCGAAGAATATGCTTCACAGCCTTATGGTGTGATTCCTTTGGTGCAGCTTGAAATCGGGCACACATGCAAACACTAAGCATTATATCTGGCCTAGATGCACATAAGTACAATAAAGAGCCAATCATGGAGCGGTATACCTTATGATCGAAGTCAATACCATTTTCATCGGTGCATAGATGACCATTTGTGGGCATAGGAATTTTGATGCCTTTGCAATCTTGCATGCCGAATTTCTTCATGACATCTTTAAGGTATTTCTCCTGAGATATGAATATGCCATTGCGCTGTTGATGAATTTGAAGACCTAAGAAGAATTTCAACTCTCCCATCATAGACATTTGATATTCTTCACTCATCATATAGGCAAATTCATCACTATAACGTTGGGCAGTACAGCCAAAGATGATATCATCAACATATATTTGGCACACAAACAGTTCACCATCATAAGATTTAGTAAAGAGAGTGGGATCGAGTGAACCGGGTGTGAAGCCTTTCTTCATGAAGAATTCCTTCAAAGTATCATACCACGCCCGTGGGGCCTGCTTGAGTCCATAGAGGGCCTTGTTAAGTCTGAAGACTTTGTCAGGATGTTTCGGATCTTCAAAACCTGGGGGTTGAGCAACATATACTTCTTCCTCAAGCTTACCATTGAGGAATGCACTTTTCACATCCATTTGATATAAGATGATATCATGATGGTTAGCATAAGCAAGCAATATGCGAATAGCCTCAAGTCTAGAAACAGGTGCAAAAGTTTCATCGAAATCAACTCCTTCAACCTGTGTGTAGCCTTGAGCTACTAGTCGTGCCTTATTCCTCACCACAACACCATTTTCATCTTGCTTGTTGCGGTAGATCCACTTTGTGCCAATGATGTTATGCTTGCGTGGATCGGGACGATTGACCAATTCCCAGACGTTGTTGAGCTTGAACTGATGTAATTCTTCTTGCATGGCCTGAATCCACTCAGGCTCCAGAAATGCATCATCTACCTTAGTGGGCTCTGTGATAGAGACAAAAGCAAAGTGCCCACAAAAGTTAGATAGATGTGAAGCTTTTGAGCGTGTCAGAGGACCTGGTGCTCTAATGTCATCGATGATCTTCTCCACTTGCACTTCTTTTGCAACACGAGGATGAGTTGGTTGTCGTTGAGGAATTTGATCAGCATTTTCTTCAGCATCAATTTCCTCAGCATTTTCTTCAGGTACATCAGCTCGACATTCTTCATGTTCTGGAATGAATTCTTTAGCAGATTCTTCAGTAGGAATGACATCTTCGGTAGCCTTGTGTTTGATAGAGTCCTTAGGTGCTGGTTCATCTAACACAGAAGGTAGGTGCTCTCTTTGCGAGCCATTAGTTTCATCGAACCGCACATCTACAGTTTCAACAATCTTGTGAAGAACATTGTTGAAGACTCTGTAGGTGTGCGAGTCCTTTCCGTAACCAAGCATAAAACCTTCATGTGCTTTCGGTGCAAATTCAGAGTTGTGATGAGGATCTCTAATCCAACATTTAGCACTGAAGACTTTGAAATAACTCACATTGGGTTTCTTGTTAGTGAGGAGTTCATAGGCAGTCTTCTTGAAGAATTTGTGAAGATATACTCTGTTGATGATATGGCACGCAGTATCAAGTGCATCGACCCAGAAACGATGAGGGGTTCTGTATTCGTCAAGCATAGTGCGAGCCATCTCAGCAAGAGTCCTGTTCTTGCGCTCCACGACGCCATTCTGTTGAGGAGTATAGGGAGCAGATAACTCATGAGTAATACCAAGTTCATCAAGATAGTCATCGAGACCCGAATTCTTGAACTCAGTGCCATTGTCACTTCTGATGTGCTTGATCTTCACACCAAAGTTGGTTGAAGCCCTCGAGGAAAATCATTTGAAGACTTCCTGCACTTCATGTTTGTAAGAAACAAGGTGTACCCATGTGTAACGAGAGTAATCATCAACAATAACAAAGCCATATTGAGATGCTTCATTTGAAACAGAGGAATAGTGATTAGGACCGAAGAGATCCATGCGAAGCAATTCGAATGGACGAGTAGTGGTCATGATGGTCTTCGTTGGATGCTTGGCCTTAGTCATCTTTCCAGCTTCACAGGCACCGCATAAGTGATCCTTGAGGAATTTGACATTCTCAATGCCAATAACATGCTTCTTCTTCGCAAGCGTGTGCAAATTCCTCATGCCTGCATGACCAAGTCGTCGATGCCATAGCCATCTTTCTGAAGATTTTGCAAGTAGGCACACGGCTGGTTGTGAATCTGCAGAGAAATCAACAATATACAAGTCTCCTCTCCTAAAGCCTTCGAAGACTTTGGATTTGTCAGGTTCCATAATCACAACACAACGATACTTGCCAAAGACAACAACCATATCAAGATCACAAAGCATTGAGACAGACATAAGGTTGTATCCTAAGGACTCAACAAGCATGACTTTGTCCATGTGTCGATCCTTTGTGATAGCAACCTTACCTAGACCCAATACCTAACTTTTGCTTTTGTCAGCGAAGATGATATGCTTCAGATGTGATGACGATAAGGGAGCATCCATCAATAGATTTCTGTCACCAGTCATGTGATTTGTACATCCACTATCAAGGACCCACCCAGTGGCTTTGGGTTGATCATCCTGCAGATGAATTAGTGCAACTTACGAACCTCATATACTTCAACAGTGAAGAATATGATATCACAATTCATCAGATCAATTTCATCAAGCAGTTATACAGATAAAACAATGTGAGGACGTGAGAAATGAAGATTCATTTCTTCATGATTAGCCTGCGTCCTTTCAGGCAATTTGTCAGGTCCCCAGCAAATTCTTCAGACGTTACAGTACGTCTGGAGACCTAACCCTGCATAAGAGATTAGTTCTTTTTCTTCACCGCCCACATCTGAAGGGGTGGCAAAGAGTTCATCACTCTGTGAGCTCCATATGAGAATGGTGGCATAGAGGCCAAACCATTTCGTTTCACATAAGAGGGGTTAGGGTAAGCATATGAATAAGCAGAGAAATTCTTCGAGGACTTCTGAACATAATGATTAGAAGAATAATGCTCATATTCATAGCCCTTGGCTCTTCCCTGTGAAACAGAGTTGTTAGCACGATGATGTTCATATGAGGACTTTGATCCTTTTGAGGAATTTGATCCTCGTGAGGAATTTGGTCCGTATGAGGACTTGGATCCATATGAAGAATTTGGTCCATATGAAGAATTTGATCTGGGGTTCCTATTCTTCACAGGTGGTGTCATGAGGACATTCACCCGAAGACTTTCAAGGCACCTTTTGGGAACCCAGATTTTCTTCATAGGGGAACCATTCCTACAGTTAGTGCCAACATATCTAGCAAATACTTCACCATTCTGATTTTTAAACAGTTTATAGTTGGAGTCAAATGACTCATCAGAAGAATGAGAAGATTCACATGTATAGCTAGATAAATTAGATGGACCAACTGGAGGTCCTTTTGCAGCAACCCATGAGGTTTTGGGGTACTGCTCAGGATTCCAATATGTACCATCAGCATTGAGTTTCCTCTCAAAGGCAATACCCTCTTTCCTAGGGTTCCTGTTGAGGATCTGATTTTTAAGCACATCACAAAGAGTCTGATGCCCTTTGAGGCTTTTGTACATGCCTGTCATGTACAATTCCTTCAGCCCTGCATCGTTAGTGATACTAGCAATGTCCTCAGATGAGGAATTAGTGATAGCAGAGGCAGGTGAAGAATTTGTAACATTAGAAGCATTTGAACATTCAGGTGAAGAATTAGCAGATTCTCGTTCAATGCATTTCAAACATGGAGGAACAAATTCTTCCTGAGTAGCGCTGATTTGTTGAGCAAGTAATGAATCGCGCTCCTTCTGAAGATCTTCATAACTCATTCTTAGCTTCTCATGATCAGATAAGAGAGAGTTAAGCTGATCTTGAAGGGAGTCATACTTAGAATGAAGTCCCTGAAGACTTTCAGCCAAAGCTTTTGACTGATCCATTTCTTCACCCAACATATCATCGCTCTTACTAAGCATTTCGTGAGCCTTTTCCAAAGCTCTTTGTTGTTTAGCAGCAAGGGAAGCAAGTTTGACATAACTGGGTCCAAATTCATCACCAGATTCATCATCACTAGATTCAGACAGATAGCATTCAGTTACCTTTTCACCATCTGCCATAAGGCATGATGAGGAGGATGATGATTCTGGTTCAAATGTCATTGACTTGAGAGATTCCTTGAAGTCCTCAAACCAAGGGTCATGACAGGTTCGATGGCCTTCATAGACGTCGGAGAGACGGTCCCAGATAAGCTTTGCCTGATCGAGATGCATGATGTTCCTGAACTGATTTTGAGACAGATAGGAGCAGATGACATCCTTCGCCGTGAGGTTGAGAAGAGTGTACTTGCGAATGTCATCAGCTTCCGCCATCTTGCACAGGTCGGTCAGACCAATCTCAGTGACGGTCCACAGCTCGCTGTTCATCGCCATGAGACGCTTCTTCATCATGGCCTTCCATTTGGGATACTCATGACCGTCAAAGATGGGGATGTCACTTTCTTCATATCTGCGGTCGACAAAACTAAAACTCCAGGCGGTTAAACCAAAATCACACAGAATAAGGGAGTACCTCGCTCTGATACCAATTGAAAGTGCGTTATATCGACTAGAGGGGGGGGTGAATAGGCGATTTTTATGAAATTCTTCACTGAGGAATTTGCTAGTGAGGAAATTCCTTAGCGAAGAACTACTAGCAGTGGAATAAGTACTCAGAAGTAAACATAGCAGAATACATGCATGGTCATCATGATGAAATGAAGATAAACACAGAGTACAGAAAGCGTAAACACAGGATAGCTAGCACAAGATGAAGATAAACAGACTAAAGAAATTGAACTGAGGAAATTGAGAAAGTCTTCAGTTAAAGTCTTCAAACACATATATGAACAAACACACAACACAGTAATGAGGAAATGAAAGTGTTGAGGAAATAGAACCAGTTGGTTTGGTGAAGACAATGATTTGGTAGACTAGTTCCAACTGCTGTCTCAGTTGTACATCTGGTTGGAGCGGCTGAGTATTTAAACTCGAGGACACATAGTCCCGGACACCCAGTCCTGAACACGCAGCTCAGGACACCAAGTCCTCACCGTATTCTCCTTGAACTAAGGTCACACAGACCTCGTCCAATCACTCGTGGTAAGTCTACAGGTGACTTCCGAACCTTCACAAACTCGGTCACTTGGCAATCCACAATTCCTCTTGGATGCTCTAGACCATGACGCCTAACCGTCTGGAAGAAGCACAGTCTTCAAAGGTAACAAGCGTCGGATCCACGCAGGATCAATCTCTTTAGTGATGCTCAATCATTTTGGGTTTGTAGGTGTTTGGGTTTGGGTTTGGATTTTCCTCACTTGATGATTTTCACTCAAAGTCCTCGGAGGATGGGATGCTCTCAAATGACAAGTGTCAGTTTCTTGCGGAGCAGCCAACCAGCTAGTGGTCGTAGGGGGCGGCTATTTATAGCCTAGGGAGCAGCCCGACATGATAAGACATAAATGCCCTTCAATGATATGACCGTTGGATGGATAAGATATTTTGGGACAGCTAGCGCGTAGCACAGCAACGGTCGGAAATTTGAGGTACAAATTCCTCAAGGCTATCATGTTCCTCACTGTGTAGGCAATCCGCACTGGCGAATTCCTAACTCCTCAGTCAGAACAAATTCCTCAGTGACCAGAAGAACTGCGTCTCTGTCACTGAAGAAATTGACTGATCTGTATGAGATTTCCAATGGCTTCACTCGAAGGGATTGGTAGGTGTAGGATTTTGAGTTGAGCATCACATGGAAATTTTCTCCTTAGTATTTCCTCGACCCCCTTTAACAGTACGGTGTTTCCTATGACTCAAGAAAGAGAAAATGAAACTACGAAAACAAAAGTCTTCACGCCTCATGTTCCTCGAATGAATACCAAGTCTTCAAGGTCACACCAATTTCTTCACTTCCAAAGTCTTCAGAAAGTCTTCAGAATATCAAAGTCTTCAGTCGAAGAACTTCATTTTTAGGGGTCGACTTTCTCTGTAAATAACAAACTCCTCGTAGACTTATAGACCTGTGTACACTCATAAACACATTAGATCCTTAACCTATAAGTCTTCAATACACCAAAATCACTGAGGGGCACTAGATGCACTTACAGTTTGTTCTCCGCTATTAGTGACTTTGGAGTGACTCTTCGTTGCATGTTGAGGGATAGTTATATGATCCAATTATGTTATTATTGTTGAGAGAACTTGCTAGTGAAAGTATGAAACCTAGGCCTTGTTTCCTATCATTGCAATACCGTTTATGCTCACTTTTACCATTTGCTACCTTGCTGTTTTTATATTTTCAGTTTACAAAAACCTATATCTACCAGCCATATTGCACTTGTATCACCATCTCTTTGCCGAACTAGTGCACCTATACAATTTACCATTGTATTGGGTGTGTTGGGGACACAAGATACTCTTTGTTATTTGGTTGCAGGGTTGCTTGAGGGAGACCATCTTCATCCTACGCCTCCCACGGATTGATAAACCTTAGGTCATCCACTTGAGGGAAATTTGCTACTGTCCTACAAACCTCTGCACTTGGAGGCCCAACAACGTCTACAAGAAGAAGTTTGTGTAGTAGACATCAAGCTCTTTTCTGGCGTCGTTGCCGGGGAGGTGAGTGCTTGAAGGTATATCTTTAGATCTTGCAATCGAATCTTTTTGTTTCTTGTTTTATCACTAGTTTAGTTTATAAAATAAAACTACAAAAAATGGAATTAAGGTTGCCTCATATGCTTCATCTTTTTAATATCTTTCGTGAGTATGATGGAAAGGAAAATTGTGCCAAAGTGTTAGAAGAAGAATGCATTAGAATGTTTGGCACTAAATCTTTGAATGATGAGCATGATTGCAATGTTGTTAGTATGAATTCCTTGAATATCCATGATGCTAATGATATGCAAAGCCACAAGCTTGGGGAAGCTATGTTTGATGAAGATGATATTTTTTGTCCCCCAAGCTTTGATGAGCAAATTTACTATGATGAAAGCATGCCTCCTATCTATGATGATTATTGTGATGACACGTATGCTATATAGAATAATGATAACCATGAAACTTGTCATCTTGATCTTAATTTTCAATCACATGATAGCTATTTTGTTGAGTTTGCTCCCACTACTATTGATGAGAATAAATTTGCTTATGTGGGAAGTAATAAAATTTCTACGCAAGTAGATCATGAAAAGAATGTTTTAGGTGCTGGTTATATTGTTGAATTCATTCATGATGCTACTGAAAATTATTATGAGGGAGGAGTATATGCTTGTAGGAATTGCAATAATATCAAGTTTCCTCTCTATGTGCTTAAGGTTTTGAAGTTATGCTTGTTTTGCCTTCCTATGCTAGTTGATTATTGTTCCCATAAGTTGTTTGCTCACAAAATCCCTATGCATAGTAAGTGGGTTAGACTTAAATGTGCTAGTCATATTCTTCATGATGCTCTCTTTATGTTTCAATTCTTATCTCTTATGTGAGCATCATTGAAATCATCATGCCTAGCTAGGGGCGTTAAACGATAGCGCTTGTTGGGAGGTAACCCAATTTTATTTTAGTTTCTTGCTTTTTGGTTCTGTTTAGGAATAAATAATCCATCTAGCTTCTTTTTAGATATGGTTTTGTGTTTTAATTAGTGTTTGTGCCAAGTAGAACCTTTGGGAAGACTTGGGTGAAGTCTTTATGATCATGCTGTAAAAAACAGAAACTTTAGCGCTCACGAGATTACCTAAAACTTTTTACTGGAGAGTGCTATTTAGTTGATTCTTTTTGCATATGATTACTAGACAAATTACTCAGGTCCACCAATTTATTTTAGAATTTTTTGAGTTCCAGAAGTTTGTGTTAGTTACAGATTACTACAGACTGTTCTTTTTTTGACAGATTCTATTTTCATTGTGTCGTTTGCTTATTTTGATGAATCTAAGGCTAGTAAAATAATTTATAAACCATATAGAAGTTTTAATACAGTAGGTTGAACACCAATATAAATAAAGAATGAGTTCATTACAGTAACTTGAAGTGGTGTTTTGTTTTCTTTCGCTAACGGAGCTTACGAGTTTTCTGTTAAGTTTTGTGTTGTGAAGTTTTCAAGTTTTGGGTAAAGATTTGATGGACTATGGAATAAGGAGGGGCAAGAGCCTAAGCTTGGGAATTCCCAAGGCACCCCAAGGTAATATTCAAGGATAACCAAGAGCCTAAGCTTGGGGATGCCCCGGAAGGCATCCCCTCTTTCGTCTTCGTTCATCGGTAACTTTACTTGGAGCTATATTTTTATTCACCACATGATATGTGTTTTGCTTGGAGAGTCATTTTGTTTTCTTTAGATTTGCTTGATGTTTGAATAAAGTATCAAGATCTGAAATTCTTAAAATGGGAGAGTATTCACATAGTTGCATAATTATTCGACTACTCATTGATCTTCACTTATATCTTTTGGAGTAGTTTGTTGTTTGCTCTAGTGCTTCACTTATATCTTTTAGAGCACGGTGGTGGTTTTATTTTTAAAGAAATAGATGAACTCTCATGCTTCACTTATATTATTTTGAGAGTCTTAAATATCATGGTAATTTGCTTAAATAATCCTAATATGCTAAGCATACAAGATTTGTAAGAATTCTTATGAGTGTGTTGAATACTAAGAAAAGTTTGATGCTTGATAATTGTTTTGAGATATGAAGATGGTGATATTAGAGTTATGCTAGTTGAGTAGTTGTGAATTTGAGAAATACTTGTGTTAAAGTTTGTGATTCCCGTAGCATGCACATATGGTGAACCGTTATGTGATGAAGTCGGAGCATAATTTATTTATTGATTGTCTTCCTTATGAGTGGCGGTCGGGGACGAGCGAGGGTCTTTTCCTACCAATCTATCCCCCTAGGAGCATGCACGTAATACTTTGCTTTGATAACTTCTAGATTTTTGCAATAAGTATATGAGTTCTTTATGACTAATGTTGAGTCCATGGATTATACGCACTCTTCTTCCTTCCACCATTGCTAGCCTCTCTAATACCGCGCACTTTTCACCGGTATCATACAACCACCATATACCTTCCTCAAAACAGCCACCATACCTACCTATCTTGGCACTTTCCACCCTTTCGTTTATTATGACACGCTCCATCATTGTCATATTGCTAGCATGATCATGTAGTTGACATCGTATTCGTGGCAAAGCCACCGTTCATAATTCTTTCATACATGTCACTCTTGATTCATTGCACATCCTGGTACACCGCCGGAGGCATTCATATAGAGTCATCTTTTGTTCTAAGTATCGAGTTGTAATTGTTGAGTTGTAAGAAAATAAAAGTGTGATGATCTTCATTTTTAGAGCATTGTCCCAAGTGAGGAAAGGATGATGGAGACTATGATTCCCTCACAAGTCGGGATGAGACTCCGGACGAAAAAGAAAATAAAATAAAAAAAGAGGCCATAAAAAAAGAGAAAAGGCCCAAATAAAAAAAATAAAAAAATGAGAGAAAAAGAGAGAAGGGACAATGTTACTATCCTTTTACCACACTTGTGCTTCAAAGTAGCACCATGATCTTCATGATAGAGAGTCTCTCATTTTGTCACTTTCATATACTAGTGGGAATTTTTCATTATAGAACTTGGATTGTATATTCCAATGACGGCCTTCCTCAAATTGCCCTAGTTCTTCGTGAGCAAGCGAGTTGGATGCACACCCACTTAGTTTCTTTTGATGAGCTTTCATATACTTATAGCTCTAGTGCATCAATTGCATGGCAATCCCTACTCACTCACATTGATATCTATTGATGGGCATCTCCATAGCCCGTTGATACGCCTAGTTGATGTGAGACTATCTTCTCCTCTTTTTGTCTTCTCCACAACCACCATTCTATTCCACATATAGTGTTATGTCGATGGCTCGCGCTCATGTATTGCATGAAGATTGAAAAAGTTTTGAAAATGTCAAAAGTATGAAACAATTGCTTGGCTTGTCATCGGGGTTGTGCATGATTTAAATACTTTGTGTGGTGAAGATAGAGCATAGCCAGACTATATGATTTTGTAGGGATAACTTCCTTTGGCGATGTTATTTTGAGAAGACATAATTGCTTTGTTAGTATGCTTGAAGTATTGTTATTTTTATGTCGACATTGAACTTTTGTCTTGAATCTTATGGATCTAAATATTCATACCACAATTAAGAAGAATTACATTGAAATTATGCCAAGTAGCACTCCGCATCAAAAATTCTTTTTTATCATTTACCTACTCGAGGACGAGCAGGAATTAAGCTTGGGGATGCCTGATACGTCTCCAACGTATCTATAATTTTTGATTGCTCCATGCTATATTATCTACTGTTTTGGACCATATTGGGCTTTATTATCCACTTTTATATTATTTTTGGGACTAACCTATTAACCGGAGGCCCAACCCAGAATTGCTGTTTTTTTGCCTATTTCAGTGTTTCAAAAAAAAGGAATATCAAACGGAGTCGAAACGGAACGAAATCAACTGGAGAAGTTATTTTTGGAAGGAAAGCTACCGGAAAAGCTTGGAGTGCGCATCAGGAAAGAAGGGAGGTGCCCACGAGGGTGGGGGGGCGCGCCCACCCCCCTAGGGCGCGCCCCCTGCCTCGTGGCCCCCCCTTCGGTCCACCAACGTACTTCTTTCACCCATATATACCTACGTACCCTAAAACTTCCAGAATAGAGACTAGATTGGGAGTTCCGCTGCCGCAAGCCTCTGTAGCCACCAAAAACCAATCGGGACCCTGTTCCGGCACCCTGCCGGAGGGGGGAACCCTCACCGGTGGCCATCTTCATCATCCCGGCGCTCTCCATGACGAGGAGGGAGTAGTTCACCCTCGGGGCTGAGGGTATGTACCAGTAGCTATGTGTTTGATCTCTCTCTCTCTCGTGTTCTTGATTTGGCACGATCTTTATGTATCGCGAGCTTTTCTATTATAGTTGGATCTTATGTTGCTTTTCCCCCTCTACTCTCTTGTAATGGATTGAGTTTTCCCTTTGAAGTAATCTTATCGGATTGAGTCTTTAAAGATTTGAGAACACTTGATGTATGTCTTGCCGTGCGTATCTGTGGTGACAATGGGATATCACGTGATTCACTTGATGTATGTTTTGGTGATCAACTTGCGGGTTCTGCCCATGAACCTATGCATAGGGGTTGGCACACATTTTCATCGTGATTCTCCGGTAGAAACTTTGGGGCACTCTTTGAGGTTCTATGTGTTGGTTGGATAGATGAATCTGAGATTGTGTGATGCATATCGTATAATCATACCCACGGATACTTGAGGTGACATTGGAGTATCTAGATGACATTAGGGTTTTGGTTGATTTGTGTCTTAAGGTGTTATTCTAGTACGAACTCTAGGGCTGTTTGTGACACTTATAGGAATAGCCCAACGGATTGATTGGAAAGAATAACTTTGAGGTGGTTTCGTACCCTACCATAATCTCTTCATTTGTTCTCCGCTATTAGTGACTTTGGAGTGAATCTTTGTTGCATGTTGAGGGATAGTTATATGATCCAATTATGTTATTATTGTTGAGAGAACTTGCACTAGTGAAAGTATGAACCCTAGGCCTTGTTTCCTATCATTGCAATACCGTTTATGCTCACTTTTACCACTTGCTACCTTGCTGTTTTTATATTTTCAGTTCACAAAAACCTATATCTACCATCCATATTGCACTTGTATCACCATCTCTTCGCCGAACTAGTGCACCTATACAATTTACCATTGTATTGGATGTGTTGGGGACACAAGAGACTGTAACATCCCAAATTTTCAATTTGGAATGTTATACACTAGATCATATGCATATCATATTTTCTTGCATTTTGGTTGATCCTAGAAATTTCACGCAACTCAAGGACCCTCGGAGAGAGTTGGAGATTTCGTTATTTTCATATTTGAGAGTTCTCTCGAATTTTGAAAATAGGATCATTTGATTTATTTATTTTATCTTCAATAATTTTTCCGGTGTCAATATATGAGAGAGGGAATAATATGAATTTCCCAAATTTAGGAAAAATGAAGATATAATAAATAGATCAATTTTGCTTTCCGGTGTTTATTTGCATTTTATTTGGATAGGGAAAAATGCGCGTTTTCAAAAATTGCATTTTAGGTCCGGAGAAAAGTTCATTTTGTTCGGCTCATTTTTAGGAGTCGGGGAAAATTTACTTTAGATTTTTCGGAGTTCGTTTAGATCCCTTTTTTGTTTTTTTTCTTTTTCTGCGCGAGGAAACTATTTAAAATTTTTTTTTTGAGCAGCGCCTTGGGCCAAAGGCCCAAGCCAAGCCACCTACCGCCGCGCTCCCAGGCACTAGGCGCCGAGCCAGGAGCCGGTCGGCCGCCGCCGCCTCTTGCTAGGACCGAATCCTTTTAGGATTCTAGGGCGCTCCCTTGTCCCCTTTCCTTATTCCGTTTATTTTCTAGATCTTTCCTACTCCTATTCTAATTCCTTGTCCTCTACCCCAAGTAAACCCCTCCCCTCCCCAATATAAATACCCAAGCACCCCCCCTCTAAACACATCAAATCAAAGCCCCTCTCCTCCACACCGCGCCTTGCACCGCCGCCGCGCCGCATCACACCGCGCCCTGCGTCACCGCCACCGCGCCTCACCGCCGCCGCCGCCCCACACCCGCGCCGCCGCCGCACCTTGCCCACGCCGCCGCCCAACGCCGCCCCCGCCGGAGCCCCGTTCGCCGGAGATCCTTGCCAAGGTTGCCCCGCGCTACATCTATTCTTTTTCTCGGATCGTTTTCTTCTAATCGTTCCGATTCTTTTCTTCTCTAAACCGTTCCAGTTTTCTAGATCGGTTTTTCGTTCGGTTTTTCTTCTCCGAAACCCTAGATCGGATTTGTTTTCTTTTCCGATTTAGTTGCTTTGGACCGTTCGCCGGACCGTTCGTCCTAACGAACGTGATCACCGGATTCTTCTAGGTTAACGAACGTCCGTTCGTTTAACCGTTCTTCTTTTTCTTTTTGTTGGATTTATTCCGCGATCGCGATCTCAGATCCGATCTTCTTCCTAGTCTATCTTTTCGCTCGTTTATCGGAATCAGGTGATTCAAACGCCTGGAGTTTCGTCTCGAAACCGCCGTTCCGTCTAATCAACTTGAACAAGCTTTTGTTACAGTAAAATTTTGACCTAGTTTCAACTTGCTAGAACCGAGTTGTTTTCTTCCGCCGTTTGTTTTTCGTTCTTTCTTTGCAACCGGAGTTCTTAAGTTGAACTACCTGGTTCGTTCTCTTGTTCGAGTTTTACCTGTGCATTAGATGAGTACTTATTTTATGCTTGTTGTTTGTCTGCGATAGATTACCCGGATTGCGCCGCTTGTTACTTCGAAACCCTAGGACTCGCGGATCATCAGCAAGGCAAGTAACACTTTGATCATACCTTTTCTACAACCCATGTTTTATTGAATTAGATCAATCCTCTCACATTGCATGATTAGGATCTAATTAAATTGTGGGATGGGAAGTAGATGAGGTAGTACCTATTACCTGTATTATTATGAAACCTTTGGGAGTTACTTCTACGTTTGCTTATTATGCCATGCTATGCTAGTAGACGTGGATTGGGTGAGTGATATCCATGACAGATGTGAGTTGATAATTTTAATGGTTTATCTAAGGTGGCAACTTAAACACACATCTGGGTGGATTGAGGCACCTGATGTCTATCAGGACTTGCCTGTTTTTTTTGGACCGCCACCCAGGCTCAAAGGGATCATAAGATAATTCATGCTAGAAACTTCCGTGTGCAGCCACATGCTACTATGGGCTCTAGCATAGTTGACTAAGTTGTGCGAACTCTTACGGGGTGGACTAGCAGATGTAGGGGATGTAGGTGTACCGGTCTACCCCACATGTAAGGTGCTAGCGCTTCTGAAAGACTATGTCTCGGTCATCCGTCTTCTCAAACACCATGTAGTGCGAGAAACCAAACGGAGGCGATCGAGTCTTGTGGGGAAAAGTGCGCAAACCTCTGCAGAGTAACAAACTAATCATGATTAGCCGTGTCCCCGGTTATGGACAACTTGAGTATCTAGTACTTGAATATCATTGTGAATCTCAACATGTTACTTCTAATTAATGTTATTGGGTTTTAATTACTTTTAATTGGGATTGAGAATGCTGTCAACCATTCTCAATGTTTCACAACCACCATGATAGTTAAATAAAATTTATTCCTTTGCAGTAGGGAAAAACTGGCTTTACGCAAAACTGTAACCATAGAGCTTTCCACCAGCCATATATGCATATAGTATAGCTGTTTCATTCCATTACTCTCTATGTGTTACTTTGCCAGCATATTCCATGTGCTGACCCGTTTTCGGGCTGCAACGTTAATGTTGCAGACTTTTTAGATGACGATTGAGGTGTTTTAGGTCGTGGTTCTATACTCAGTGATGCCGCTGGAGTTGATGGACCCATTTATCTTCCAAGTCTTCCGCTGTTATCTTTAAAATATGGCCTTAAGCCATATTTATTGTAATAAGTTCTTTTTTGAGCCATCGATGTAATAAGTGTGTGATTGCAACTCTGCTATAAAACCTCGATGTACTGTGTGGTGTCAGCATTACTGATCCAGGGATGACACCGTAGCACAGTAGACGTGATCCATCCGGGTCAGGTCACTACAGAGATGGTATCAGAGCACACGCTGACTGTAGGACACGACCACTAAGTTAAAGCCATAGATCACCCTTCTCTTCTCATTTTCTAACTCCTCATCTTTTCTACTCTATTAGGATGACGCACGCGAAGATTAAGTACGCTCAACCGGATGAAGGCACACCATTTGGATTTCACCTGAAGGAAGTCACCAAGTACCTGAACATTGGATTACCAAGCTTCACGGGAACCTTCAACGCCACTCTGCCTGAAGAGGAGCGCTGGAAGATTCAAGCTCACGTTCCGGGAAGAACATTCGCGCCAATCACGAAGCCCATAGATAGTGTTTTCAATGCACCAACCTGGAGTCTAGGAAGGAGCATGGCAGCTCATATCACCATAGGACGCATTGGAGAAGTTTATCAGGAAGACCTCAAGGATACTATCTACCAGATTTGCAGACGCTGTGATGAACAATGGGAGTTAGTCAGGACCAAGAAAGATAAATCCATTGCATCTTTCATCCAGGAGTTAAACCAGCACATTCGACGCCACGAGAACCAGATGTGCAATGATATGGTAGAGTTGAAGAATGCGAAGGCAAGGATCATCGAGCTAGAAGGAGAACTGAAGTCTACACGCAAGGACTACATGGACGAGATCGTAGCTCTAGCAAGGCACAATTGCGATCTTAAGCAGGAGATTGAAGAACTCAAGAGCAAGTTAGCATCCCAGGAGGACGACAAGTATGTCGCATGTCCAGAAAACTACATCATCATCGACGACACCGATTCGGATCCAAGTGAACCCGACTTTGAAGACGAAGCTGGAGTAGATATCATGGAGTCTTCCACCGGTTCAAATTTCTAGATGACCACCAGATAGTAATAGTATTCCCCCATGTAAACACATTATAGTCGAGCACTTTTGCGATAGTTAGACCGTTTGTAAGCCCTTGTTTGATTGATTGAAGTGAATTGTGTGCTTTTGCCTCATGTGCATATGGGTAGTGTTTTCCCTTTAGACCCCCTCTATTCTTAATTCTCGTCTTTTCTAAACCCTCTGATGCCTCCGAGACGTGACAATGGATTTCCACCGGAGCTCACTCAGTTGATCCAGCAGCAGAATCAATTGATGCAGATGTTAGTTCAGAACCAGCAGAACAACAACAACAACCCACCACCACCACCTATTGACCACTTAGCCCGTTTCCTTAGGCTGAATCCGCCAGTGTTTTCTAGTAGCACCGAGCCGATAGTAGCAGACGATTGGCTCCGCAAGATAGGAAGGGAGTTGACCACTGCAGGATGCACGGATGGTGAGAAAGTGAAGTTTGCCGCACACCAGCTTGACGGACCCGCGGCAGCATGGTGGGAGAATTTCACAGCCACTTACCCAGTTGACACTGTCACATGGGATCAGTTTCAGCAAGCTTTCCGCACTGCCCATGTTTCAGCAGGAGCTATGGCCATAAAGAAGCGTGAGTTTCGCAACTTACGCCAAGGAGGAAGGACTGTTGGCCAGTATGTGGAAGAGTTTAGTAAGCTAGCCCGTTATGCCCCAGATGACGTTGCTACGGATGCAGCCAAGCAGGAGAAGTTTCTGGAAGGATTGAATGATGAACTAAGCATGCAGTTGATGGTAGAAAATTTCAACAACTACCAGGAGTTGGTAGATCGTGCCATCATGATTGAAGGGAAGCAACAGCAGATTGAGAACCGTAAGAGGAAGTATGGACAGGGGAAGTATAACTCTGGAGCCCAGCAGAAGCCCCGTTTTACCCCTAAACCGGGATTTAAGTTTCAGCACACCCATGGAGGAGGTAGCTCGCACAACCATAATGGGCACAAGAATGGTAATGGGAATGGAGGAAGCAACGGCCAGAACCGAACAACCCCATCAACCCCAACCAAGAGAGACCTGAGTCAAGTCACCTGTTTCAAGTGTTCGAAGACCGGACATTATGCCAATGAATGTCCTGAAGGCCAGAATGGAAATGGCAATGGAAGCTCTGGGAAGAAGCCGAACCCTTTCAATAGGGGACAGGTGAACCACGTTAATGTGGAGGAGATTGAAGATCAGCCCGATGCAGTAATCGGTAAGTTTTTGGTTAAGTCATTTACTGCACTCGTTCTTTTTGATACTGGTGCATCGCATTCATACATATCAAGGGGATTTGTGGAAAAGTATAGCCTGCCCACTAGGATTCTTAAAACACCTATGCTAGTAAGCTCGACAGGAGCAGAATACATGGCCAGACAAGGATGTTTTCAAGTACCATTGAGTATAAGAAGGCATGTATTCCCAACGGATTTAATTATTCTGGAATCCCAAGGTCTGGATGTGATTCTTGGTATGGATTGGCTGTCGATGTATGGAGGAAACATCGATTGCGCCAGTAAGACAATTTTGCTTACCACACCAGAAGGAAGAAGGATCAAGTATGTATCCCGGCATGTGCCAAACAGGACACAAGTGAATTGCTTATCAGGAGTTGTGCAGGAGGAAGTACCAGTGGTAAAGGATTTTCCTGATATATTTCTTGAGGAATTACCAGGCATGCCACCGGATAGAGACATTGAGTTTTTGATTGAGTTATTGCCAGGTACAGGCCCAATATCGAAGCGACCGTACCGGATGCCAGCAAAGGATTTGGTGGAAATTAAGAATCAGATTAAGGAGTTATTGGATAAAGGTTACATTCGCCCAAGTTCGTCACCTTGGGGATCACCCGTACTTCTAGTGGAAAAGAAGGATGGATCATTAAGGATGGTTGTAGATTATCGGGGATTGAATGAAGTAACCATCAAGAACAAGTACCCACTGCCAATGATCAACGATCTGTTTGATCGATTGCAAGGAGCTAAAGTGTTTTCCAAGATCGATTTGCGATCAGGGTACCATCAGTTGAAGATTCGAGAGCAGGACATACCTAAGACAGCATTCACCACAAGATATGGACTGTATGAGTATACCGTTATGTCATTTGGATTGACTAACGCACCTGCCTATTTTATGAACCTGATGAACAAAGTGTTTATGGAGTTTTTGGATAAGTTCGTCGTAGTGTTCCTTGATGACATCCTAGTTTATTCAAAGAATGAAGAGGAGCATAAGGAACATTTGCGTTTGGTTTTGGAGAAATTAAGGGAACATCAGTTATATGCCAAATTCAGCAAATGTGAGTTTTGGTTGAAGGAAGTTGGATTCCTCGGACACGTTATATCCAGAGAAGGTATAGCAGTTGACCCCAAAAAGGTTGAGACCGTAACCGAATGGGAAGCACCAACAACAGTTGGAGAGATCCGGAGTTTTCTTGGACTCGCAGGATACTAACGGAGATTTATTGAGAATTTCTCAAAAATTGCGAAGCCTATGACGGAGTTGTTGAAGAAGGAAACTAAGTTCAAATGGACTGAGGAGTGTGAGGCTAGTTTCCGGGAGTTGAAGAAACGTTTGGTTACCTCACCGGTATTGATTTTCCCAGATCAGACCAAGGATTATGAGGTGTATTGCGACGCTTCACGTCGAGGACTTGGAGCAGTGCTTATGCAGGAAGGGAGAGTTGTTTCGTATGCATCACGACAACTGAAGCCTCATGAGTTGAATTATGCCAAGCATGATTTGGAGTTAGCAGCCGTAGTGCATGCATTGAAGACGTGGAGATATTTCCTCATTGGAAATCATTGTGAGGTGTACACGGATCATAAGAGTTTGAAGTACATTTTCACTCAGAAGGAGTTGAACCTCCGACAGAGGAGATGGTTGGAGCTCATCAAGGATTATGACATGAGATTGCATTACCATCCCGGAAAGGCTAATGTAGTAGCTGACGCATTGAGCCGTAAGAGCCATGTCAAAACGATAATGACGGGGAAAATACCAAAGGAGTTAGCAGAAAACCTTCGTGAACTAAGCTTAGAAATAGTTCCGAAAGGCTATGTAGCAGCATTGGAGATTCAGTCAACATTGATGGATAAGATCAGAGAAGCTCAGAAATCTGACAAGGAGATTGCTGCTATAAAGGAGAGACTTAGCAAAGGAAAAGCAAAGGGATTTCGTGAGGATGAGCACGACACCTTATGGTTTGAGGACCGTGTTTATGTGCCCAATGACCCGGAGATCAGGAAGTTGATTTTGCAGGAGGCACATGATTCACCATATTCGATTCACCCAGGGAATACCAAGATGTATTTGGATTTGAGGGAAACATTCTGGTGGACCGGAATGAAGAAGGATATTGCAGCGTATGTAGCAGTTTGTGACATATGTCAGAGAGTAAAAGCAGAACATCAAAAGCCAGCAGGATTGTTACAACCACTGCCGATACCCGAATGGAAGTGGGATAAGATAGGCATGGATTTTATCACAGGGCTACCCAGGACAAAAGCCGGATATGACTCGATATGGGTAGTAGTTGATCGTTTGACGAAGGTAGCACATTTCATTCCAGTTAAGACCACTTACACCAGTGCTAAGTTGGCAAAGATATACATGACTAGAATCGTTGTTTGCATGGAGTTCCGAGGAGTATCGTATCAGATAGAGGAACCCAATTTACCTCAAAGTTTTGGAATCAGTTGCATGAAACTTTAGGAACCAGACTAGAGTTCAGCACAGCTTTTCATCCGCAGACAGATGGACAGACCGAGAGAGTCAATCAGATTTTGGAAGATATGCTGAGAGCTTGTGCACTAGATTATGGATCAAGTTGGGACGAAAACTTACCGTATGCGGAGTTTTCTTATAACAACAGTTACCAAACCAGTTTGAAGATGGCCCCTTTCGAAGCTTTATACGGAAGGAGGTGCAGGACACCGTTATCATGGAACGAAGTTGGAGACCGTTAATTCTTTGGACCAGATTTGATTAAGGAGTCAGAACGGAAGGTTAAGTTGATTCGCGATAGGCTCAAGGTAGCCCAGTCCAGGCAGAAGAGCTATGCAGATTCTAAACGCAAGGAGACAGTTTACGAAACCGGAGACAGAGTTTACCTTCGAGTATCCCCACTTCGACGAGTTAAGCGTTTTGGAGTTAAGGGAAAGTTAGCACCGCGTTTCGTTGGACCATTTAAGATCGTGAAACGTATGGGAGAAGTCGCTTATAAGTTGGAATTACCAGAAGGACTGTCAGGAGTTCATGATGTATTCCATGTTTCTCAGCTGAAGAAATGTCACGCCGAGATGGCGGAGGTACCGCTAAGAGATACAGTGCCATTAGAAGCAATTCAGTTAAAGGATGACCTAACATATGAGGAGAAGCCAGTCAAGATTCTCGATGTTGCTAGTAGAGTTACTCGCAGCAAGGTTATCAAGTTTTGCAAAGTTCAGTGGAACCACCACTCAGAAGATGAAGCCACCTGGGAGAGAGAAGAAGATTTGCTCAAAGACCACCCTCACCTATTTTCTAGCCAACCCGAATCTCGAGGGCGAGATTCATCTTAAGGGGGGTAGGTTTGTAACATCCCAAATTTTCAATTTGGAATGTTATACACTAGATCATATGCATATCATATTTTCTTGCATTTTGGTTGATCCTAGAAATTTCACGCAACTCAAGGACCCTCGGAGAGAGTTGGAGATTTCATTATTTTCATATTTGAGAGTTCTCTCGAATTTTGAAAATAGGATCATTTGATTTATTTATTTTATCTTCAATAATTTGGATAGGGAAAAATGCGCGTTTTCAAAAATTGCATTTTAGGTCCGGAGAAAAGTTCATTTTGTTCGGCTCATTTTTAGGAGTCGGGGAAAATTTACTTTAGATTTTTTGGAGTTCGTTTAGATCCCTTTTTTGTTTTTTTTCTTTTTCTGCGCGAGGAAACTATTTAAATTTTTTTTTTGAGCAGCGCCTTGGGCCAAAGGCCCAAGCCAAGCCACCTAGCGCCGCGCTCCCAGGCGCCAGGCGCCGAGCCAGGAGCCGGTCGGCCGCCGCCGCCTCTTGCTAGGACCGAATCCTTTTAGGATTCTAGGGCGCTCCCTTGTCCCCTTTCCTTATTCCGTTTATTTTCTAGATCTTTCCTACTCCTATTCTAATTCCTTGTCCTCTACCCCAAGTAAACCCCTCCCCTCCCCAATATAAATACCCAAGCACCCCCCCTCTAAACACATCAAATCAAAGCCCCTCTCCTCCACACCGCGCCTTGTACCGCCGCCGCGCCGCATCACACCGCGCCCTGCGTCACCGCCACCGCGCCGCATCACACCGCGCCTCACCGCCGCCGCCGCCACACACCCGCGCCGCCGCCGCACCTTGCCCACGCCGCCGCCCAACGCCGCCCCCGCCGGAGCCCCGTTCGCCGGAGATCCTCGCCAAGGTTGCCCCGCGCTACATCTATTCTTTTTCTCGGATCGTTTTCTTCTAATCGTTCCGATTCTTTTCTTCTCTAAACCGTTCCGGTTTTCTAGATCGGTTTTTCATTCGGTTTTTCTTCTCCGAAACCCTAGATCGGATTCGTTTTCTTTTCCGATTTAGTTGCTTTGGACCGTTCGCCGGACCGTTCGTCCTAACGAACGTGATCACCGGATTCTTCTAGGTTAACGAACGTCCGTTCGTTTAACCGTTCTTCTTTTTCTTTTCGTCGGATTTATTCCGCGATCGCGATCTCAGATCCGATCTTCTTCCTAGTCTATCTTTTCGCTCGTTTATCGGAATCAGGTGATTCAAACGCCTGGAGTTTCGTCTCGAAACCGCCGTTCCGTCTAATCAACTTGAACAAGCTTTTGTTACAGTAAAATTTTGACCTAGTTTCAACTTGCTAGAACCGAGTTGTTTTCTTCCGCCGTTTGTTTTTCGTTCTTTCTTTGCAACCGGAGTTCTTAAGTTGAACTACCTGGTTCGTTCTCTTGTTCGAGTTTTACCTGTGCATTAGATGAGTACTTATTTTATGCTTGTTGTTTGTCTGCGATAGATTACCCGGATTGCGCCGCTTGTTACTTCGAAACCCTAGGACTCGCGGATCATCAGCAAGGCAAGTAACACTTTGATCATACCTTTTCTACAACCCATGTTTTATTGAATTAGATCAATCCTCTCACATTGCATGATTAGGATCTAATTAAATTGTGGGATGGGAAGTAGATGAGGTAGTACCTATTACCTGTATTATTATGAAACCTTTGGGAGTTACTTCTACGTTTGCTTATTATGCCATGCTATGCTAGTAGACGTGGATTGGGTGAGTGATATCCATGACAGATGTGAGTTGATAATTTTAATGGTTTATCTAAGGTGGAAACTTAAACACACATCTGGGTGGATTGAGGCACCTGATGTCTATCAGGACTTGCCTGTTTTTTTTGGACCGCCACCCAGGCTCAAAGGGATCATAAGATAATTCATGCTAGAAACTTCCGTGTGCAGCCACATGCTACTATGGGCTCTAGCATAGTTGACTAAGTTGTGCGAACTCTTACGGGGTGGACTAGCAGATGTAGGGGATGTAGGTGTACCGGTCTACCCCACATGTAAGGTGCTAGCGCTTCTGAAAGACTATGTCTCGGTCATCCGTCTTCTCAAACACCATGTAGTGCGAGAAACCAAACGGAGGCGATCGAGTCTTGTGGGGAAAAGTGCGCAAACCTCTGCAGAGTAACAAACTAATCATGATTAGCCGTGTCCCCGGTTATGGACAACTTGAGTATCTAGTACTTGAATATCATTGTGAATCTCAACATGTTACTTCTAATTAATGTTATTGGGTTTTAATTACTTTTAATTGGGATTGAGAATGCTGTCAACCATTCTCAATGTTTCACAACCACCATGATAGTTAAATAAAATTTATTCCTTTGCAGTAGGGAAAAACTGGCTTTACGCAAAACTGTAACCATAGAGCTTTCCACCAGCCATATATGCATATAGTATAGCTGTTTCATTCCATTACTCTCTATGTGTTACTTTGCCAGCATATTCCATGTGCGGACCCGTTTTCGGGCTGCAACGTTAATGTTGCAGACTTTTCAGACGACGATTGAGGTGTTTTAGGTCGTGGTTCTATACTCAGTGATGCCGCTGGAGTTGATGGACCCATTTATCTTCCAAGTCTTCCGCTGTTATCTTTAAAATATGGCCTTAAGCCATATTTATTATAATAAGTTCTTTTTGAGCCATCGATGTAATAAGTGTGTGATTGCAACTCTGCTATAAAACCTCGATGTACTGTGTGGTGTCAGCATTACTGATCCAGGGATGACACCGTAGCACAGTAGACGTGATCCATTCGGGTCAGGTCGCTACAGAGACTCTTTGTTATTTGGTTGCAGGGTTGCTTGAGAGAGACCATCTTCATCCTATGCCTCCCACGGATTGATAAACCTTAGGTCATCCACTTGAGGGAAATTTGCTACTGTCCTACAAACCTCTGCACTTGGAGGCCCAACAACGTCTACAAGAAGAAGGTTGTGTAGTAGACGATCACAGGTTTATACTATATACTTTATACATGATACATGTGATGACTAAAGTCGGGTCGGCTCGTGGAGTACCCGCGAGTGATTCACGGATTGGGGGCTGAAAGGACCTTTGTCCCGACGGCCCTCTGGCTGGATCTTTGTGGCGGAGCGACAGGGCAGGTTGAGACTACCTAGGTGAGAGGTGGGCCTGGCCCTGTCGGCATTCGCGGTTACTACAAAATAACACGCTTAACGAGATCTTGGTATTGGATCCGAGTCTGGCCACTGGCCTATACGCACTAACCAACTACGCGGGAACAGTTATGGGCACTCGACGTCGTGGTATCAGCCGAAGCCTTCTTGACGTCAGCGACTGAGCGGCGCGCGCCGGGTTGGACCACGTAACGCAACTTCCTTTGTAATGGAGGTTGCTAGGTCTGCTCACTGGCCGCGTTCACAACGTGCAGGTGTGCAATGGGCGATGGGCCCAGACCCCTGCGCCATAGGATTTAGACCGGCGTGCTGACCTCTCTGTTGTGCCTAGGTAGGGCCGTGACGTGTTGATCTTCCGAGGCCGTGCATGACCCAGAAAAGTGTGTCCGGCTAAATGGGATCGAGCGTGTTGGGTTATGTGGTGCACCCCTGCACGAAAATTTATCTATTCGAATAGCCGTGATCTTCGGTAACAGGACGACCCGAGTTGTACCTTGACCTTATGACAACTAGAACTGGATACTTAATAAAACACACCCTTCCAAGTGACAGATATAACCCGGTGATCGCTCTCACACAGGGTGACGAGGGGAGGATCGCCGGGTAGGTTATGCTATGCGATGCTACTTGGTGAACTTACCATCTACTCTCTTCTACATGCTGCGAGATGGAGGTTGCCAGAAGCGTAGTCTTCGACAAGACTAGCTATTCCCTCTGTAGTTCAGTCCATCGATATTGCCCCTTTACACAGATACCCTTGCATATGTAGTGTAGATCCTTGCTTGCGAGTACTTTGGATGAGTACTCACGGTTGCTTTTCTCCCTCTTTTCCCCCTTTCCCTTCTACCTGGTTGTCGCAACCAGATGCTGGAGCCCAGGATCCAGACGCCACCATCGACGATGACTCCTACTACACTGGAGGTGCCTACTACTACGTGCAGGCCGCTGACGACGGTCATGAGTAGTTTAGGAGGATCCCAGGCAGGAGGCCCGCGCCTCTTTCGATCTGTGTCCCAGTTTGTGCTAGCCATCTTATGGCAACTTGTTTAACTTATGTTTGTACTCAGATATTGTTGCTTCCGCTGACTCGTCTATGATCGAGCAGTTGTATTCGAGCCCTCGAGGCCCCTGGCTTGCATTATGATACTTGTATGACTTATTTTATTTTAGAGTTGTGTTGTGATATCTTCCTGTGAGTCCCTGATCTTGATCGTACACGTTTGCGTGTATGATTAGTGTATGATTGAATCGGGGGCGTCACAAGTTGGTATCAGAGCTGACTACATGTAGGAATCCCCCTTTCCAACTCCTTGGCCGAAGTTGAGTATAGACATTGCAAAACTTTTACTAACATGGCTATGTGTCTTACGGGCACACGTCACCATTGGGTGGTAGTAGGATCTTTTATTCCTTGACCTATACTCTGGGACTCTGACATCTCTTCTATTCGGGTTAAATGATTTTACTAACTCTGACTCTAGGTTCTCGATAATACTTTCTCCCGGAGAGCCCCTTATTACAGATGATCGTCTGCTGCACTAGAAGAATCCAAAGATACTCTCCGATGTTCTCTGGAGACTTTATGGCATCGCTTTTGCAATTCCCTTCCATCGATAAACCCCTATGGATAACCACGTATACTCGCCATTCATAGCTTCCAAGTTGATCTTGTTATTACAAGATACCCCGAAATTCTCTTTGTTGTTCCGAGAATCCTTTGAGCTTACTGCCTTGCTGTTCTTTGCCACATGAATACCACTATGGATAATTTCTAGCTCTGGATATTTGCTCATCCCTAGTTGATTCATGTATTTCAAAAAAGTCTTTAAAATACTATTTGAACTTCCAAAAATCTTGAGTAGCCTATTGCTCTTGAAATTCTTACTTGCTTGCATTATGGTTAATCCCATAAGTCTATAATCTTATTGGCATCCCTTGTCATTATCATTTTGAGTCCATTGATTCAAAATGTTGTGAGTGCTCGCCATCCTCAATCATATCCTAGAATTCATCCTTCCGGCTCAGACGTCATTTTAAACATGAGCTGGTTATCGACCAATCAAATTGTCGTCGGTTGTACCCCTAAGACTATTCGACTGATCCATTCTTAATGAGAGCGTTGGCTTCTGATCCCCTGATTTGGAAATGATAATTCCCTTGCATTTGAGCTTTGGATTAGTCAGTTGTTTCGATAATCCGATGTCCTCTCATTCCTTCTTCCTTTGATAGAGTACCAATACTCGCATCAGCTCTGTTGTAGAACATAAGACCCCTTGTTGGATTATTATCCGACAACGTCCTTCATATTCAATAAGCTTGAGAGCCTTTCCTTGGATACATAATGCCTTTGGTAAATTGTATCCTCTGCTTTCTCAAGCATGCTATACTATTGAGCTTGTGTTAATTATTCTTGAGATTTGTGGTATAAGCTCCTAAGATGCCCTGATGGGTTGAACCTATTCCTTCCCCAAACCGTATGGACCCGAAAGTTTTCGCGTGTCATACTCTTCTGTTGCTTCACCAAATAAAATTTCAACACTATGACCTTTTCGAAAATGAGAAGTGAATGAAAGGTTATGCATTGCAGAAGTGGGATTCGACCTTGAACTTTGTGTTCATGCCCATGGACACGATGTAGATCTTATCATGGAAGCTTCTCTTAAATTGATTATTCCCTTGATATAAGTTCTAATTATATCTGGGATCTGGTCTCTTGCAATCATGGTTCTGGCCATATTGATATTCTTTGATTCCTTCTCTCGGGCATATCAATACATCTCCGCGACCTCTGTTTTGATCTTCCTTCGAGTATTACCCTCCGTTATCTCGAGAATATTAAAGTGTTGGGGAACATAGCAAAAATTCAAAATTTTCTACGCAACACGAAGATCAATCTATGGAGTAATCTAGCAACGAGGGAAGGAGAGTGCATCTACATACCCTTGTAGATCGCTAAGCGGAAGCGTTCAAGTGAACGGGGTTGATGGAGTCGTACTCGTCGTGATCCAAATCACCGATGATCCTAGTGCCGAACGGACGGCACCTCCGCGTTCAACACACGTACAACCTGGGGACGTCTCCTCCTTCTTGATCCAGCAAGGGGAGAGGAGAAGTTGAGGGAAAACTCCGACAGCACGACGGCATGGTGGTGATGGAGCTCGTGGTTCTCCGGCAGGGCTTCACCAAGCACTACGGAGGAGGACAAGGTGTTGGAGGAGGGAGAGGGATGCGCCAGGGGAAGGGTGCGGCTGCCCTCTCTCTCCCTCACTATATATAGGGGGATGGGAGGAGGGGGAGGCGCCCTAGGGTTCCCTAGGGGAGGGGCGGCGGCCACAGGGGAAACCCTAGATGGGTTTGGGCGCCCCACCCCCTAGGAAACTTGCCCCCCAAGCCGGGAGGGGCGGCTGCCGTAGGGGTGGCGCCCCCACCTCTCCTGGTTACGTGAGATGGGGTGGGAGGGGCGCTCATCCCCTTAGTGGGCTGATGTGCCCTCTCCCCTTGGCCCATAAGGCCCCCCAACGCTTGCCGGGGCCTCCGAAACCCCTTTCGGACACGCTGGTCATCACCTGGTACCCCCGGAACAATTCCGGACTCCAATACCCTTCGTCCAATATACCGATCTTCACCTCCGGACCATTCCGGAGCTCCTCGTCATGTCCGGGATCTCATCCGGGACTCCGAACAACCTTCGATAACCACATACTATTTCCCATAACAACTCTAGAGTCACCGAACCTTAAGTGTGTAGACCCTACGGGTTCGGGAACCATGCAGACATGACCGAGACAACTCTCCGGCCAATAACCAACAGCGGGATCTGGATACCCATGTTGGCTCCCACATGCTCCACGATGATCTCATCGGATGAACCACGATGTCGAGGATTTAATCAATCCCGTATTCAATTCCCTTTGTCCAGCGGTATTGTACTTGCCCGAGATTCGATCGTCGGCATCCGATACCTTGTTCAATCTCGTTACCGGCAAGTCTCTTTACTCGTTCCGTAACACATCATCCCGTGATCAACTCCTTGGTCACATTGCGCATATGATGATGTCCTACCGAGTGGGCCCAGAGATACCTCTCCGTCACACGGAGTGACAAATCCCAGTCTCGATTCGTGCCAACCCAACAGACACTATCGAAGATACCCGTAGTATACCTTTATAGCCACCCAGTTACGTTGTGACGTTTGGCACACCCAAAGCATTCCTACGGTATCCGGGAGTTGCACAATCTCATGGTCTAAGGAAATGATACTTGACATTAGAAAAGCTTTAGCATACGAACTACACGATCTTTGTGCTAGGCTTAGGATTGGGTCTTGTCCATCACATGATTCTCCTAATGATGTGATCCCGTTATCAACGACATCCAATGTCCATGGTCAGGAAACCGTAACCATCTATTGATCAACGAGCTAGTCAACTAGAGGCTTACTAGGGACATGGTGTTGTCTATGTATCCACACATGTATCTGAGTTTCCTATCAATACAATTATAGCATGGATAATAAACGATTATCATGAACAAGGAAATATAATAATAACCAATTTGTTATTGCCTCTAGAGCATATTTCCAACATAAAGAACTGTGTTGCTTCCTATGAGTCTTCATCTAATGCTGCTTCTCATCGATTTCAGATTTTCCCCGGGTTCTGAGTTATTAGTCACTCGAGAACACCGATAAGTGAATTGATTCCGCACTCCAATTCAATAACTCTAAGTAATTTTCATTGCTTATGAGTTTAATAATCTTTCAACTCATCCTAGCCTGATCGGCTACATCATTATTGTGCCAATTTTAACTGTACTACCTGGTCCTTCCCGGAGCACAACTTTCGACGATGAGCTAAACTTACGTCGATCATACTGAAGAACTACAGAAGCATCAAGTAAAGAATGATGAACCACAGTTGTACTAAAGACTGTAAAGAGAGAGGCGAAAGACATTCTGGTTGCTAGAGAAGGTGAAGCGTAATGCCCATATTGTGCCCTCCTCCATGCGTAATGCGCGCACGACTCTAGGCCAACCCCTTGTGATGGCTGCCCAGCCATCCTTCACTGTCTTCATTAGGACTTTTCGATGGTCATTGTAGTATGGATGAAGCACTTTAACCTTAATTGCATGTCCACCAATCATGTACTTTGTGAGGTAATCTTGAGTAAACTGCTTCGGGAACCACTGCGAACGAAAAAGATTCCGACATTGTTGTCTAACAACTCATTATGGGCAGTAAAAAGAGAAGGCTGCAGAGTTTGTAGTTATCATCCTACAGCTCACTGTTGTGTTGGATAGAGCATAAACAAATAATTTGCTTGCCGCCGTTCGTATCTTTTTGCTAATAATCCTTATCAGTTTCCTCACTTGATGCTTGTTCATGAATATCTGATTGCCCCATATGTAAAAAGGGTCAATGCGTGGATCCTTTCCAAGGGCATATGTACCTACAAGCAACAAGTCAATATTAGAAGCTAACAAGTGTCCAGGCATGGATCTATATGCACTACATTATAGAACGACGGGGGATACAAGCCGAGGATGAAACTAACCTCGGCGGAAAATGGTGGTCACTCCCATTGTTGTCCTGCATAAGTAGTGGAAAGGCATGATAAGTACAACAATCTTAACATCAAACAAATATAGCAAAGGTAAACAACATCATCTCCAAATGATAGCTTGAATGTGTTGGTTTCAGCATGCTGTTAAAGCAGATATACAATGGAAGGGAATGTTAGCTACAACAAGCTTAACAACCATCAAATATTGCAATTCAAATTGGTATCATTGAAAATGAATAGAACGTAGGTCATGCTTAAACATCTCACTAGATAAATGTGTAAAAGTGAAATAAAGGGCATGTGTTAACTACACCAGGCATAACTGGAACCAAATATAGCCGTTCAAACTGGTATTGATGCAATCGAGCGGCACAGTTCCAACTTGCACATAATGAACAACACATTGTCACTGGTACGCGTCGGTCCTAAACAAACGGTTTTTAACCCCTTTCCGCGACGACATTTGGAACCGTCGCCAAGTGAGTGTGGGCGATAGGGGGGTCCTTCCCACACGACCCAGAAACCGTCGGGGATATGCCCTCCTGGCACACACGCTCGGCAAAATGAGATTGTGTGCGACCGACAAGCACTTAAATACGGAAATACGTATGGTAGAGCTAAAAAAATACAATTATACGGCGAAATTGTTTCCGGTCGCAAGTACATCCCACATAGTCAGTCCCCGCTAAACCTTTCCGTTCGTATGTACATCCCACACAGTCGCTCCAAGGAAAACGTTTCCGTTCACAGGTACATCACACACATTTTTTCCCGTTAAATCATTTGCGTTATTGAATGTATCACACACGGTCCATAGAAGAAACTGTGTGGCAAAGGTTGTCCATCACACACAGTTTTTATGTGGTAAACGTTTGTGCAAGGTGGCCTAATGCAAACAATTTTCAAGAGAAAGTCGCGTGTGATTGTTCATTGATTCAACACGGTTTATTCCTAAAAACTGTGTGCGTTGCCTGAGTTCATCGCCCACGGTATTTTTTCAATAACCGTTTGCAATATCGAAACCCAATTAGCAGGCTGATTCGCCATTAGCAGGCTAATTGCCCTATTATTAATAATCCATTTATTAATCTAATTGACATTCATATTAAGCACACAATATATTTCATTTCCATATTAAGGAAGCAGAATTTCATAATCAAAATACATCATAGTACAACATGATATAGCTTCGCACTCAGCTACCCCATTACACAACTGCAGCAACACCAAGTTCCACATGCAACATGTAGAACCTTTCGAAATTAGCATCATAGATGGTATATAGACAGATGCATCTCATCTGGAAAACTGCTGAAGCGGAAGGCGAATATTGAGCCTTCATTCATGTTGAAGGTCTTTGCAACTTTAGGCCAGTGCATGTGGATGATTGACCGTCTGTCCTTGGTCCTCTTCAGGAACACTTCAATATTGAACCGTGGGTGTTGTATGAAAACCTTCCTCGCCTCCTGACCATAGAGATGGTTTGAGAGGTAATCATCAGTGAACTGCTTTGGAAAGGCCTGAAAACAAGGATGTTCGTAAATATCTTCTCTATATTGGAAATGGGGCATAGGAATAAAAAAAAGCAAGGTATAATAGTTAGTAAAATCTTGTAGTAAACTGATGTCTTCTTCATTGTGCAGACAAAGATCTTGTTGTTTTTTGTCGCTAATTTCTTTATCCTAACAATCTTTCTGAGTTTCTTGATTTGATTGATATTCATGGACAACTCATTTCCCAATATGCAAAAAGGGTCAAACAGTGGGTCAAAACCTCTGAGAGTAGGACCTACATGTGCAAGACCAAATTGTTAAAAACCAAAATATTAGAATGGTTCCTGCAATTACACAATAATGTGCTATTAGAGAATGAACCATGCACGTGCTAACCTCGATTGTAAACCTCAGTTCTTCCCATTGTTTCCCTGCAACACATATAAGGTAGTTAGTCATCAGATTAAGTAAGGGTGCACATGCTACTAGTAAAATATGTTGATGAAAAATAAGCACATTGCAGATTCATCAGATTAATTCAAGTCACACAGAAAACCCATTTATCCAAACCAAGCATAATTAAGAACTAGGAAATATAGCACTTGTATATGTTTCTCATGTATTAAGTGCAACCAAATTCGATTTATTCTTACATGCACAACAATACAAAATTCTACCCATGACAATTGGACATCGCATTGCAGAATTGAACCAAGCAGATAACTAAACACCACAACAAATGAATCAAACATTAACTAAGCACCACATTGCACAATATAACATACTCCTAATAGAAGATCAGACAGTTAACCAAACAGTTAACTATAGCCAATTGTAGCAATCATATTTGTTTCTCATGTATTTACTATAGCCAAATTCAATTTATTCCTCACATGGTATACAATAACAGAATGCACCCACACTTATTGAACATCGCATTGCAGAATTGAACCAAACAGTTAACTAAACACCACAACACAAATGAACTAAACGTTAAACTGAGCACCACATTGCACAATGTATAACCAAACCAAGCGTGCTTGACAACTTGGAAATATAGCATTTGTATTCGTTTCTCATGTATTTTGTAAAGATAAATTCAATTTATTTCTCACATGGAAGACAATAAAAAATTGCAGCCTGAAGAATTGAACATCACATTTGTAGAATTGAACCAAACAGTTAACTGAAGACGACAACTAATTAACAAAACAGTTAATAAGTGAGCACCACACTGCACGACATATAGAACATATACACTAGAGGAACATATTGCATGGTAAAATTAGATAGCACAATTCACTAGAATTTGTGAAGGAAAGGCTGGAGCAGCACACGCAATGGGTAAACCGAGCATGCTTAACCGGCATAGCTAGCAAATGACAAGGTGCTCCTCCAAGATCTGGGGGTCGGCACAAATGGCAGCCATCGCGACCTCATCCACGCATGCAGCCATGATTTGCTTCTCCACTGCCAAATGCTCCTTGAGATCCTGGCTATACTGCGTGCACCATGGCTTAGACCGGTGCTTATTTGGTGGAGGGGTCGGTGATTTGGGTGGAAGGTGTCGCGCTCACGCCGGCGGTCGGGGCATGTGGGATGTGGAAGGAGGAAGAGGATGCGGGTCGGGTGTGGATTACCTGCCTGGATAGACGAGGCCGAGCAGCGTGAAGGTGGGTCACCGACGAGGAGGTGGCGCTGCAAGCAAGGAGTGAAGGTTCCAACTTGGAAAGGAAGGCTGAAAGAGGGGAAATGTGGCTTTTGGTAAGGGGAAGGGGCGGGGAGGTAGATATTTCCGCGGAAGTCGAAAATTTGGAATCGCTTCAGACAAAAAACTGGCATGCAAAGTGTCATCAGACACAGCCCCTTATTCAGAACTGTGTACGATATGTGGACATCACAAACGATTCACATAGCTTCACCCGTGTGTGATGACTTTGAACGTCAAAAGTTTTTGTTCAAATTTCCATGGTTACAGTGGTCATCCACGTCATTGCATAATTTGGGTACACAAAGGATACTACAGCACACCCACACTTCTTAATCGAGCAAGTTCAGCAATTAAACAAAGCTAGCTGACCTAAACATTACTCTAACAAATTAAAGACCGACGCTCTTAATTAAACAAAACAAAGAGTACTACTACGGCTGGTGCTCGTCGATCTCCTCCGCTGCCTCCATGTCCAGCTCGTGCCCGACTATCTCCTGGGGAAGGGGCTCCATGACGTCCATCGCACCATACACGACAAGCATCTCGCCATCTGCGTCCGCCATCTCGTTGGAAAAGGCCGCCACGAGTTGGGCGTGGGCGGACGCGATCTGGGCTTGGACGGACTCCATCGTCGCAAGATATGCCAGCTCTTTGGCCGTGGGAGGACACAGAGGAACGGGCGGCTGCTCGAACGCTCCCAGCAATTGCCAGCTCTTCGGCCGTGGGTTGCTGACCGTTGTCGGAGAAGCTTCGTTCGATTTGTGCGGTGACCGCCAGGAGCTGGGCGTGGGCGGCCTCCATCAGGGCTAAGGCCACCGTTGCGGAATGGACAGCTACTGCGCCGCTCTCGCCACTTGCTATCCTCGAGGCAGATGTTGCTGCCGCCACCTGAAAAGCAACAATGGCCGTTTGGGCTGCGTTTGCCGCCCGGTCGCAGATTGCGGCCGCGCTCCTGCACCTTGTTAGCACGCGCATGGCGGCTGCTATCGCGGTCTCACCGGAGTGGGCCATCGAAGTTGCTCTCACGACATGGGTCCACGTGCCCATCTTTCACCGGCGATGATTGAACAGTGAAATGATGTTTGGGGAGCAAGCTGGCGTGCTTGAGACGCCGGCTGTGGACTATAGCCGACGCACCTTCTCGCGTAAGCCATAGGCGTACTATACACCGACGGTGCTCCGGGATATTTTGTGCTGCATCTCACACGGTTGGTGATAATAAATTGTGTGCGATCTAATTGATTTTTCATCTTGATTTGAATTACATAATGGGGTCACAACGGCAATGGACGGTGTTGTCACATCCCTAGAATTGTTTGCAATAGTTGCATAAGAGAGCATCCATGCATCATGTCTAAATTCTGAAAGTTGAATTGAGGTTAGTTGAAACCCTCAGAAATCACTTCAGAAATAATCAACATTAAAAATCTTTTCAAACGAGTCCAAGGAAATGTTCCTGTTATTCTGTAAAAATATTGGCAAGAGGTAAAATTCAAACCAATATTTTTGGAGTTTCAGAAATATTATTTTGGGCATTTGAAATTAATTCAATAACTATTTAAATTGGATCTATATTTATTATATAATAAATATATGTTCAATAATTCTAGAAATTGTTGTGTAGCTTTGGATAAGTCCATTTAGTTCACACAATTATTTTCATGAATTTTTAAAATGGTTTGGTCTTTGAACTAAATCAAAACATATTAGCAAAAATAGAAAAACAGAACAATTAATAAAAGAGAGAGAGAGAGAAGGACTCACCTAGGCTTCTCACCTGCAGCAGAGCCGGCCCAGCTCCTGATCCAGCCCAGCCCACCAGGGGCTCCCCGGTCTTCTTCCTCCTTTGACAGAAGGACAGACGCGCGTGGCCACCGCGCGCCGGCGCACGCCCGACCACCTCCTGCTTCCACCGCGACGCCTCGGCCCTTCTAGCATCGCCACGCGACCCTCCTCGGTCCCCTGTCACTTTCCCCTCTCTCCCTGGAGCTCCTCCCCTCCTCTATCTCTCAGCCCCAAGCGAGACCGAGAACCGCCGTCACCGCCGTCCACCGCTCGCATAGCCACCGGCCTCCCCTACGCCCCTAGATGTGCCCCCGAGATCCGTGATGATGTCCTCGTTCTCTCCACCGAGTCACGCAACGCCAGGTGCCCGGGAATGCCGCCACCACCGTCGTCTTCAACTCCGGCCTCCGAGATCACCAGCAATGCCCCGACGTCGTCCGACCTCCCCCGAGCCCACTAAGACGCGTTCCGCAACCACAGTGAGCTCATGGACCGACTCCCCCTCCTCTCCTGCTCGCGTTTTTGCTCCAGCTCCATTCCCCACCTCTGCTGAAGCTCGCTGCCGCCACGGTCGACGAGCTCCATGCTCCTGAGCTCGTCCGCTCACCCGAGCATCACCAGCGTGCTCGCCGCGCTCCTGTGAACCTGCAGCACCCACGGGTTCGCCCTGTTGTGCACCGTAGTGCCGTTTCCGCCAACGTCCGAGGTCCGGCAGCCGCTGAGCTCGACGCCGGCAAGGATTACGGCCACCCCAGCTCGCCCCGTTTGCACCGTTGGATGTGCGGGATCGCCAGCAGCTCGTAGATGCTCTCCGTCATCAATTTGGGGGCCAGAGGAGCGAACTCGAGCCCATCCGCCGCACCTGTCGTCGCCGGCGTCGATCTGCCGGCACGTTAGCCCCAGTTGACTAGGGGTTTGACCTCCCCTGGCTTAATGATAGGTGGGGCCGCCCCGCTAACTAATGTAGATTAGGCTTAACTAAACCTAGTTTAGCTACTAACACACGGGACACACTGGTCAGTTTGACGTGGGCTGCCCCGTTGACTCGCTTACGTCATGCTGACGTAGTGCTGATGTACTAATGCATTTTCTGGAATTACTTTATTTCTAAATAATCCAGGAAATTCCAGAAAACAGTTTAAACTTCTAAAAATCATAGAAATTCAACCGTAACTCCAAATGAAATAATTTATATATGAAAAATTATCAGAAAAATTCAAGGAATCCATCTGTACCATTTTCATGCATGTTTGAGCAAGTTAACCTCACTGTTTAGGATGAAACATGATTAGGGAAAATTTCATAATAGGTTTGGAGTTGGAATTTGATATAGTTTTGAATTCCACTTCAATTAAAATGACTTTCTGTTGCATTAGCCCAAATCACAACATATTGCCATGTCATGATCATGCATCATATTGTTGCATTGCATTGATTGTATTATTCCTTGTTTGCCGGTAATTGCCCCCTCTCAGTAGACGTTGTTTCCAACGACATGATCGATGACACCGATGAAGAGCTATTCTATCTTCAGAAGTGCCAGGCAAGCAAAACCCCCTTGTTCATTCCGATACAATCCCACTCTCTCGCTCCTGCTCTCTTTTACTGCATTAGGACAACACCGATTCAACTATTACATGCTGCGGTAGTTGAACCTTTCCTCTGCACGACCTGTCATTGCCACAGTAAATAGATGAAACCCACTAGCATGAGTAGGAGTTGTTTGAGCCCTATTGTGCCTACTCATTCATGCTTGTTTGTCATGCCTGCTACTGCTTAGAGTTGAGTCAGGTCTGATTCATCGGGGATGAATTGGAATTTGGTGAACATGTCCTACCGTTGAGAGCTAAGTGTGTGAACACGATTTGGTAAAGGTAGCGGTGAGAGGCCATGTAGGAGTACATGGTGGGTTGTCTCATTGCAGCCGTCCTTAGGAACTGAGTTCTGTGTTTGTGATCCATGAACAGTTACTACTACACATTGGGCTCCGGGCGCTCCAAGCTCTCTCGACTTATTAATCAACTCGATCTCTGTCCAGGAGTTGCAACTAGTTTCTGGTGTTTGTAGGTAGTGCTAGTAGTCTACCAAGTGGGACTCGGTATAGGTGAGCTTGGGACAGACTAGGCACAGTGGCCTGGTGTACCAAGTGGCACCCGGATGGTGGGCTTGGGAACCCTGTACACATCGTTTGGGGCCGTGAGCGACACCCCGGCCGGATCTCCTTGCGGATGGAACCCGAATAGGCGATAAACCTGGACTAGAGACTTGTGTGGTTAGTCAGGTCGTGGCCGACTCCCTCACCAGGCTTCCGCTTGAAGGTTGCCGAGATACACGACGTGTACATGGTGGTAAGTGGCGAGAGCGTGTGTGAAGAAGTACACCCCTGCAGGGTTATCATTATCTATTCGAATAGCCGGATTCCTTGGATATGGAAACTTGGACCCCTTGCATAGTTCATAGACAAGTGAAAGGGGATACTCTAAAACTCGCAAGATAAGCGTGAGTGCTATGGATGGCGTTCTCGCAGGGAGGCGGGAGCGGATCCATAGTGGTGTATTGGTATGGTGAATTTGTGGACTCGTGTGCGCCACCTCAAAAGAGTTACTTGCAGTCGTAGTTCAGGTTAGCCACCGAGTCAAAGCTGGCTTGCTGCAGTTAACTCCACCACCCCTTTGTTGATACCGATGCATATGTAGATAGTTCTGATGTAAGTCTTGCTGGGTACATTTGTACTCACGTTTGCTTAATTTATGTTTTGCAGAGAGACTTCAGACTCGCTAGTAGTTCCACGTGGACTTCGACGTTTAGCTTGTTACCTCAGCTACGATCGTGTACCCTTGGGAGGGTCTTGTAGATAGTCAGGCTTCTGAGCCTTCTTCATTTGTAGTTGTCTGTACTCAGACAAGTTAAGCTTCCGCATGTGCTTGTTGCTTGTATGCTCTGTATGGTGGGTCATGAGACCCATGTTTGTATTTCTGGCTCCTCGCAGCCTAATGAATAAACACTTTGAGTTGTAGAGTTATGTTGTGATGCCATGTTGTATTTACACATATCGAGCATATTATGTGTATATTATTTAAATGCTTGGTATGTTTGGGATCCGACAATCTAGTTGTTTATCCTTGGCAGTCTCTCTTATGGGGAAATGTAGTCTAGTGCTTCCATGAGCCATAGTAGTCCGCTACGGCCTGGTTCACCGGAGTCCTGTTAGCCCAGCACTACTGCTGGACACTTGACTGGCCGGCATGTGTTTCACTTCGTTCCTGTGTCTGTCCCTTCGGGGAAATGTCACGCGGTGACATCCGGAGTCCTGCCTAGCCTGCTATAGCCCGGGTTCCCGGAGTCCTGTTAGCCCAGTGCTACAGCCCGGATTCACACGCTGCTGACCGACACGCTCGATGTGATTCATGTATGCCTGTCCCCATAGGTTAGTGCCGCTTTGGGTTCACGACTAGCCATGTCGGCCCGGGTTCTCTGTCATATGGATGCTAGCGACACTATCATATACGTGAGCCAAAAGGCGCAAACGGTCCCGGACCATGGTAAGGCAACACCCGTGGGAATACCGTGCGTGAGGCCGCAAAGTGATATGAGGTGTTACCGGCTAGATGGATGTGACTTGGAATTGGGGTCCTGACAGCGTTAGTATCAGAGCCTGACTGCCTGTAGGATTACCAAGCCAAACTGGTCAAAGTTGTGTCTAGAAATGCTTTAGTTATATAAGGGAATTGATTGTGGAAGGGAACGTAAGGCTCTTTTTACTCCTTATACCTCATGGCCTTCTGATCTGAGTCAACCTCTTCTCTTCTACGGGGATTAAGAACTAGGCCTTCTCATTTATCTATCAGGATGACGTGTTACTAATCCATAGACTTATAGGATTGTTGGTTTCAAGCCCAGTTCAGTTCCTACTACTTCTGTGTGTTGTTAGTTGATCTCAGAACCTTGATATGGTGATGTTGAGTGGTTATGCCACTATCTTGCAAGATGTCTCAAATCTTTTTGAGCATTTACAGCCGTTATGCTGTCCGAGTCATCCCAGGTTTCTAAATAGTCTGATGCATTTGCAAACCCTTTCTTTCCGTTCCCGATGTCCTTTTGGGTCAGATTAAGCACATTACACGGTCTGTGAGGTACTCCGTTACCTCGGCGTATATGTTGGATCTATTATTGTGACCCTAGGTGTTTTAGGGAGTCACCTAGTAATCTAGCCATGTTTTGTGTCCTGGTGTGATGATTCTGGCCACCATTCTCGAAAGCATCCCGTGATGCCATTTAGTAGTAGGCATTCTACTCCTGGGTTTTGAACCCGAGATTCACCCTACTTACCTCATGTCGATAGTGTTGCTAGTTCCTTTAGGATATTAGTAACCTTTGCATTAGTCCTCGAGGTCCGTGGTAGTTCCTTCTTCCAAACACTACGAACCGCTTATGGCAGAAGTTCTTTGAACCAAAAGATCACAACCAGAGTGCTCTTGATGAGTTCTCCATTCTGCATTGTGAATCTGCCAGTCCTACCTTTCTGCATGGGTTGTCTGGAAGAAATGTTGAGCTTTGCTCGACATACTAATCTATGCATCCACAACTCAGAAAATTATATGTTCCTCGAGTTGTTCCTCTTTAGTTGTATCCCGACCATCTTCTATCAGTTGATAGCCAAGAGTATGTGTGCATTTGTGTTCATCGATGCCTATTATTCTTGTGGTCTGTCAAGCCATTCTATTCCAGAATGAATAGGAGAAACAAACTCCAGTACCTCATCCATATCTAGGATTGGGTCAAAACAATTGTATTCCGCAGATCAAAATGCCAATCCAGCTTTTGCTTTGCTCTACCTTGGAGTGTTACCATCTTTATGTCAGGAGTGTCATGAGAATTGCGCCACCTCTTATGAATTCTTGACGCAGTAATACTTCTTGCCATCATTGTTCATTCCTTGGTTCCGTGTTATTGTAATCGGAGTGCCGACAAGTGTACTGTGATGTGCGAAATCAATACTCCTAGCAACTCCGTTGCTTGGTGGTTAATGGACGATAATCTCATTCTTGGTGTGTTGATTATGGAATCATCATTCTAAGATTGATCGTGCTACCTAGTCCATTTTCTTGGTGTACTTTTTGATCAATGAGTTAGGATAGTGTCAACCCTTTGCTTATTTGATCATATGGTCTCGCTTTGTAAAGCAAGATTGTTCTCGATCTTAGTAACATATCGGTGGTTCGTGATTTTCCGAATATCTTCTCGGAAGTATTTCCAGGTTGTCCCCTGACCGCTATGTTGAGCTCATGATCAAGTTGGTTTCAACCCTTCTCCAGGAATCTGTGTTGCATACCCTCGAGCTAGTTGGTTAAGCTAGACAACAACTTGGAGAGTTGGAAGATAAAAGCTTGTCCGACCTAGCTCATCCCTAAGGGATATCTTGTATCTGTGTTGAAGAAAGATGGTATTTTCATCGATTGATCCTCGTGGTCAGTTAATGGACCTATCATCTTATCCAAACTTTGATTTGAGTGTGGGCTATCGTCAGATCAAATCAGAACCAACGATATTCGTAATGTTGTCTTACTCATGGTTATTTCCTCGAGCATACACCATTATATCTTTTGGGTCTGACCAATGCTATCGTTTTGTTCACATAGTTGTGGAATTCCATCTTCATGGAAATCTGGATGACCTGTTGCTGAGCCCATCAGCAATATTTCCATCTTATCCATGATTCATGTTGGACAACTATGTTAGTGTTGAAAACTTTTATAAGCATTATTTTCATGTCCCGTTCATGAAGCATATGTTGGATGAAAGAAGTGACTTTCTCTAATTCATGTGCATTTGATGCAAGTTGCCGCCATGAACTCGAGAAAGTTTGTTTTTGCCTCCTCTGGAACCATCCCAAGTTAGTCATGCACGTGCAAAGTGCTCTATAGTTTGATAGGTTGGCCACCTCGATTCCATATGTGTTCCTAGCACACCAAGCCACCGACTGGTTTGTTCGAGGAAAAGGAGTTGCTGTGCGACTACTAGTTCATGCACAAGATTCCAATATCCTCGAAGATGGTTCCCCACCTGAACTCGGTAGTGTTCTATTATAAGACTACTATGAGATCATGCTTGTCTGGGACAGTGTGTTCACATGTATGTAGCAGAACTAGCTCATGTTTTGGAGCTTGCTATCGTAGTTCATTTCCCGAGAATCTCGCAACGTCATCTCGTCGGTTTGTGTTGCAAACTTTCCTCTCCAGACATGCTGTTTGAAATATCCCATTACCAACCAGATCTGAATCTCATGCAGATATGATGGTTGGGTCATTCCCAGTATTTGCATTTTGTTCCCAGCTTGCACCTCAGTAGTTGTTGTTCAGGATCATCTTCAAAAGTGGACTTACCATGGGTCCCTTCCATTTCCGATGATAAGCAGAAATCATCCATCGGGTTGTCTTCAACAAGGTAGTCCACATCATCCATTCGAACTCCGCCAAACGATCGATTGTGATTGCCTTAGGCTGGTATAAAGAGTTTCAATGATCTATGTACCAAAAGTAATTCTTTTTGCCACTTAAGGGAATAATTTCACGAGTCACCTTTCCTGGGGTGCTCCGTTATGGAATCATGGCAATTTTCCCCTGCTACTTTGAAACCCTCGTCAAATTGTTTCTTCCGTCCCTCCTGATGCATATCTTGCCTCTCAGCTCCAGAGATGTTTCTATGTCTCATTCCATGAGTTGATCTTGTGATCATTAAGATCATCCTAAGTTGCTCGAACCTCAGGAAGATCGATTCTTCTTAAGTTCTCCCTTTCTACTCTTTGTCATGTTGGATGTAGTTCTCAAAGCAAGACATCGAGATCAAGGTGATGCAATGAGTCAACATCCTTGAGAAAGACATCTGGATCGTGAAGATTGTGTTAGCTTGTGTCGCTCTGTCTTCCTACCTCACGACTTGAATCTCGAGACGAGATTCTTGTTTAGTGGGGGTGAGTTGTCACAGCCCTAGAATTGTTTGCAATAGTTGCATAAGAGAGCATCCATGCATCATGTCTAAATTCTGAAAGTTGAATTGAGGTTAGTTGAAACCCTCAGAAATCACTTCAGAAATAATCAACATTAAAAATCTTTTCAAATGAGTCCAAGGAAATGTTCCTGTTATTCTGTAAAAATATTGGCAAGAGGTAAAATTCAAACCAATATTTTTGGAGTTTCAGAAATATTATTTTGGGCATTTGAAATTAATTCAATAACTATTTGAATTGGATCTATATTTATTATATAATAAATATATGTTCAATAATTCTAGAAATTGTTGTGTAGCTTTGGATAAGTCCATTTAGTTCACACAATTATTTTCATGAATTTTGAAAATGGTTTGGTCTTTGAACTGAATCAAAACATATTAGCAAAAATAGAAAAACAGAACAATTAATAAAAGAGAGGGAGAGAGAGAGAAGGACTCACCTGGGCTTCTCACCTGCAGCAGAGCCAGTCCAGCTCCTGATCCGGCCCAGCCCACCAGGGGCTCCCCGGTCTTCTTCCTCCTTTGACAGAAGGACAGAGGCGCGTGGCCACCGCGCGCCGGCGCATGCCCGACCACCTCCTGCTTCCACCGTGACGCCTCGGCCCTTCTAGCATCGCCACGCGACCCTCCTCGGTCCCCTGCCACTTTCCCCTCTCTCCTTGGAGCTCCTCCCCTCCTCTATCTCTCGGCCCCAAGCGAGACCGAGAACCGCCGTCGCCGCCGTCCACCGCTCGCATAGCCACCGGCCTCCCCTACGCCCCCTAGACGTGCCCCTGAGATCCGCGACGATGTCCTCGTTCTCTCCATCGAGTCACGCAACGCCAGGTGCCTGGTAATGCCGCCAACACCGTCGTCTTCAACTCCGGCCTCCGAGATCGTCAGCAATGCCCCGATGTCATCCGACCTCCCCCGAGCCCACTGAGACACGTTCTGCAACCACAGTGAGCTCATGGACCGACTCCCCCTCCTCTCCTGCTCGCGTTTTTGCTCTAGCTCCGTTCCCCACCTCCGTCGAAGCTCGCCGCCACCACGGCCGATGAGCTCCATGCTCCTGAGCTCGTCCGCTCGCCCGAGCATCACCAGCGTGCTCGCCGCGCTCCTGTGAACCTGCAGCACCCATGGGTTTGCCCTGTTGTGCACCGTAGCGCCGTTTCCGCCAACGTCCGAGGTCCGGCAGCCGCTGAGCTCGACGCCGACGAGGATTACGGCCACCCCAGCTCGCCCCGTTTGCACCGTTGGATGCGCGGGATTGCCAGCAGCTCGTAGATGCTCTCCGTCATCAATTTGGGCGCCAGAGGAGCGAACCCGAGCCCATCCGCTGCACCTGTCGTCGCTGGCATCGAGCCGCCGGCGCATTAGCCCCAGTTGACCAGGGGTTTGACCTCCCCTGGCTCAATGACAGGTGGGACCGCCCCGCTAACTAATGTAGATTAGGCTTAACTAAACCTAGTTTAGCTACTAACACACGGGACCCACTGGTCAGTTTGACCTGGGCTGCCCCGTTGACTCGCTTATGTCATGCTGACGTAGTGCTGATGCAGTAATGCATTTTCTGGAATTACTTTATTTCTAAATAATCCAGGAAATTCTAGAAAACAGTTTAAACTTCTAAAAATCATAGAAATTCAACCGTAACTCCAAATGAAATAATTTATATATGAAAAATTATCAGAAAAATTCAAGGAATCCATTTGTACCATTTTCATGCATGTTTGAGCAAGTTAACCTCACTGTTTAGGATGAAACATGATTAGGGCAAATTTCATAATAGGTTTGGAGTTGGAATTTGATATAGTTTTGAATTCCACTTCAATTAAAATGACTTTCTGTTGCATTAGCCCAAATCACAACATATTGCCATGTCATGATCATGCATCATATTGTTGCATTGCATTGATTGTATTCTTCCTTGTTTGTCGGTAATTGCCCCCTCTCAGTAGACGTTGTTTCCAACAACATGATCGATGACACCGATGAAGAGCTATTCTATCTTCAGAAGTGCCAGGCAAGCAAAACCCCCTTGTTCATTCTGATACAATCCCACTCTCTCGCTCCTGCTCTCTTTTACTGCATTAGGACAACACCGATTCAACTATTACATGCTGCGGTAGTTGAACCTTTCCTCTGCACGACCTGTCATTGCCACAGTAAATAGATGAAACCCACTAGCATGAGTAGGAGTTGTTTGAGCCCTGTTGTGCCTACTCATTCATGCTTGTTTGTCATGCCTGCTACTGCTTAGAGTTGAGTCAGGTCTGATTCATCGGGGATGAATTGGAATTTGGTGAACATGTCCTACCGTTGAGAGCTAAGTGTGTGAACACGATTTGGTAAAGGTAGCGGTGAGAGGCCATGTAGGAGTACATGGTGGGTTGTCTCATTGCAGCCGTCCTTAGGAACTGAGTTCTGTGTTTGTGATCCATGAACAGTTACTACTACACATTGGGCTCCGGGCGCTCCAAGCTCTCTCGACTTATTAATCAACTCGATCTCTGTCCAGGAGTTGCAACTAGTTTCTGGTGTTTGTAGGTAGTGCTAGTAGTCTACCAAGTGGCACCCGGTACAGGTGAGCTTGGGACAGACTAGGCACAGTGGCCCGGTGTACCAAGTGGCACCCGGATGGTGGGCTTGGGAACCCTGTACACATCGTTTGGGGCCGTGAGCGACACCCCGGCCAGATCTCCTTGCGGATGGAACCCGAATAGGCGATAAACCTGGACTAGAGACTTGTGTGGTTAGTCAGGTCGTGGCCGACTCCCTCACCAGGCTTCCGCTTGAAGGTTGCCGAGATACACGACGTGTACATGGTGGTAAGTGGCGAGAGCGTGTGTGAAGAAGTACACCCCTGCAGGGTTATCATTATCTATTCGAATAGCCGGATTCCTCGGATATGGAAACTTGGACCCCTTGCATAGTTCATAGACAAGTGAAAGGGGATACTCTAAAACTCGCAAGATAAGCGTGAGTGCTATGGATGGCGTTCTCGCAGGGAGGCGGGAGCGGATCCATAGTGGTGTATTGGTATGGTGAATTTGTGGACTCGTGTGCGCCACCTCAAAAGAGTTACTTGCAGTCGTAGTTCAGGTTAGCCACCGAGTCAAAGCTGGCTTGCTGCAGTTAACTCCACCACCCCTTTGTTGATACCGATGCATATGTAGATAGTTCTGATGTAAGTCTTGCTGGGTACATTTGTACTCACGTTTGCTTAATTTATGTTTTGCAGAGAGACTTCAGACTCGCTAGTAGTTCCACGTGGACTTCGATGTTTAGCTTGTTACCTCAGCTACGATCGTGTACCCTTGGGAGGGTCTTGTAGATAGTCAAGCTTCTGAGCCTTCTTCATTTGTAGTTGTCTGTACTCAGACAAGTTAAGCTTCCGCATGTGCTTGTTGCTTGTATGCTCTGTATGTTGGGTCATGAGACCCATGATTGTATTTCTAGCTCCTCGCAGCCTAATGAATAAATACTTTGAGTTGTAGAGTTATGTTGTGATGCCATGTTGTATTTACACATATCGAGCATATTGTGTGTATGATTGAAATGCTTGGTATGTGTGGGATCCGACAATCTAGTTGTTTATCCTTGGCAGTCTCTCTTATGGGGAAATGTAGTCTAGTGCTTCCATGAGCCATAGTAGTCCGCTACGGCCCGGTTCACCGGTGTCCTGTTAGCCCAGCACTACTGCTCAGGACACTTGACTGGCCGACATGTGTTTCACTTCGTTCCTGTGTCTGTCCCTTCGGGGAAATGTCACGCGGTGACATCCGAAGTCCTGCCTAGTCTGCTATAGCCCGGGTTCCCGGAGTCTTGTTAGCCAGTGCTACAGCCCGGATTCACACGCTGCTGACCGACACGCTCGATGTGATTCATGTATGCCTGTCCCCATAGGTTAGTGCCACTTTGGGTTCACGACTAGCCATGTCGGCCCGGGTTCTCTGTCATATGGATGCTAGCGACACTATCATATACGTGAGCCAAAAGGCGCAAACGGTCCCGGACCATGGTAAGGCGACACCCATGGGAATACCGTGCGTGAGGCCGCAAAGTGATATGAGGTGTTACCGGCTAGATCGATGTGACTTGGAATCGGGGTCCTGACAGGTGTTTTGAATTGTTATACCTTTTATCTGGAGTGAACATGCAACTATATGTGTTCGTAAAAGAATCGGAATTATTCAGGGTTCGATTGAACATTTTATACATTAAATTGGTCTTCTAGCCATTTCAGGTGCACAATTCAAAATTAAACTACATGCACATGCTCCGGTGCACCAACATGGGTTGTAAAATCATATATGTGTCCATGGGTTTATGCTTATCTCCCATGCAAGAAATGGGGATGAAATTCGAACACCACAGCACCGTGGCTCTCCGGCAAACGTCGACATACTTGCTTTTGTAATTCTAGTAAATCCAAAATTCGTCCAAAATTCATCAAACTTGGCATGCTATCATGGAGCGGCGTCAACATGTCGTGGTAAAAATTTGTCCCATTTGGGGCAGGTTTGGGGATATGCTTCTCACAAACCAGAACTTCTCTCAACAAGCCTGATGGTTTCGGTAGGGAACATCCCACCTTTGGAGAAGAAACGATATCCATTGCCGTTTATTGCTTTCAAAAAATTTCTCATGTCAACATAGAACAACAGGAGTGTTGTGTCAATTTTTGGGATTTTTCGAGGTTCATTCGGACATTTTTATGCATTAATTGAGTTTTCAATGCATTTATGTGCATAATTCAAATTTCAACTACACGCACATGCTCTAATGCATATAAATTAGTTGAAAATTCAAATATGTGTCCTTGGTTGCCTGCTTAGGTCACATGCAAGAAATGGGAATGAATGTCAAACACCCTGCCACCGTCACCCGGCCGCAAACGTTGAGATACCTAGTTTTGAAATTCTAGTAAATCCAAAACTTGTCTAAAATTCATGAAACTTGGCATTCTATCATGAAGCAGCATCAACATCCCATGGTAAATTTTTTGTCCCATTTGGGGCAGGTTTGGGTATATGCTTCTCACAAACCAGAGCTTCTCACAACAATCATGATGGTTTCGGTAGGGAACGTCCCACCTTTGGGGACGAAACGATATCCATTGCCTCTTATTGCTTCCAAATTTTTTCTCATGTCAACATAGAACAACAGGAGTGTTGTGTCAATTTTTGTGATTTTTCGGGGTTCGTTTGGACATTTTTATGCATTAACTAAGTTTTCAATGCATTTATGTGCATAATTCAAATTTGAACTACATGCACATGCTCCAGTGCATATAAATTGGTTGAAAAATCAAACATGCGTCCTTGGGTGCATGCTTAGGTCCCATTCAAGAAATGGGAATGAATTTCAAACACCAGGGCACCGTTGATTGCGGCAAAACATTGACATGCCTGGTTTTTAAATTCTAGTAAATCCAAAACTCGTCTGAAATTCATGAAACTTGGCATACTATCATGGAGCGGCATCAACATGTCGTGGTAAAATTTTTGTCCCATTTGGGGCAGGTTTGGGTATATGCTTCTCACAAACCAGAGCTTCTCACAACAAGCATGATGGTTTCGCTAGGGAACGTCCCACCTTTGGGGACGAAACGATATTCATTGCCTCTTATTGCTTTAAAAAAATTTCTCGTGTCAACATACAACAACAGGAGTGTTGTGTCAATTTTTGTGATTTTTCGGTGTTCGTTTGGACATTTTTATGCATTAACTGAGTTTTCAATGCATTTATGTGCATAATTCAAATTTGAACTACATGCACATGCTCCAGTGCATATAAATTGGTTGAAAATTCAAATCTGTGTCCTTGGGTGCATGCTTAGGTCCCATTCAAGAAATGGGAATGAATTTCAAACACCAGGGCACCGTTGATTGCGGCAAAACATTGACATGCCTGGTTTTTAAATTCTAGTAAATCCAAAACTCATCTGAAATTCATGAAACTTGGCATGCTATCATGGAGCAGCATCAACATGCCGTGGTAATTTTTTTGTCCCATTTGGGGCAGGTTTCGGTATATGCTTCTCACAAACTAGAGCTTCTCACAACAGGCATGATTGTTTCGGTAGGGAACATCCCACCTTTTGGGACGAAACGATATCCATTGCCTCTTATTGATTTCAAATTTTTCTCGTGTCAACATACAACAACAGGAGTGTTGTGTCAATTTTTGTGATTTTTCGGCGTTCGTTTGGACATTTTTATGCATTAACTGAGTTTTCAATGCATTTATGTGCATAATTCAAATTTGAACTACATGCACATGCTCCAGTGCATATAAATTGGTTGAAAAATCAAATCTGTGTCCTTGGGTGCATGCTTAGGTCACATGCAAGAAATGGGAATGAATTTCAAACACCAGGGCACTGTTGATTGCTGGCAAAACATTGAGTACTTTATTTTTATATTCTAGTAAATCCAAAAGTCGTCTAAAATTCATGAAACTTGGCATTCTATCATGGAATGGCACCTGACATGCTGTGGTATTTTTTATGTCCATTTTGAGAGAAGGCGCACTCGAATAATGACAGCCAACGAAGGCATTTTGAAAAAATGGCTGCCACTTTAATATCTCAAATGATTGTATAATTCAAACCATGTGTGTTCTGTTAACCATTCACGTGACGCCACGTGTCTTGGTTTTAATGGCTGTAGGAGGTGCCATGCGGACAACTGCTTGACCTTGACTGAACGGGAGGCGTGCGAGCACCGTCCGGTGCGCAGGTTGATCGAGAGGCGTGCAAGCTGTCCTCGAATGCGCAGGCTCACCGGGAAGCATGCGAGCTTTACGCTGCGCAGGCTCACGGGGAAGCGAGCCCTTTGACTTCCATGGCCGCCCGCCTTGCTCGCATCCTCTTCATTAATGGCGCCCAAGCCGCAGTTTAATTCATTTTTTAAATATAAAACACTCAACGGAAACATTTTAGTTATAACACCCGTATGCAAACCTACAACTTCCCCAGGAAGCCTAGAGAAAATGTGCCGAGCGGGATTTCTGCAGCTCTTGATCGCAAATGTTTTAGATAGAACACGCGTATGCAAAGTGAGAGTAGCGTAGGATTTGCACATCCCTTCAATGCAAACGGTTGTTTTGGATGACCCGTGTGCAACCACGTACAAACAATTTGGTAAGATTTGTAAATCCTTGTAACACTGTGATCTGTCAAAATATGAAGCTAAAAATCACTACCAGTAACTAATTTTTGCAACTAAAATTCAGTACTTAAGCATAGATTTCATTCATACATTAAGCAGTCATTCTTAATTTATACAAACAGTTCAACTCGACAGCTGAACCGACCAAACTTTTCCCCAATTGTTGCCAACCACGTACTGAAATAGCTAGTTCAACTATATGTACTAGCTAATTTTAAGTACGTTGTACAGTTCCGCCACATCTATAGTCAGATGAACTGAACAAAATAGCCCCTAAATAGTTCCGGCTGCCTCTCCTCTGTCGAGCGCGCTCAGTAAGAGGCGGAGGAGGAGGAGCCTATCGACGAGCTGGGCAACCGCAATACGGTGCCTGCCGCTGTTGCAGCTTCAGTGACGCTCACCTCAAACGCCCTCTGCCGCTCCAGACGACCCCTCCTGAAGCGGTGGTTCTGATTCCTCGCCTTTGAGGCGGCATGTGCCGCAGCCACGGCGGCGATAAGGCTCTTTGCGTGCTGGACGAGCCGCTCCTCCTCCTCCCACAGGAACTCGGTGTAGCACACAAGGTCGCTGACGCACATGCGGGCATCCACCTCCGCCTCCCGCCTTCGGGCGGCAGTGGCGGAGCGGGTGATGACTCCGGCGATGACAGTGGGCTGGCGGCCACGGCGGCCGACGACGGGGTGGCGGTCACCACCTCCCGCCTTCGGGCCGCGGTGGCGGAGCGGGTGATGGCCACAGTGGCCGGCAGTGGGGTGGGGGCTACGACGGCCACCTCCCGCCTTCGGGCCACGGCGGTGGAGCGGGCGATGGCCCTAGCTTTCGACGGTTGTGTGGCGGCAACAGCGGCCTACAACAGCTGCCGACGGGCAGCGGCGACGGAGCGTATGGTGGGTGTTCCACGAACACCCAACAGGGACGCCACGCGCACTACACTACGCCGAGGACTACGCCGCCACCGCGGTGTAGCCTCCCAGCTGGAGCTGTCCTCTGATGGCGGCAGAGTGGCTGAGCGACGGTGACGGACCGGTGCCATTGGCGATTGTGGGAGAAGCAGACGAGATAAGCTACAGGGAGGGAGGGGAAAATGCGATGCAGGATTCGCCGGCCGTGAGGGTTTTTATAGCAGGCCGGTAAGCATTGGGATTTTGGGGGATTTCACCGAGTCGGCCGGGAAGCTTGCGCGGGAACCTGCTAGGTTGCGCTAGAACGGGCTCACCGATGATTCATTGGCGCCACCGTTTGGCCAAAAGAACGCCCCCGCACGCTGCGCAAGCTTGCGCTATAAGCCGTCTGCGACAGCGGGGTGACAAGACGTGCGAGAGGAGGACGAAAGGCCACGTACACATACGGTTAATACAAAAAACGTTTGCGATTTAATTACCTACTATACCACCATCCTGGTTTATAAGTATGATTTAACTAATAAAATACGAATGCATGTCGCCAAAGATTATATAGTTGGATTTGTATTTGAACATAGTTTCCAATCATATAATTTTTAAAACATGCATTAACATTTTGTTGGTTAAATTTGAGGGCAAAGTATGGCACAGAATATAAAGGAGACTATAGACTAGATGTAGGTGGTAGCACACGGCCGCTCTCTACACAGTGACGCAACTGTCGGCCGACTTGTAGGCGACCATTTCCTGCGTGTTCAACTGCTCTATGCATGTGGTTGCTTGCGGTTCAGGCGGCCGCGGTGCGCTCTACTCTCGCGTCCCTTCGGGTGCTCTGCCCTCGTCCCTCCACGCGCGCTGCCAGTGTTTGGGGCCGGCGCACGATCATGCACGTTCGTGTGCAAGCGGTTGCGCCGGGCGCGGCGGGGCGATGCAGTTACCCGCTGCAAAAACTTCCATGCGGACGCGCCGAGAATCCACGCCGCCCAGCCCCCTTTTATTCCTGTGGCCATTTACCTTCACCTCTCGTCTCACATGACACAATAAGCACACCCACGAGGACACATACAGAGAGGACATCCAGCGGCTCCAATGGCGCTCCCAGCGGCCGACGACGACAACGACGGGCAGTTCACCACGCATCACGTAGTGGACACCCACGTGAGGGGGAAGGCCCTCTCGGTGGTATACACGAATGATCCGGTCTCGGTGGAGAGCTCCATCCAAACTATGGAGCAGTTCCTTGTCGAGGACAAGTACCGAGTGGTCGGCTTCGACCTCGAGTACATCATCGGTCGTGCCGAGCACGATCAGAAGTTGCCGTCGCCCTGTTGTGCATGCGACATGACGTCCTCGTCTACCACTACCACCTTGCCACAAGGCCTTGCGAGCGTTTCTCCAAGTTTATCAACAACTCTGACTACAGTGTCGCTACGGTGGACACCACCAACGATCTAAAAGTGCTCAAGGTTTCGGACTTGAAATGCCCGAATCTTGTCAATATCCAGCACCACTACAAGGTCCGGGGCAGCGACAAAAACAAACTAAACTCCCTGGTTGACCTCGCCTCGGCCATCATTGACCCCTACTACGCGAACATGAAGGAAGATAGCAATAAGGACAAGAACGCCTGGCACAGTGTGTCGCATGAGAGACTGGATGAACAACATGTTAAGTACGCAGCCATGGACGTGTACACAAGCTACGAGATGTACAGGTGGATCATTGACATGAGGAACTGTCTTCTTCCTGACCCAGACGAGGGATCGAGCCACATAGAAGTGGCGGGAGTGTCACAAGAAGTAGATGACTAGACGATTGTTTCTCCTACTTTAGAATGCATGCAATTGTTTATTGAGGTGTGTGCGAATGATCTTATAGTCACTTATGTAATTGGATGTTTATTTCAGTTATATACATGCTATTCTACTGTAGACAGAGCAATTCACACAGCTTATTAGCAGCAATCGTCTGTGTTATTATTAGTCTTTGCACACATTTTTGATTACGGGCCTGTTTACCGCGTATCACACACATCTTGTTCAGTTGAACCGTTTCCATTGTGTTGCCTAATCACACACAGTTCATCCCAGTGAACCGTATGCTGTATATTGCACATGCCTTCATCTGGCTGCCCGTTTCTTTTGTTCCTCCTCATCCCAAACAGTTAATTGAGCTGAACCGTATGCCCTGCATCGCACACGGAACTAAATTCTGAACCGTGTTTGATGCATCCGTCATCGCAAACGTTCTGCACCTTTTTTGACGGTTTTTTACACCACCGTTTGCGATTATGGCATCGCACACAGTTTTGTCGAAGGGTCTCTGATCGTAGTGTCGCGTTTGGGCCATCCTGCAGTAGTGTGTGAATGACTGAAATAAACAAGGCATAAATGACCAGTATAACAACCAAATATAGCCATTGAAAACTAGACAGAGTCTCACTGCAACCAACCTAACAAGCAAATACAGATAAACAGGACATATGCTTGAAAACTGGACAAATGCTCACTGCAACCAACCTAACAAGCAGATAAAGATAAACAAGGCATCTTCTTGATAACTGGACAAATGCTAAAAAAAGCAACCTAACAACCAAATACAGATAAACAAGGCATAAATGATCAGTATAACAACCAAATATAGCCATTGAAAACTGGACAGAGTCTCACTGCAACGAACCTAACAAGCTAATACAGATAAATAGGGCATATGCTTGAAAACTGGACAAATGCTCACTGCAACCAACCTAACAAGCAAATACAGATAAACAAGGCATGTGCTGAAAACTAGACAAATGCTCACTGCAACCAACCTAACAACCAAATACAGATAAACAAGGCATCTTCTTGATAATTGGACAAATGCTCACTACAACCAACCTAACAACCAAATACATATAAACAAGACATCTGCTCGATAACTGGACAAATGCTCACCGCAACCAACCTAACAACCAAATACAGATAAACAAGGCATCTGCTTGACAAGTAGACAACTGGACAAATGCTCACTGCAACCAACCTAACAACCAAATACAGATAAACAAGACATCTACTCACTATAAACAACCAAATATAGCCATTCGTGAAACTGAAGTGGACAATTCATACTTAAACAACACATAGCTCTATTAAACATTACATTTTTGCATAACTGAAATAATTAAACATGGCACAGTTAAAACACCACATGGCAAAAGCTACTTCAACAAATGGTACGGGTTGGCAAGCTAGAAAAGGTAAGATTTGCTGATAGGATGTTGCCTCACATGTCATGGACGGGATCCTTCCAGTTGGAAGAGCACAGACCCATGGTGCGCTCTCTGATGTCACAGATGGGTTGTTTCACCTTGGAAGAACCATTTTGGGTGCCCTCCTCGTGGTCGTGGTCGATGAGATCTGACTTGGCAATTGAGGATCCCAAGCCGCCACCATAGAACATGTCCTTCAGAAATGACAAATGGGCTCGATGGCGTACAAGGACTGCAGATCCTTGATCGCGTGGCGGAGGAGATCAACGGTAGGGCCGTCAAAGAGATCGACGGTGGTTGAACCAAAGGGGTTGGGGATGGACCACTTAACCTATGACATGGCCCGCGTGATGTCAGGACCCCGATTCCAAGTCACATCGACCCAGCCGGTAACACCTCATATCACTTTGCGGTCTCATGCACGGTAATCCCACGGGTGTCGCCTTACCATGGCCCGGGACCGTTTGCGCCTTTTGGCTCACGTATATGATAGTGTCGCTAGCATCCATATGACAGAGAACCCAGGCCGACATGGCTAGTCGTGAACCCAAAGCGGCACTAACCCATGGGGACAGGCATACATGAATCACATCGAGCATGTTGGTCATCAACGTGTGAATCCGGGCTGTAGCACTAGGCTAACAGGACACCGGTAACCCAGGCTGTAGAAAGCTAGGCAGGACTCCGGATGTCACCGCATGACATTTCCCCGAAGGGACAGACACAGGAACGAAGTGCAACACACGCCGGCCAGTCAAGTGTCCAGAGCAGTAGTGCTGGGCTAGCAGGACTCCGGTGAATCGGGTTGTAGCGGACTACTATCGCTCAGGAAGCACTAGACTACATTTCCCCATATGAGAGGCTGCCAAGGATAAACAACTAGATTGTCGGATCCCACTCATACCAAGCATTTCAATCATACACACAATATGCCCGATATGAGTACATACAACATGGCATCACAACAAAACTCTACAACTCAAGTACTTTATTAAAGGCTCCAGAGAGCCATACATAACATGTCCATACAGATAGGGGTCACATGACCCGACACTCAAGTCATACAATCATACAAGCACGTGCAGAAGCAACTAGTCTGAGTACAGACTCTAGAAAGAAAGAAGGCTTCTCGAAGCCTGTCTATCTACATAGGGCCCTCCATGGCCTGGATCACCACCTGGGTGGCTAGTCACTCGTCGACGTCAAGGTCTATGTAGAACCCATCGGAGGGGGCGGTGTTGTTGTCTGAAAACAGTAATTAAGAAAACATGAGTACAAAGGTACAAAAGTACTTTATTTAGAAAGGCTCCGAGGAGCCATACATAACATGTTCATACATATAGGGGTCACATGACCCGACACTCAAGTCATACAATCATATAAGCACATGCGGAAGCAACTCAGTCTGAGTACAGACACTAGAAAGAAAGAAGGCTTGACGAAGCCCTTCTATGTACATCGGCCCTTCACAAGTCTTGGACCACCACCTGGGTGGCTAGTCACTCGTCAACGTCGAGGTCTACATAGAACCCATCGGAGGGGGCGGTGTTGTCGTCTGAAAACATTAATTTAAGCAACATGAGTACGGAGGTACTCAGCAAGTCTTACAACAGAATCCTACTATACATGCACATTCTCAAGAAGGTTGTGGAGTTATTGCAGCAAGCCAGCTTTGACTCTTGGCTAAGCTATCCTACGAGACACCACTTGGAAAACATTTGTCACACACGAGTCCACTAATCACCAACACAATACTCCACCATGGATCCTCTCCCGTCAACCTACGAGAGGGCCATCCGCGGTACTCACACTTATCTTGAGGCTTTTAGTAGTATCCATTTACTTGTCTATGAACTGCATAGGTGACCAAGTAGTCCTTTACCGCGGACGCGGCTATTCGAATAGTTTCATACCCTGCAGGGGTGTGCTTCTTCACACACGCTCTCACCACTTATCGCCGCTACACGACGTGTACTCGGCAACCTTCAAGCGAAGCCCAACGAGGGTGTCGGCCACGACCTGACTAAACACATGAGTGCCTAGTCCAGGTTTATCATCTATTCAGGTTTCATTCGTTTGGAGTCCGGCCGAGGTTTCCACTAACGGCCCCAAACGATGTCTGCAGGGTTCCCGAGACACCAAACGGGCGAATTGGTACACCGGGCCACGTGCCTACCGCAACACAGCCCACCCGTAAGGTCAGCGCTGCGTGCGGCCCCCAGCATGCTACAAACACCAGAAACTACTTTGCAACTCCCGGACAGAGGACAAGAGTGGTTAATAAGTCGAGAGGGTCCATTGGTTTTGGGCCCAATGCGTGGTAGTAGCTGAATCTTAAATCACACACATAGATCTCAGTTTTTAAGGACGGCCTCAATGAAACAACCCACCATGTACTCCTACATGGCCTCTCATCGATACCTTTACCAAATCATGTTCAACACTTCACTCTCATTACCGACACAACCTTTCACTCTAGTTCATCATCCCGATGAGCCAGACCTGACACAACTCTACGCATAGCAAGCATAGCATGGTAGGAAACACAATTATGGCTCAATCAACTCCTACACATGCTAGTGGGTTTCATCTAGTTACTATGGCAATGACAGGTCATGTAAAGGAAGTGGGTTCAACTACCGCAACACACAGCAGTTTGAATCACGTTATCTTAATGCAGTAAACAAGAGCAGAAGCGAGAACATGGGTTTGTATCGGAATGATCAATGGGTTGCTTGCCTGATGTAGTGGTAATAGGGTACTGCCCTTCAGACGGATATTCGGGGTTATCCTCGGAGGCAGAACCTACCACGAAAGACACACCGAACATAATCAACACATGACAATATGCAACAATATGATGCATGCTATGACATGGCAATATGAATGTGTCTTGGCCTAATGCAAGCTAAAACAGAAAGGAATGAACTCATTTGAATCAAAGATTCAAATGTTAGTTCATTTAACACAGCCATATTAGTGCATTATCTTATTTTGCTTAAACAGCAAGGTTAACTTGTTCTATCGTGCATGAAACCATTACCAATGGATAGATTGAATTTTTCTGATCAAAATTCATATATAAATCTTTGCATTTGGAGTTACAGATTAATTTCTATGAATTTTTGAAGTTTGCAATAATTTCTAGAATTTTCTATATAAAAATAAATCCAGAAATTAGTTATTGCGTCAGCAGTGCGTCAGGGTGACATCAGTGGTCAAAGGGGACGTCCAGGTCAACCTGACCAGTGGGTCCCGCGTGTCAGCAGTTATTTAAACTAACTAAATTTAGTTAAAACTAATCTGGGTTAATTAGCAGAGGGGGGCTTCGGAGCAAGCGAGCGCTCGAGGCTCGGCTTGCTCGAAGGAGAGGACGGCGGCGGAGCTTCTGGACACGATGGCACGGCGCGGGGACGACGAAGAGCGCGACTACGGCGGCGGTGCGGCTGCGGTGGCGTCGGCCATGGTGCGGGAAAGCGAGGGAGAGGAGCTAGGGAGGAAAGGGCGTGTCTGCGAGCTCGGGGGAGGAGTGGGTGACCGACCCAGGGCAGCAGAACGGCGAGGGGAGGAAGCAGGGCGGCGGGTAGCTGCGTGGCGCGCGCTGGTGCCGGCGTCGAGCACCTGGCTGCCTGCCTGGCCGAGCCAAGCAGCTCGCTGGAGCGGTGGCTGGGCTGGGCCGGCAGGTGGGCTTGCCAGGTGGGCGCCAGGTAAGCCTCTGCTTTGCTCTGTTTTTCTTTTTCTATTTTTCTGTAAGTTTGTGGCTTTATTAAAAATAGTTAGGCACTTCTAAAAATCCTGAAAATAATCAGAGGCTCTGTTTAGAATATCTCCAATAGCCCACACTTATTTCCAGAATTATTTGAGCATTCAAAATATTTACTAGCATTTAAATGACCAAATGCAATTTACATATGATTTAATTCAATGACCTTCTGTTGACCTAGAAAATTGTGCACCAATTTTGCCAGAGGTTCTAACCCAAGACAAAGAGGGTGAACTTTTTAGAAGGGCATTTCAGGTTCATTGAAAATATTTTTAGTAAGCCTTAGTTGAATGCGCAGGGGTTCTGGGGGTTCTGTCTACCCCAATTCAAGTTTTTGATGAAAGGTAGACATGATGCAACACTCTAATGCATGGACTAGCTAGGATGTGACAACTCACCCCCACTCAAAAGAATCTCGTCCCGAGATTTAGGATCCGTCGGGAAGAAGGTGGGGTACTCAAGCCGAAGACGATCCTCCCTTTCCCAAGTAGCTTCTTGCTTGGAATGGTGTGACCATTGAACCTTGAGAAACTTGATATTCTGGCGTCGAGTGGTACGCTCGGCTTGATCAAGGATATGGACGGGATATTCTCGATATGTGAGATTATCTTGAAGATCAAGCGTTTCGTGGTCCACTCTACGGATAGGATCCGAGAAGCAACGCCTGAGTTGAGAAACGTGGAAAACATCATGAACTCTGGAAAGATGCGGAGGTAGTTCCAACTGGTAGGCAACTTCTCCCTGTTTGGCAAGAATGCGAAAGGGTCCAATCTAACGAGGAGCCAATTTTCCCTTGATACCGAATCGATGGGTTCCCTTCAAAGGAGTAACCCGAAGGTAAGCCTTCTCGCCAACCTCATAAGTCATAGGCTTATGTTTGCGGTCATATTGGCTCTTTTGACGAGATTGGGCTGTTTTCAATTTCTCACGAATAATGCGAACCTGCTCTTCTGCTTCCTGGATCATATCCGGGCCAAAGAGTTGTCTTTCCCCGGTTTCTGACCAGTTAAGAGGCGTTCGACATTTTCGTCCATAGAGAACTTCGAAAGGAGCTTTGCCCAAGCTAGCTTGATAACTATTGTTATAAGCGAACTCGGCGAATGGAAGACACTTCTCCCAATTCAAACCAAGAGAGATGACAGAAGCTCGAAGCATATCCTCCAGAATTTGATTGACTCGTTCCACTTGACCACTTGATTGAGGATGGAAGGCGGTGCTAAAGGAGAGACGAGTTCCCATAGCATTTTGGAAACTTTCCCAAAATCGAGAGGTGAAGAGACTTCCACGGTCTGAGTTAATCTCCAATGGAACACCATGAAGAGACACTATTCGGGAGATGTACAAATCAGCTAGCTGGCTAGCGGTTATACTCTCACGAACGGGTAGGAAGTGGGCTAGTTTGGAAAGACGATCGACAACGACGAAGATAGCATTATTCCCTCTCTTGGTCCTGGGAAACCCGGTAATGAAATCCATACCGATTTTATCCCATTTCCATTCAGGAATGGCCAAAGGTTGCAGGGTGCCAGCAGGCCATTCATGCTCTGCTTTAACACGACGACAAACGTCGCAATTAGCAATGTATTGAGCGATTTCTCTCTTCATCCTAGTCCAGCAAAACCTCTAGCGTAGGTCTTGATACATCTTAGTACTACCGGGATGAATGGTGAGAGGGGATTCATGAGCTTCCTTAAGGATCAATCGCCTCAGGTTGCGTTCCTTGGGAACCACTAGACGGTCTCCAAAGAACACGACACCTTGATCATCAATGGAGAAACAATCTATGACTCCTTTCTTGATGTTTCTCTTGATACGGGAGATTCTCGGATCTACCTTCTGTGCCTTGATGATCTGATCCGTAAGGGTAGGTTTCGCCACCAGGGTGGAAAGAAATCCCCGAGGAACAATGTGAAGGTTGAGCTTACGAAATTCCTCGTGGAGAAGTGGTTGACTTTGTTGTAACATCAGGTTGTTACAATAAGATTTACGACTTAGTGCATCAGCCATGACATTGGCTTTGCCTGGGGTGTAAGTTATTCCTAAGTCGTAATCCGTAATCAACTCGACCCAACGTCTTTGCCTGAGATTCAAATCCGGTTGGGTGAAGATGGATTTCAGACTTTGGTGATCGGTGTAAATCTCGCAACGAATACCAAGAAGGTAATGTCACCATGTTTTGAGTGCATGGACCACAGCTGCAAGCTCTAGATCATGTGTGGGATAGTTATCCTCATGTGGACGCAACTGTCGAGAGGCGTAGGCAATCACATGACGATCTTGCATGAGTATGCAACCTAGTCCTTGTCGCGAGGCGTCGCAATAGATAACAAAGTCCTTAGAAAAATTTGGTGGTACAAGTATGGGAGCAGATGTTAGGCGTCTTTTCAGTTCCTGAAAGTTGAACTCGCAGTGTGGGGTCCACTCAAACTTTTTATCTTTCTTGAGGAGTTCAGTTAGAGGTTTAGCAACCTTGGAGAAATTCTCGACGAAGCGGCGACAGTAGCTCGCTAAACCAAGGAAACTCCGAACTCGCTTAACCGTTTCAGGTGGAGTCCAGTCAAGGACGGCTTGAACTCGCTCGGGATTGACAGCAATGCCCTTACCAGAGATTACATGGCCCAGATAGGTCACTTTTGGCAACCAAAATCCGCACTTAGATAATTTGGCATAAAGGCGGTGCTCTCGAAGTTTCATCAATACTAGCCTTAGATGTTCGGCATGTTCTTCCTCATTCTTGGAGTAGATGAGTATATCATCGAGGTATACCACGACGAATTTATCCAAATACTCCATGAAGATCGAGTTCATTAACCGAGAGAAGGTGGCTAGAGCATTGGTTAAACCGAAGGACATGACGGTGTACTCGTATTGGCCATAACGAGTAACAAAGGCCGTTTTAGGTATGTCCCCGTTCTTGATTTTGATTTGATGGTAGCCCAACCTCAAATCCATTTTGGAAAAGCCTCAGGATCCAGCGAGCTGATCATACAGGTCGTTGATCGTGGGGAGCGGATACTTGTTCTTGATGGTGACCAAGTTGACAGGTCGGTAATCTACAACCATCCGATCCGTTCCATCCTTCTTCTTGACGAAGAGGACGAGGCAAGCCCATGGAGAAGAACTAGGATGGATGAAACCCTTTTGCAAGGACTCATCGAGTTGTTTCTTAAGCTCGGCTAGTTCTAGGGGTGCCATCTTATAAGGTCTTCTAGAGTTTGGGACGGTTCCTGGAACAAGGTCTATCACGAACTCGACATCTCTGTCAGGTGGAACACCTGGCAGTTCTTCTGGAAAGACATCTAGGAAGTCACGGACTACCGGAATATCTTCAAGGTCTGGAAGGGGGTTGGCATTTAAGGAGTAGAGCTGACGCTCAGACACTCGGGTCAAAACATTGACTGTCTTGCCCGATGGATGGGTGAGTTGAACAGTTCTAGTGGAGCAATCAATCTTAGCATAATGGGCTGACATCCAGTCCATAACCAAGATGATGTTTATGTCCGAGGACTTGAGAGCTATTAGTGATGGAAGGAAGACCAATCTGTCGACAAGGATTTCATTCCCATGACTTATTCTAGAGGTTTGCCATCTAGAACCGGGGGTCTGAATTTCCATGGAGGTGGGCATGTCACTAAATGTGGTGTTGTGCAATCGAGCATAGCTCTTAGAAATAAATGAATGAGATGCTCCAGTATCAAAGAGAACAGTTGCCGGATGGCAATTAACAAGGAGCGTACCGAGAACGACGTTGGGCTCCTCATGAGTCTCCTCAGCTGAGACGTAGTTGACATGGCCATGTGAAGTGGTGGCTGGCTTGGCGTAGAGCACCTTTTCTGCTGGCTTGCCATGGCCAACAGACTTTCCGAATGGGTTGGGGTTGTTGTTCTGGGGACACTCACGGATGTAGTGACCCGTCTCCCCACACTTGAAACAAGTTATCACATTGGGGCGTGGTGCAGCATTAGCAGCGGGCCACCATAGGTCTTGGGCGGTGCATACTGCTGGTTGGGGCAAGGCGCCTCAAAGGATGGTCTCGGAGTGAACCTGGGTGGCAGAGTGGTGTTTGGAATCCAGACTCGGCGCTTCTAGGATCCAGAGCCGGATGAAGATCCAAAGTCACAGGAGTGCTTGCGTGAAGCTTCGAAGTCGGTATGACCTGTCTCAGCACTGATGGCCTTGTTGACTAACTTCTAGAAGGAGGTGCACTCGTGCAGACGAAGGTCACGGTGAAGCTCGGGGCTAAGTCCCTTGCGGAACCTTGCCTGCTTCTTGGCATCGGTGGATACCTCTTCAGGAGCATAACGTGCTAGATTTCCAAACTCACGACTGTATGCATCCATAGTCAGTCTACCCTGGGTGAAATTGCAGAACGCTTCTCTCTTACGATCCATGAGACCTTCCGGGATGTGATGCTCACGGAAAGCCACACTGAATTCAGCCCAGGTAGTGAGTTGGCCGACCGGGCGCATAGCCTCAAAATTTTCCCACCAAAGGCTAGCAGGGCCTTCGAGGTGATAGGCAGCAAAGGTAACCTTATCAGCTTCGGCTACGTTGGCAGAACGTAGCTTGTGGGTGATGCTGCGAAGCCAGTCATCCGCATCCAGAGGCTCGACGGAATGATTAAACTTCGGTGGATACAACTTGACAAAGTCATTGATTGACAACAGATCGTTCCTCGGCTGGCGTGCAATATTCTGCTCAATCCGCTCCAGCAAGCGGTTGGTCTCACGCTTGTTTCGTTCTGCCTCCAGCATAACTTCGGCCAGAGAAGGCGGTTGAGGCAGATTTTCATTCCTAGTTGCGCTGGCTTCACCCGACTCCGGGGCAGCAGGGTTGTTGCAGGTGTTGACCATCCTAGGGAAACAAGACAACGGTTTAGACAAGGATGGCAAAATCCTGGCAAGGAAGTGCGGAATGTAAGGGATAACACGGAATGTAGAGATGTTCATCCGTATGACATGGTAATATAGAAACTGCCATATATATACCAACGGTCATACACACCATTCATAGTTTAGTACAAGCCCAGGCTATAGTACAACTACGATGAAAGACGTTACATCTCATCGAAGGCATTCCAAGCTCCTATACATTATTTTTTCTACACCTCCGGAATTGATACACACTAAGTCATATTCCACAAGTCACGCAGGACGGTGGAAATACAACTATTACAATACTAGTGATACTACTACTAACTCAGACAGCTCCGTAGTAGTCCTCATAGAAGTCACCACCATAGCCTGGAAGTTCAACGTGATCATCTGGGAACAGACGGTCCTGAGGAGCTTGTGGACCATAGGGGCTAGGATGAGGTCTTGGACCAACAAACGGTGGTCTGCGGGGACCACGGGGTGGGGTGATGCCTCCCACATCACGCCAATCCACCATGTCTGGCAGAGCAGATCTCACATGATACAGATCCCTCGTATCCATACATCTAGCTTGCACAGCCGGTGCAAACCGAGTCAAAGTGGCCCAATGATCAGCACGGGTGTTGAAAAGCTCCAGTCTCAAGGCCCGATTCTCTCGGTCCTTATCCTCGAGCATCTCGGCAGTGGTGCGAGTTAGTGAGTCCTCCTGTGTGGAGTCAGCATAGATAGCCTGGAGATACCCCTGCGCTCCCGGGAGTGAAGCTGGCATATAATGGAAGTCGGTGTTCCGAAGCAAGCCAGTCCTGACTCGCATGATGGTCATCATAGAATATGCAGCATCCTGCACAGCCATCTCAATAGTAACCCCGAGTCCATAAGAACAATGGAGGGGCTCGGTAGACCCAGGATAAGAAGGAAATATCCTGACAGTGCAGAAATATTGGCTTTGATTAAAGTCTCGGAATTGCTCTTCGACAGTGTATTCGGGATACCAACGGTAACCCGTCTCGATCATTACCCGGACTAACATAGCTGTATGACCGGGCACATCGAGGCACCGGGTCAGGCGAACCACTTGGTTTTGAGCACGAGTGGCCATCTGAAAGCACAACCACAATGCGAAGACATTAGAATTTCTAGGGAAAATCAGACAACATAATAGCTGTAGATGCTCAGGCAGATTTGAGACATTCACAACAGATTGCAAAACCACTCAACAACATCATATCAAGGTTCTGGTTCAACTGATAACATACTAAAGTGCTAGAAACTGAACTGAGGCTGGTAACCAACAATCCTATAAGTTACTACAGATTAGTAATACGTGAACCTGATAGAGAGAAGAGAGCCTAGTCCTTAACCCACGTAGAATAAGAAGAGGGCCGACATGGCTAGTCGTGAACCCAAAGTGGCACTAACCCATGGGGACATGCATACATGAATCACATCGAGCATGTCGGTCATTAACGTGTGAATCTGGGCTGTAGCACTGGGCTAACAGGACTCCGGTAACCCGGGCTGTAGCAGGCTAGGCAGGACTACGGATGTCACCGCGTGACATTTCCCCGAAGGGACAGACACATGAACGAAGTGAAACACACGCTGGCCAGTCAAGTGTCCAGAGCAGTAGTGCTGGGCTAGCAGGACTCCGGTGAACCGGGCTGTAGCGGACTACTATCGCTCAGGAAGCACTAGACTACATTTCCCCATATGAGAGGCTGCCAAGGATAAACAACTAGATTGTCGGATCCCACTCATACCAAGCATTTCAATCATACACACAATATGCCCGATATGAGTACATACAACATAGCATCACAACAAAACTCTACAACTCAAAGTACTTTATTTAGAAAGGCTCCGAGGAGCCATACATAACATGTTCATACAGATAGGGGTCACATGACCCGACACTCAAGTCATACAATCATATAAGCACATGCGGAAGCAACTCAGTCTGAGTATAGACACTAGAAAGAAAGAAGGCTTGACGAAGCCCTTCTATGTACATCGGCCCTTCACAAGTCTTGGACCACCACCTGGGTGGCTAGTCACTCGTCAACGTCGAGGTCTACATAGAACCCATCGGAGGGGGCGGTGTTGTCGTCTGAAAACATTAATTTAAGCAACATGAGTACGGAGGTACTCAGCAAGTCTTACAACAGAATCCTACTATACATGCACATTCTCAAGAAGGTTGTGGAGTTATTGCAGCAAGCCAGCTTTGACTCTTGGCTAAGCTATCCTACGAGACACCACTTGGAAAACATTTGTCACACACGAGTCCACTAATCACCAACACAATACTCCACCATGGATCCTCTCCCGTCAACCTACGAGAGGGCCATCCGCGGTACTCACACTTATCTTGAGGCTTTTAGTAGTATCCATTTACTTGTCTATGAACTGCATAGGTGACCAAGTAGTCCTTTACCGCGGACGCGGCTATTCGAATAGTTTCATACCCTGCAGGGGTGTGCTTCTTCACACACGCTCTCACCACTTATCGCCGCTACACGACGTGTACTCGGCAACCTTCAAGCGAAGCCCAACGAGGGTGTCGGCCACGACCTGACTAAACACATGAGTGCCTAGTCCAGGTTTATCATCTATTCAGGTTTCATTCGTTTGGAGTCCGGCCGAGGTTTCCACTAACGGCCCCAAACGATGTCTGCAGGGTTCCCGAGACACCAAACGGGCGAATTGGTACACCGGGCCACGTGCCTACCGCAACACAGCCCACCCGTAAGGTCAGCGCTGCGTGCGGCCCCCAGCATGCTACAAACACCAGAAACTACTTTGCAACTCCCGGACAGAGGACAAGAGTGGTTAATAAGTCGAGAGGGTCCATTGGTTTTGGGCCCAATGCGTGGTAGTAGCTGAATCTTAAATCACACACACAGATCTCAGTTTTTAAGGACGGCCTCAATGAAACAACCCACCATGTACTCCTACATGGCCTCTCATCGATACCTTTACCAAATCATGTTCAACACTTCACTCTCATTACCGACACAACCTTTCACTCTAGTTCATCATCCCGATGAGCCAGACCTGACACAACTCTACGCATAGCAAGCATAGCATGGTAGGAAACACAATTATGGCTCAATCAACTCCTACACATGCTAGTGGGTTTCATCTAGTTACTATGGCAATGACAGGTCATGTAAAGGAAGTGGGTTCAACTACCGCAACACACAGCAGTTTGAATCACGTTATCTTAATGCAGTAAACAAGAGCAGAAGCGAGAACATGGGTTTGTATCGGAATGATCAATGGGTTGCTTGCCTGATGTAGTGGTAATAGGGTACTGCCCTTCAGACGGATATTCGGGGTTATCCTCGGAGGCAGAACCTACCACGAAAGACACACCGAACATAATCAACACATGACAATATGCAACAATATGATGCATGCTATGACATGGCAATATGAATGTGTCTTGGCCTAATGCAAGCTAAAACAGAAAGGAATGAACTCATTTGAATCAAAGATTCAAATGTTAGTTCATTTAACACAGCCATATTAGTGCATTATCTTATTTTGCTTAAACAGCAAGGTTAACTTGTTCTATCGTGCATGAAACCATTACCAATGGATAGATTGAATTTTTCTGATCAAAATTCATATATAAATCTTTGCATTTGGAGTTACAGATTAATTTCTATGAATTTTTGAAGTTTGCAATAATTTCTAGAATTTTCTATATAAAAATAAATCCAGAAATTAGTTATTGCGTCAGCAGTGCGTCAGGGTGACATCAGTGGTCAAAGGGGACGTCCAGGTCAACCTGACCAGTGGGTCCCGTGTGTCAGCAGTTATTTAAACTAACTAAATTTAGTTAAAACTAATTTGGGTTAATTAGCAGAGGGGGGCCCCACTTGTCATAGACTCAGGGGAGTCAACCTGGGCCCACCCAATCAAAGTCAAAGGTCAAACACGCCGGTGTTTAGCCGCCGGCGAGGCCAGACGCGGCGAGTGGAGTGCATTAGCGCGTTCTGGCGACCAAATGAGCGGCGGAGGGAATCTACGCGTAGCTGGGAGCAAGCCGCAGCGTTTGGTGGCGGTGGTTGGGCTCGGGGTTGCCGGAAACGTCGCCGGCGACGAGCTTGGCGGTCGCCGGAGTCGGGTGAAGATGAGCCCGAGGCTACGGGGCACGACGAGGCGCGTGGGGTGGTGCGTTGGACTCCTCGCGATGCGGTGAGTGTGTTGGACACGGTGGTGAGGCCTGTGGGTGGCTGGAGTCACGTTGGCGACGAGCTCCGCGGCGGTGCGTGCGAGTGAGCTTCATGCAGTCGATGCAGGGCTCAAGAGCGAGAACGAGAAGGGGGAGGAGGTAGCTGGGCTCATGGTGGTCACGTAGGAGCAGACGGCGTGGCCGGGGATGAACTGTTGCGGCGGTGATGGCAAAGGGGATCTTCGGTGGTGGCGGAGCCGGGCGAGGTCGGTGCAGAGGCTTCGAGGCAAGCGAGCGCTCGGGGCTCGGCTTGCTCGAAGGAGAGGAGGGCGGCGGAGCTTCTAGACACGATGGGACGGTGCGGGGACGACGGAGAGCGCGACTACGGCGGCGGTGCGGCTGCGGTGGCGTCGGCCATGGTGCGGGAGAGCGAGGGAGAGGAGCTAGGGAGGAAAGGGTGTGTCTGCGAGCTCGGGGGAGGAGTGGGTGACCGACCCAGGGCGGCAGAACGGCGAGGGGAGGAAGCAGGGCAGCGGGTAGCTGCGTGGCGCGCGCTAGTGCCGGCGTCGAGCACCTGGCTGCCTGCCTGGCCGAGCCAAGCAGCTCGCTGGAGCGGTGGCTGGGCTGGGCCGGCAGGTGGGCTTGCCAGGTGGGCGCCAGGTGAGCCTCTTCTTTGCTTTGTTTTTCTTTTTCTATTTTTCTGTAAGTTTAAAATCCTGAAAATAATCAGAGGCTCTGTTTAGAATATCTCCAACAGCCCACACTTATTTCCAGAATTATTTGAGCATTCAAAATATTTACTAGCATTTAAATGCCCAAATGCAATTTACATATGATTTAATTCAATGACCTTCTGTTGACCTAGAAAATTGTGCACCAATTTTGCCAGAGGTTCTAACCCAAGAAAAAGAGGGTGAACTTTTTAGAAGGGCATTTCAAGTTCATTGAAAATATTTTTAGTAAGCCTTAGTTGAATTCAGAGGGGTTTTGGGGGTTCTGTCTTCCCCAATTCAAGTTTCTGATGAAAGGTAGACATGACGCAACACTCTAATGCATGGACTAGCTAGGATGTGACACGTGAAGCCGTCACTGTCGACGAGCTTGATGTCGTAGCCAGCTTTCCCGAGATATAGTAATATGCTAGCCTGCTGATGTGAAGCCTTCGGCATGGCAACGCAGTCAACGTCTTCGTCGGCTTCCCGACGAGGTGTTGCTCTGGGATCGATAGGTCAGGGCGAACAATGACCACCTCGCCAACGTCTGCCGGAGAGGCCATGATAAACCTCTTCTTGGCCGAACGCTCATCGGGCTCCCCGGGATACGCGGTCGGGCTTAGGCTGCGACATTCTAGAGTAGGGGATGTGGATCAGGCGGAAGGGACACCACAGACCTCATCTAAAAACTCAGGGGATGGGGCGATGGTATGGGAATCGCTAGGTAACCTAAACTTTATTATCTAAGTTAGGAGGAATAGGCAGACCGGCAGGGGTTGGTGGCGGCAAGCTAGTGTTCGGGGGGGGGGGGGGAGGGGGCCGGGTGTGGGGACTGTGGAGGGGGGCGGGGTGGCTGGGGTGGTGTTTGAGGATACGCCGCGGCTACTAAATTTTTTGTAATGGTGGGTAGAGATGGTGGTGGACGAGGGAGGGCGACGGTTCATATGCCTCGGCTACTGCAATTTTACTATAAGGTCGGTGCTGGAGGAGTGCGGGCAACGGTTTAATTACGGTGGATAAATTTGGGTAAAGGAATTGATGCGGGGCGGGAGTACCCAAGACCGCACACGGTCCAATAAGAATATGCATGTATGATAATAAGAAAAAGCAGCGGAACCGCTGATTTTTGCAACGCTCAAGGCGGGTAGTTTGTTTTTAAATTTCTAGCTAGCTGGTCTATCGCACACGGTTTGTCCTAATTTTCAGATGCAGACATGGAATTCAATCTAAATAAACTGCCTGTCTTTAGCTTGCGCAGGTGGTGATTTTACAGTGCACTAGCATCGCACACAGTTAAGCTAGTACCTCCACCTTTGCTCGCGCTTGCGCACTCATGGGGATTCACAGCGCACTTGCATCGCACACGGTTAAGCCAGTACACCCGTGTCCATTGAGCGTCTTCTAAGTCTTTGCAGCAAAAAAACGTTAGAGAGGGACAGAAGGCAGCCACACCAGCATGTGGCCCAAATATATATGAGTGAAAAGGGTGGTCTATGATGTTCAAAATTCCAATGCACAACTTTGACCATGCGGGCCCATGGTTGGGCGCGTCATAGAAGATCGATGAGAGGGGCCAGAAGTCAAGAACCACCTGGAAGTGGCCAAATATGTAGGAATATAGGGTGTGATGTTTAAAACTTTAAATACAAAATGCAAAACTTTGGTGGCACCTGCCTCGCAAACCCGAAAGCACCATTGGATATATATATAATGACATAATGTCGTAGCTACCTAGCTAGGGTGCTTGACTCACCTCCCACTTCATGTCAGCGGGGCGGATGCACGTAATGATACTTTGGTCATACATGCATGTCGCCATGACCTACCATAAGACGGACCAGTGAATCTATCGCTTGGCCAACCGAAAACTGTTGTTGTCAATAAAAAATGGATAGAATATATATAAACCTCTTGGGCCAATAGATTGAACCATCATAAAAAATCGCACGAAAGGGACCACAGAACCAGCACTGCCTGCATGCAGCCCAAAATGATGTACTTTGGAAGGGGTGATGTGTGGTTTCAATATCAAATAATGTACAATTTAGATGTGGCGCTTGCCTCTCGATACATACAACAACCATGAAAGATAACTAGTTAAGGACGGGATACGCAAGGTACGGTGTTGGTCGAACCCAGCAATCCGGCGTGTGGGAGGGAATCCTGACAAAAAATGAGCTCGAGCTTTTGGTTGAACGACATGTGATAGTGACCGGCCCTAACACGAACTAGGAGCAATCCATTCATGGCCAACACATACCCCTCGTTATCGGTCAAAGAGATGATATATATATATACACCCGGGGAGCCCACAGATATGCGTGTCGTTACAAAAAACCGCACAAGGGAGACGTTGTCGATCAGAAGACCCCATATACACTGCATGCGGTACAAAAAAATGTATGGGTATGGTGGTGTGTGATGTGTTCAAATCCCAAATGCACAACTTCGACGGGGCACCAACTACATTACAAACTGAACACCGTACCCATACATATTGGGTAGGGGGTCCCAGGTAGGGGGTCCCGAACTGTGCGTCTGAGGGGCGAAGGTAACAGGAGACAAAGGGGACACAATGTTCACCTAGGTTCGGGCCCTCTTAATGGAGGTAAAACCCTACTTCCTACTTGATTGTCTTTGATGAGTATAAGGGTTACAAGACTTGATCTACCTCGAGATCGTAATGGCTAAACCCTAGCTGTCTAGCCTATGTGAATTCTGATAGCCTCTACGGACTAAACCCTCCAGTTTATATATACACCGGAGGGGCCTAGGGTTGCACAAAGTCGGCTTGCAGAAGAAGGAAATTACATATTCGGACGCCAATCTTGCCATCCACGCATAGGAGAGTCCTATCCGGACACGGGGGAAGGCCTTCTACCTTGTATCTTCACGGCCCATCAGTCCGGCCCATATCACACAGCCCAGACACCCAAGGACCCCCTAATCCAGGACTCCCTCAGTAGCCCCTGAACCAGTCTTCAATGATGATATGTCCGGCACGCAGATTGTCTTCGACATTGCAAGGCGGGTTCCTCCTCCCGAATACTTCAAAGCAATCTTCTGAATAAAAGAACTGTATCCGGCTCTGCATGACAGTCACAACCCTCAACCATGAAGGAAAAATATTTAATCAAAATAATGTCTGTCAACTGACAACTTTTTCGGCAAAATGCCACGTCTGACCTCTTTAACATTTTGAACCTTTTTTGGCCTCCCACTTCGCGTTTCGAGGCGCGACCTCTATTGACACGTCTTGTTAGAGATCATGTCCGCTTATCGCGGGATCCTCATCAATACGGGTTTGGGTAATCCAACCGTGTCATTCGCATGACCCCTTGGGAATAGGCAAGTTTTAAGGCTTGAGGGGGGTGCTTGATATTCATTGCCTATATAAGTGGATAAAGATCCCGCTTTTCTCCCCACGCCTTCTTCCTTCTCCTGTTTCCCCACCCTCAAGCTCCAGTGCCCAAGCTTCAATCTTTCCCATCGCCACCAACCTCTCCAGCCATGTTCGGATCTGGCTCGAAGGGCAAGTGGGAGGCCTCCTCCGTCACGGAGAAGGACGTAAAGGAGCTCCGGGAGGCGGGATATCTGTCTGCGGACATCGCACACATGCTCCTTGCCAAGGAGAAAGTTATCCCCACCCCGGAGCCCGACGAAAGGGTTGTGTTCATCCCTCACTTCCTCTGCGGGCTATGGTTTCCCCTTCACCCCTTTGTCCGCGGCCTCATGTTCTACTACGCGATAGATTTCCTTGATCTAGCCCCAAATTCTTTCCTCCATATCTCGGCGTGTGTGAGGTGCTACTCCGCATCCCCCCACACTTCGGCCTATGGCTAAAAGTCTTCAATGTGAAGCCGAAGGTGGTCGATGGGCAGCATGCGGACTGCGGCGACGTCATGGTGAGCAAGATCCCCAACACCACTTGGCCTAAAGGGGCCTTCATGGAGATCGTCAAGGTGGTGGCAACAGGAGTGGTTATATATCACTGAACCCCGCGGTGCCAGGTGGGTGGCCACTCCTGAGTTCAGATCCGGGGCCCCTATGCGGCTCGCATCAGGACCAATAAGGGTCTGGACTGGGGATCGACCACGGAAGTGCTGATGCTGCAAAAGTGCATCACAAACATGATAAGCAAAAATAATAGTCTCACTAATGTGATTCAGGTGATGCTCTTCCGCCGGATCCTCCCCTGCCAACTTCGTCCCCTGCACATGTGGGTGTTCAATCCAGAAGGTCCACGGACCCTGCAGCGCTTCTTCGGCACAACACACGAAGAGATCTGGAAGCTGCTCTTCAAGGCCCAGAAAACGTGGCCGAAGAAGATCGAAGACATCGGCCTCGACAGCGAAAATCCGGCCACCCCGGTAAGTGTGTTATTTCTGAACATACACTTGGTCCATAAATTCTTAGGCATAACGAGTTTTTCGTCCCTCTCACAGGGCTGGATAGCGAAGGCGGAGCGGATCAAGTGTCCGACACCACTGCCTGAAGATCCGGCCACACCCTAGCTCACGAAGATGTTGGGTCCGGCGCCCTATCAAGTGCTGGAGAAGAAGGCCAAGAAGAAGAGCAGGGAGGCCAAGGGCGGCCTCCGCCGTAAGGGTACTTCGGATGCAGTGTCCAGAGAGACCGAAGCCCCCTCCTCCCATGAGGGAGATGAAGACGAGGAGGAGGAGGAGGCTGAAAGTGACTCTCCCCTCAAGGGGAGAAAAAAGAAAAGGGCAACCTACATAGACTAGGAGGAGGGGGTGTCCAAGAGGGGGAAGATAACCCTCTCGGATGGTTTGGATTCGGATGCCGAACCCATCCCCAAGAGGCTCCCCAGGGCGAAGCCCCTGGCCACATCGTAAGTACCAAAGGGTACTTTACAAATATTCAGTCCTTTATGTTTTCAATATAACATGTTATGTTGTGTGTATTTCAGTCCTGCCCGCGACCTCCCCCATCCATCGCTATCTGAGAGGAGCTCTCTAGCACCAGAGATGGTGGAGAGCGAGACGCCTTCGCCAGCCTCTTCACCAACCATCGTGGATGACACCGAGGTGTTGTCCCGAAGGGCCTCTCCGGGCCACGGAGAGGTGAAGGAGGCTGCCAATACGGCGCCTGAGGGTGAGGCCTTGGCTGCCGAGAACATGGGGGGTGCAACCCCCATGGAGACCGACGACGGGGGCCCTGACCAGTCCGGCCCCCAGCCGAACACTATTCTGGAGACCCATATGGCTCTGGGATCGAGCGAGCAACCCCCTTCGAAGGAGGGGGAGCGTCAACTCCAGCGGCGACCTCCACTAATCCAGAGGCACCAAACGCTCTGGTGGAGGCACTACGACGTGCTTCCATCATGGAGGAGCACCTCACCCTGATGGGTGTGGTGGTTGAGAAGGTTCAGCCCGCCAATAGGGGGTTAAACGAAGCCTTCACCAGCCCGCTAACAGGCTTCGAGGTATGCGACGTAATACTCGCAGACGCTTTTCATATGAAGGAAATGTGCATGTATATAGATAGTAGCCCCTGAGACTGTGTTTGGTTTGAAAAAAGCCGAACAGAGGATCACATAGTATTCAGAAGAGGTGACATACTTTTCTATTTTATAACAGGCTTCCCTATTGGCGGCAACCGCCTAGGCCACTGAAGTTTCCGAACTCAATCGGAAGCTGAAGCTGGCCGATGATGAGATCGACCGCATTAACAAGCGGTCCGATGAGGCGCAAGGTATGTTTAAAAGAGCTTTCTTATATATATATATATATATATATATATATATATATATATATATATATATATATATATATATATATATATACAGCCCGTCTATTCTGATAATATTATCAGAATAACTATTCTGATAACACTTCCGCACTGCATGCTCAACGCGAGGGCACTGAACTTTCTTTAGCTAGAGCACTGCATTACAGAGACTAGTGAACTTCATGTCATAAAAAACTGTACGCAGTGTTTTCTTGGTACTGTTTTTGCTCTAGTTTTTCAACCGTTTATCGGAACAAGGCGTATGATATGCCGTTGGAAAGCTATGGATTAGAAGCAACTTCGCCATGTTGAACACTTTTCGAGATTCCTCTCGGTTTAAGAGCCGTTTCAAAAATGGTGCGGCGGATGACGAGTGGCAGCGATCGTATTTTCGTGATTTTTTCAAAACCGCTGATCGGAATAAAGCAAATGATACACCGTTGGAAATATATCGTCGAGGCGCATCTTTTTCATAACTGTTATTTTCTCTAATTCGTTACGGTTTAAGAGCAGTTTCAAATTTACTAAATCGCAGAATTCTGTTTTTTTGATTTTTTTTTCAATTTTTCGGTACTGTTTTTGCTCTAGTTTTTGAACCGTTTGTCGAAATGAGGCGTGTAATACGTCGTTGGAAAGACATGGACAAGGCGCAACTTTCATATGTAGAAATGGTTTTGAGATTCCTTACAGTTTTAAGTTAATTTTGAAAATCATGCGGCGGACGACGAGAGGCAGCGGCCGTTTTTCGCGAAATTTTTACAAACCAGTTGTTGAAATGATTAAAATGATATGCCGTTGGAAAGATATCACCGAGGCGCAACTTTTTCATGTAGAACACTCTCTCTAATTCCTTATGGTTTAAGAGCAGTTTTAAAAATACGAAAACGCGGACACTCTATTTTTCGCGACACTAATATTGACGAGTGAACCGCATCGGACAGAAAAACACACTGCTTTGGACAGGAAACCGCACCCCATCAGATGGGCAAGTGAACTGCTTGATTTCTTCTATTTACACGTAAATTTTCTCATGCAAGGAAGTGGACGGGACTTCACATCGGGCGTAAGTGAACCCCAAAAATATGGAGAAGTGAACCGCATTACTTTATTTATCGTTTCGGTAACATTTTTTCTTTGCAATTACAAGATGAACAACATCAGATACCCGACCGCACTACTTTAGTTGGAAAACCGCACTGCATCAAATGCTCACTTAGAAGATGAACAACATCAGACACATGACCACGCTGCTTCAGTTAGAAAACCGCATAGCATCAAATGGTCAAGTGTACGGAATTACTTTTTTTGTTGTTTCTCTACAATTTTTCATTTAACACATGTTTGCACTTTGTTTCCTTCTTTCTTTTTTCTGTTTGGAGTTTTGGGTTTCCACATTGGCGAGCTGTACATGTGCAAAGAAGTGAACCGCATGGTCGAGGGAAATGAGATGCAACACAATTTGAAATGAACTTCTTTGGTAAACAATTTTCAAACGAGTCCATATAACTTTTATACATAAAATCATCAAACACGGAAAACACCATTTTTGCACTGCATGTCCACATGGTCGAAACCGCATGCTCATGCCTGAACATCACCATGTTTCGCTGCAATCAAATGAGTCCCTATAATCTTTATACAAAAAATCCACACCACACTGCAAGCATCGGACTAAGTATAAAGTGGTGAGGATGACGGGGGAGGACGAGTATAATTTCACGACACTACACTGCAAGCAAAAAATCAGTGGACTGCGCCAGAACATCATCTGCGCTGGAACCGCATGGCAGATGCTCATCCAAAATCTGCAACAAAAAAGAACTTTTCTCAAACATGATGCTGGCGTTGTGGACTGCTTTTGTGAGCTGTCAAACTGCATCAGGAGCACCGCACTGATCGCCAGGAGCACAATACACTTTTTTCTCTCTCTTTTTTGATGTTTTTCCTCTCCTGCAAAAAGTTGGCAAACTGAACCGAAGAATATGAATAGTAAACTGTTGTGGGTTTGATTTTCCCTATCAAAAATCAAAAAAGTGAACTATAGAAGCAACAAAAACGGAGTGAGGTTTGGGCCTTTTCTCAGATAACATACTGCACTGCATTGGGGCTTGTCGTGGACCGCACATCGCCTCCCCGATGGGCTGCATCCCACGCTGGACGATGAAGAATTTTTTGCTGGTCGGAGTCTTTTTGCTGGTGAAGAGCAGCTCGTGGTGGTCGAACCAGGCAAACCACACTGCAGATGGGCAAACGAACTGCATGCCTGCTCTCTCCGAGCTGCAAGCTGCACACACCGCATCACACCACCAATCGAACTGCATCAGGAGCCTTGACCGCCTTCAAGGCAGCTCACATGGGGGGAGGGGATGCAGGAGAGCTCGTCGGAGGGGAGGGGAGGCAGGGGAACTTGTTGGAGGGGATCCAGTAGAGGAAGACCATCGGCGACCCGAGCTCCCTGCATCGTGTGATGGCGATGCCATCCAGCAGCGACCAGGCTGGAGCGGATCCCGGAGGCGATGGCGCGCGGGAAGGCGGCGGCGCGAGGGTAGGAGGCGGCGGTGCTGGGGAGTGGCCGGTGCGGCGGCAGGGGTGGCCGGAAGGAGAAGGTGGAAGCAGCAGAAGGGGAATCGCGGTGGGGATCTGGGGTGGCTATGGTTTTCTTTGGAAGGGGAGGATTTGGATGGGATCTGGCCATGCTGGAGAGTGGGAGGGGCGTGGCGGCGTGGTTGGTAGTTGGTCGGGGTGGCGCCGTGACCATGGATCTGGGACGGGAGGTGGTTGTGTGGTGGGGAAGGATATGGGGCAGCAAGGAGCCGGGGTGGCGTAGCGGCCGGGGAAGGTGGGGAAGGTGGCGCGACATCTTGGTGGATGCACTATCCCGGAGAAGGTGGGGAGGGTGTGGCGGCAGCTCGGGTGGGGCATCACGCCGGAGAAGGTGGGAGGGTGGGTTGGGGGCTCGGGTGTGCTGGGTGCATGCCGGAAGAATGTGGGGAGGGTGGGGCGGCTCGTGGGTGGAGGGCGAGGAGGTTGGGCACGAGCGTGGGGAGGAAGTGGGGTAGTGGTGGTGTTATCAGAATAATAGATTTTGTTAGCAGAATAAGGGTCTTAAGGGTGTTATTAGAATAGACCCACCCTATATATATAAAAAATATATCTGAAGTGATATGCAAATTCAGAGTTTTAGCTCATGCCCTGCGATGATTATGATTGTCGGTAGCGCGGCCGTGGTTGAGACCCTCAAGAGCACCCTTGCCCAAGCCAAGGCGCAGGCGAAAGCAAGCAAAGCGGCCGCTGACAAAGCGGCTGCAGATTTAAAGACCAAACAGGTCGCCCGCCGCCAGCACGAGGAGAGGGTGGCCGAGGTGGAGCAAGAGCTGAAGGATGCCATAGGCAAGTGTGAGGCCTTGGAGGAGAAGAGTATGACCCAAGCGGCCGATCTCGCCAAGGCCCTCAATGAGGCCAAGGAGGCACGGACTGCGTCCCGGAGTGCTCATGAAGAGATCTGGCAGGCCGAACAGATAGCGACTGGTAAGCCCTTTCTCTTGCAGAGTATATTTGGGGGTCAAAGATATGCCTTGCTTACTCGACTCTGGAGTTCTCCAGATGCCTTTGTGGATCTTCCGAGGAGTGCTGCCGACGCCGCGCAGTTCTTCCGAGCCTAGGAGGGGAACACGACAGAGAAGCTATTCTAGTCACAGTTCATAGCGCCGGAGCGTCCGACGCTGTTGAACAACAAGATGATGCAACTCTAGGCGCTGCATAGGATGTCCGGTCTGGCCATGAAGGACATCATAGTCTGGCTTTGGCCAGCCGAACCCATTCCTAGCAGCTTCTTCAGCCTGGTGAGGCGACTAGCCGATGCACTGCCCCAAGTTGAAGCTATGAAGCGCTTGGCGTGCATAGAGGGTGCGCGGATGGCCTTTGCCTATGTCAAGGTGCACTGGGCGAAGATGAAGGCCACCGCCGTGGCAACTGAAGGCCCTCCCGAAGGCAAGTACCATCGCAAGCCGGAGCAGTACTTTGACGATGTCCTCGCGGGTGCCCGAATAGTAGAGGGCCAATGCTCCAAGGATATCATGTTTGAATGAATGTATGATGGTTATCCGGACTTTGTTTTTATGAACTAGGGCTTGTAATATATTCATGCCTTTATCTGAAACTCTATTCCTCCTGTGCGACTGTTTTAATTCTGAAAGTTTTCCAATCATCGGCTTCAGCCCCCAGTAGATGCTACGGGGGTGTTCGGCATAGCGTGCGACCACACTTGACCCAACGTCTTGGTCCGTAAAGGAGGTGTCTGCGCAGCGAACCAGGCAATCAGACTATCACTACAAAAAAGACACATCTATGACATTTTGGTCCGAACTAAAAAAAATTATGTCATGCTTAAGACACTTCTATGACGATAATTGTGACAAAACCCGGTATCATCATAGATGTGGTCGGCTCCTACTTCTATGACAAAAAATCATGACAGAAAATGAGCTTTTCGTCCTGGGCGGGCCGGAGACGCAGCTGCATGACATTCTTTGGGCCGTCCATGATGGAAAAAACCATAGTAGAAGCAAGGGCGAGGAAAATATCAGGGAGTGCACGTAGTTCTAGGTCATCCATTTGACTAACTAAATATGAGTTACTATGTCACAAAAAGTATATCATTGGATTCCTAAGCGGATGTAGTTTCTAAACATATTTTGTTCATCACATTTATAGTCAGTTAAATTCTCAACCTAGAACGACGTGCATGCCCTGTAAACCGATACTGAGGAAGTAGTAAAAATGAGGTGATTTTACCGAGCGATGGGCGAGGGAGCATGGCCTGTCATGCGGTCCCACGTGTCATGATGTACCAAGGCGATGCACGTGTCCCTCTTGAGGCAGAAGCAATACTACATGGTTTTGTTGAAGGAGATGATGGCGAAGCGAAGTGTGAAATAATGGTTGCTTCGTCCGTTTGGGAAGGTGTGGCATTGTGATTTGATGTCTCATTGCTCATTACTACTACTGGGGCGATACGACTGGGGTGCGTCCCCCTGCTTTTCTGCACTGTTATTTGGTGCATGAGACGTTGACCCGGTTGCTATATGTCCCACATGTAGGCGAGAGGAAGTACAAAAGTCATGAAAGCGAGCATTGATGGAGGAGTACAAGACATGGCTTGGTTTTTGCTGCTTCGCACGATCCATCGATACAAACCCGGACTAAAAAAGGGTGCGGGCGGGTCTTTTCCCACGCGGCAGGCAGGGGAGTCTGGCATAGTCTGTTTGAGGCAACGAGGCAGGAAGGGAAAGAAGCAAATAAAGGTTGAGCGACTTAGTTTTGGGAAAATCTGATTTTACGGAGTACGTACCCACTATGCAGGTAGTACTACTTACTACTCCCTCCTTTTTGGTTTATAGGGCTCATCTAAAAAATTTGTTTTTCCGTTTTATAAGTCTCAATTCTACTAGTAGTAGTAGTACCATCACATGTTTGGATTTAAGGTGCATTAAATCACCCGATGCAAGCAGTGTCAAGAGAAAACTCACCAATGCATGTAGAAGTTCATGGAAATTTAGTGGTCATGCATGCATTCATTCTAATTAATGCCCCGGTAAACATAACTTCTTGAGAAAATCAAGCGTACTAATTACTTGTGCAAACTACGAAATTAATTCCACCACTCACCGTCTACCTTGGTTGGAGAGATTTTGAAATTGAGTCATAAACCGGAAAGAAGGGAGTAGTAACATAGCCTAGGGTAGCTTGCTGCACCACGGACTCCAAGGAAATTGTTGTAGTAGTACTACTCCTATATACCACTCTACTACTCCTACTATTAAAAGACACATATTTCAAACAATATGATAATCTCTCTAACCAAGGTAGGGACGAGGAGTAAACGAAGGGAGTACTAGTAATCAAGCTTCACCTCGTCCTGCGAGCCACCGCGCCCGCGGGCGGGGGAGACGGCGTACTAAGCAAGCTTCTCCTCGTTCTGTGAGTTCACGGGGCACATCAAAAGTACTCCAGTGTATAGAGCCTTGCCTCTAAGGTAGGCCCCACATGGTCTGCCTCTTTTTTAACATAACGCGTCAAGTTGCAATTTGTTTGTTCACCCATGGTAGACGATCCTCCATCAAGTGGACAACTAGTACACGTATCAAATTACCACGTGGGCTGCCTTTTCGTATAGAAATGAGCTCCACCATGTACCCGCGTGGGTGTGGTTGGGAAAGAGACGGGAGTATGTGTGCCGTGCATGCACCTCTTCTCTTCGTGCACGTCCCCCACCTACGTGGTTGTGTGTGTGAGAGATACAAACCTAGACATAATGCGCCGTCCATCCCCATGCCTCCGCCCAGTCCGACCACCAGTCACCACCACGCCCCACTCCTCCTCACCTTATCTCTCATCTTTCCCGAGATATCATTTTTTCGATCAAATTCTCGAGATACCTTTTTTTGATAAAATTCTCGAGATATCATTAGTTTTTACACATGGGATTACTCCTGCATGGGTCAATCACAATAGGTGTTTGTAAAATAATGCATCTTGATGTTTCGTGTAATGCACGGGCATCTTGCTAGTCCATGAAAACAGCGCATGGCAAAATTTCACGGTGAACGAGGGATTTGAATGTGCTGGGAGGGGCTATTTGGATCTTGCCCGGGGTAGCCAAAATATTGGCGACCCTTTTGTCCACCGGTGCCATTGCCACCGATGAACGAGGAATGGCTCGGGTGCTCATGCATCCTCCAGCGCGCACGTTGGAGACGAGCTCGCACAAGCTGAGCTTTTTTTGTCCCACCACGCCGCCCAAGCTGGCCGCAAACCGATCGACGACCCACAAATTACACCATCCAACCGTAGCTGCACACATTCTGACAACAACTCAACCAACTGGACGAAATTCATGCAAACACGATGATATTACATATAAACAATTACGGAATTCATATAAAATACCGGATTTTCATACAAACATGACGGATTTCATTACATTCAAATCTACAAAGTGGTGCTAGTTCTGGACAGCACAGGTATATAATACCTGGCCTAAATGGTCGCCCGCTGATCCATTTGTGTTCCTCATGTCCAGCAGCATGATCACCAGACGGCTGGGAGCCCCGGAGGTATATGCTTCAGCGCAAAGGGAGGCTCGCTTCCCCACTGCCCAACTGATATTGTTGGCTGATGCACAAGATGATGGTGGAAGGGGGCTTCTCCATTCCGTGGAGCCCATGTGGGTCGACGAAGGTCCTTGCAACAAAAGGATCCGGTAAGATACCTGCTGTGTACGCCGGCGTCGCCTCCGCGGTGGCCTTCATGAGACCCAAGCGGCGGCAGCCTTCCGTGTTCTACTTCTCCTCGATGATGGCAGCGGACATGGAGGCGCTGGCTGCTGACTCATCGCTCTTTGCGCACTCAGCTTCTGTCTTTGCTTGCATGGCGCGACCGCCGACATGGGAGTCTCGACCATAGAAACGGGAGAAGCGGTCGCAGACACGGGAGGCGTGGTATGAGGCGGCGGCGTGGACGGCAGCGACGACGCTCGTGCACCGCTCCTCGTCGAGCTAGCCTGGAGTGGCGAGTTGCTGAACCGCGCGCCGGATTGGGGCGGCAACTGGCTCCGTCGGGTGAGGGGAGGGAGGTGAATTAGCGAGCTGCATAGCTCGTATCCGCCGGGCTCGGCGGGCCACCCAGCTGGCTTGGATGCGGGATAACTACTCTTCGTAAGCCATTCTAAGAGTGGACAAAATGGTGAAGGAGGAGATAGGGGAGCGGCGGAGGTGTGCGATTCTTGGCCGGCGTCTGGTCTCATTTAAATAGGAGATTAAATAGACGGCGGACGGGAGGAGCTCGGCTGGCGTTGCATTTAATGCCGGCCCGGTCATGAACGGATGTGTGTCCAGAGTGGGTTTCTCGGCTTGCACACGAGTTTCATGGAGGCGTTTGAATGCAGCAAGGAGGTGTATTCAGCCAGGCGTGCAGTGAGTGGCGCCCTCGACTCTGACGTACGACACCGCGCCGTTCTTCCACTAACGTGTGGGCTCTTTGGGTACATGGCCTGCATGTAGGTGACGCAACGCAGGCAGCGCACGGCAGAGGAACTTTTGGTGGGCCAGGGCGGTCAGAAGCAGGCATTTCATAAACCGATGTTTGTTCATTGAGTGTGACGTCATCTATTTCATGTAGATAAGCCTACTATATAATGTAAGAGAATTTTAAAATTTTCATATATACGTTGATAGCCCGTTCGATACGTTGTGATTCATAAAGAGCGCTGCAAACATCAATGTTCTGCTTATCACAGATAAGATTGATTAATACCCGTAACAATTCATGTCCTTAACAAAGGGTGCATGGACGTATAGGTTGAGCGCGTGTCTTGTGTCGTGTGATGTGTGCATGCAGGCGTGCGAGTGTTGCGTGCGTGAATGTGTATGTTAAGTGTAGCATGTATGTGTGCGTACGTGCATGTGTTCGTGAGTGCATGTGTACGTGTCAGTGTTGCACGCCTGTATGCGTGCGTGTGTTCATTATGTGTACAAGTCAGTGTTGCATGCCTGCATGCGTGTGTTCGTGCGAGTGTTGCATGCGTGCATGTGTATGTGCGGGGTGAGGCCACACGTCAGTCGACTGACTTTTTCATCTCTGGTCAGTAGATTTTCTAGCCGTTGGATACGAAATCAAGGGCCTACAGTTTATCTTCAACCTCCACCCCCCTGAGCTGTCAGCCACCACCGGCCGAACCGCCGGCCCCCGCCGCTCGCGGCCAGCCTGCGCCGCCACGCCGCCCCGCCCGCCCCGAAACCACTCCCCACCGCCGGTCTGTCGCCGCCCCGGCCATCCCTCTAGGCCCCCCCGCGGTGAGCTTTTTCTCCGGCGATCCCCACGCCACCGCCCAATCACCGCACCCCCACCGCCGGCGACTGCCAACCAGAGGTCTCACGACTTCGAATCCCCACCGACCACTAATTTATTACCATTTCTGTCCTTCATATACGCGCTGCTGGATGTGGATCGTCTGACTGGTCAATTGATCGTGTCATCAACAAATTACGGAGCTGTATGGTGAGCCAGTGACCGTATGATCATCCTAAAATGTATTTTATTAACACAGTACAGACTCAAACTACCATTTCTTTCTTTCATATACGCGCTGACAGGTGGGCCCCATGGTTACGTGCCCCGATGGAGCAACACTAGTTGCGCCACGTGGAACGTTTGACTGGTCAATTGATTGTGTCATCATCAAAATACGGAGTTGTACGGGTGAGCCAATGACCGTATAGACGCAAGGGCTCATATATACGTGCAAGCACTAACCGCTATAAGCGCACACACGCGAACCCTACCCCTATGAGCACCTTCGAGAGAGTGGGCCAGCATATATGATCTTGAGATTTTATGAAGTCACCATAGGTGCCTCGTAGTCAAGTGGAACGTCTCCTCCCACTGAACGCACATCGTCGGAAAATACTGAAATTAACCCAGGATAAATGCGAGCACCAGGACTTTAGCCCTGGTGGGCTCGGGAAACCAGTGTCCTCCTAACCATCCAACCACAGGTTGGTTAGCACCACAAAATGTATGTGGTGACTGTGATGAGCTTATTCTGAAGTCCAGTGACCATATCATGCTTTCGCTTCAAATACAATGATCGTAAGTGTCGTCAGCAAAATACGGAGCACGCATCAAATACAATGCCCGTTAGTGTCATCAACAAAATACGGAGACGTATCGTGAGCTAGATACCGTATGATCACCACGAGAATGTATACGGTGAACGTAATGAGCATATTCTGAAGTCCAGTGACCATATAGTGCTTTCGCTTGAAATACAGTGACCGTCACGCGTGAATGTGTCAGGGGCATGCATACTTTTAGAGGGCCGACAGATAGTTTGTGTGCGTACATGAAAGTGATGTAGAAAGAGGGGGTGTCCGGTGGAGGCAAGGAGAGATATGCCCTTCGTTTCTCTTTCCCATGACTAATATTTTAGGAGAAAATATAAACATTCACAATGTAGAACAATTTTTTTTGGATGCACCATGCAATTAACTTTCATGTATAAGATTGTACTATTGTATGTGCTTATTTTCTTAGTGGCCGATTGCGTGTGTGGTGTGGTGGGCACATCATTTCTAGTTGGGGTGGGCACATCATTTCTAGTTGTGGTGGGTCGACATGAGGACTCATGGGTTGGTTCCATCCTGCGCCACATAGGTTGGACCGAGACGCATTATACGAAGACCCATGTGGATGACTCTATCCCCACTAGTGATAAGCCAACTATATATGATTTGTAACTCTAGGCCCTGAGTATGTTATACAAGCCTGGGGGCTAGTTCGTCGATAGTATACACACACGCACAATGCCTGGTATTCACATGTACTTTGTACACAGCCCTATCACTAATATATAGTACCAGGAGTAGGCTTTTTCCTCAACTGCAAGGGTCCGGACTTGAGACACCCGACACCCCGGGAGAGATTGTGAGCATGTGTGAAAGAGAAATACCGATGTATATAAAGTTTGTGTACTTATGCATTAGATAGAGAGATATATAGCGCGTTCGTGAGAACGGGCCGAGGCATAGTGCATCTATGTGTAAAAGGCGGTTCTATGCATTAAATTAAAATATAAATGGCATTATTATTTTTGGATGAGACCATGAATTTTGCAATTTGCGTATGAACGAAAATCGGTTTATCAGACACCCATACTCTACTGAATTCTAGCATGTGCATGTGTTTATTTCATATTATCGATCCATAGAGTGAGAGCGGTTTGAAATACAAGCAATGCATTGCTTTTGCAATTCATATATAAACATTAATTAGTGCACTCCATGTTGTTAGTGTGAAGCACTTTATACATTTGTCACTTACATGGATACATTCCAAATTGCTAGCTACGAAATAGAATACATGTTGAATTCAACATAAAGGGGGTTTCGAAGATTCGAATTCATAGGAAGTGCATTCATCTATTTGAATCTAAGATAATGGCATTTGTAAATCAGATCTAAAAGGGGCATCAATCTTTGTTTTGCTTTTGAACATGCTATATATTCATACGCATGTCTAACTATTTTTTTGCAACCAACACTACAGAAAAATACACTTCCGTGATGATACGTGTTTGTCACAGTAGGTCGCGTTTTCTGTCATGCATGTACATCCATGACAAATTTATGACAGAATCAAGATAGTCATACCTGTGCTGTCGTAGAAGTGTTCCATGACATTGCCAAAATTATCATCACAGAAGTGTCCACTTCCATGAAGATAAATCGCGCGTCACAGAAGTGCTTTCCTCAAGGGTGACCGACACGTGGAATCCACCGTAACGGAATGTCGTTAAGCTATCGGGTCAGATTTTGGATCCGATAACCCGTTAACAGCCACGACCAATGCCGATTTTCCACGTGTAAAATACTCATTGGCTGACGGATCCACGCGTCAGCTCCGCGTTGGCACAGGTGTCACTCATCCAACGGTCGAGATGGGCCTATGATATGTTGACATGTGGAATGGCCCAAAAGTGGCCCACAAAGTTTAAATGGGCCAGCCCAACCAAAGGCCCATAAGATTTAGCTGACCATAATGGGCCGGCCCAGCTAAAGGCCCACAAAATTTAGCGGACCATAATGGGCCGGCCCAGCTAAAGGCCCGCATGATTTTGCAGACCATAATGGGTCGGCCCAGCTAAAGGCCCACAAGATTTTGCGGACCACAATGGGCCGGCCCATCTAAAGGCCCACAAGATTATGCAGACCATAATGGGCCGGCCCAGCTAAAGGCCCAACATTCTCTGTCAAATTAGCCCGTCAACGGCCTGTCCTAAACTTGTCATCAACGCGGCCCATGGTCACTTCTGGCCCGTTAACAGTCTGCTAAGTAATTGGGTCGAATTACGGCCCGGTGTATTTCCGGCCTGTTAAAGGTCCGGCTTCAGTTGGGCCCATTTGCAGGCCATCAAAACTTTCGGCCCATAAACGACCGTGAAGGATTTGGGTCATATTCGGCCATGTCTGACATTCGGCCTGTTAGAGGCCCACTATAGCTTTGGGCCACTTTCGGCCTGTTGTCATTTTTGGCCTAGTAACGCCGGACGTAAACCATGGGCCATATGTGGCCCAACGTCATATCAGGCCCATTAACGGCCCATATAAAAATGACGATAATCTAGCCCGACCGAAGTTCGGGCCTGTTAAAGGCCCATGTATTAGGTCGGCGCATTTACGGCCCGTCCGAATTTCGGCCTGTCAAAGATCCGCATCATAAATGGGCCACCATTTTGGCCTGCTAAGTCCAGTGGGTTATTTGGCACAATCAGGGCCCAATCTCACTTTCAGTATATTAAAGGCCCATGTTTTTTATGGGCTCAAGATATTTACACCTGTAAACGGCCTATTTTTACTGAGGGCCCAAATTATGTTTAGGCCTGTTAAAGGCCCACTATGGGCACATGCCTACCAGAAAAATATGAATGCTTATGCTGATTTAGGCCCAGATATTTTTAGTGGGCTACATGCCAATTTTGGCCCGTAATAGTTTTTAGCCCAATTGGAATGGGCCCGACGAATGTTGGCATGTTGGGCTCCTATGAAGCTTTCGGCCGAATATATTACTAACATAAACCTACACTATACAAAAATAGCGTCGTAATTACTGCAGCCCAAGGCAGCATCATAAATGTTGTATCACAACAAAATAAATTCCAACCATACAACAAAAGGCCTGTTGGCATAAAGTTTACACTCCTTCCAGATAAAAGCACCATCAGATGTATAGAAGCATAGATCATTTGACCTGAGTGCTAATGTTTCAGGCTGTAGAATCTGATGGAGCAGCACGATCTCCACCTTTTTTCCGCCATTGCTCTTGAACAACGAAGCGAATGTCTGATAGTCTGGTTTCAAAACCATTCATATCTTGACGACATTTCTCAACCACTATTCTTGTTTCCGAAAGAACGTCCGTTAGGGATTGGACTTGTGTCTGGAGCACATATATATCACTCTGTCTAGCAGGAAGATTTTGTTCAGTAGGCGATTTGGACGAGGTTACCTTGACAACCAACCCAGAAGTACGCAGGGAGGTGCTTTTTGCACTGTTAGTGGAGAGATACTAACGCACTGCAGCAAGAGGTGACATTGTGCCTGTAGTAGCCTCGTCACCTTCAGGTGGTTGTGGCTGTTCAATCATTTGTTCCATAGCTTCCTGAAAGTTTGAACTTGTAGATTAGTGTACCAGATAAGTTACTAATGAGACAAAAACAAACAAAGTAGGTTAAACGTTTATACATAACTTATTTTGGTGAACTACTGTAATACATTAGGTTGTAGTGCCAACTACATAATAAAATCACTTTCGGAACATATGTCCATGTAGCATGCCTACTCTATTGTCTATTTCCTCACATTCGTTGACATCTAAGGATAAAGAGACATGGTTTAAAGTAGGATGAACATCGTATGACATCATTCATATCATGGGCAAATAGATATAAAACAAACAGGCAATTTTATCATTGTGTGCGCACGTGAACATAACAACTAGATTACAGAATAAGACCAAAAGAATATCCTTCATCTCTTTTAAACCATGTAAGGTGAAATGATATGTTAAGACAACTGTGAATAAAAGTGAACAGAGTAACTGACATTGGCTGCAAACCAAGTAGTTAAATGAACACATCAGAGTACCAATCAGTTCAAGGCAGGAGGAGTAAGGACTTACAACAGCGGCTTGAACTGGTGTGCTCATGCCCTTCATCTTGCTGGTGTGGCAATCCTTGAATATTTGCACTGCATTCGGTTCAGGTTCTTTTTGGTCCGCACGGGCTTTCCTCTGTATTTGGAACAAGTCAATATAGATATGATAATATGGCACAAAAAAAAGAAGGAAGTAGCAGCTATTTACAAGAGCCTCACAGTGTGCAATATAGCTACGAGATCCTGTTGTCTGTTGGAATTTCACTTTAGATCGGTTGGTTTTGTTCTTCAAACAGTTAGCCTAGAAGAAGATACACTTGTAAGGCACATACATAAATACAAGTTCAATATGTGGTCTGATCAAATACATATGGCCTACCTGATACTTTGGATCAGACCAGTGGTTAACGAGGGTTGTCCAGTCTTCATCTGTAATATATTCCACTGGAGATGTTTGGGCGATTTCATTGTTAGCCTTGCCTTCAAAGTGAGATTTTCGAAGGTGGTACCGATTCTTTCGCAGAGCAGACTGAAAAACATGAGTGCATGCTTGTTTAGTTGCATCATCTTTCGGATCCAACTTGAACCTCATCTGTTGAAAAAAGAATGTGAGTCTTATTAGGAGGAAGCTAGAAAGTATGGGACAGAGCAAGACAATATTACTAATTGCGATGAATAACATTACTTACGGATAAATGGTCAAGGAAGGTGTTAAACTGGGTATTGTCTTTCTCGTTCCTGTACTGGATCCATGTTGGGAGGATATGTGCATGACACCTAATGGCAATGGCTGCCTCTGATACTAACTTGGCTGACTCTGTAGCATCACGTGGCCTTTTTAAACTTGCCTCAAAATGGATCTCCATTCTTCCTCCTTTAGATTTTGTTAATCTGTCAAGCATTATCCCTGATGTCTGTTTCCGCTTGCGTCATGGTGCTAGTTCAACAACGAATGTGGAAAGTGTTAGTGTACATCAAACTATGAGAGTACATATAAAGGAGCATGCAACTGCAACTTGACTCGGTCAGGTACCGTCTTGGTGTTGATGCTCATGAGGTTCATCTGATCTTGCCAAGTCCTATTGTGTCAGTAGTGCTTCGGAAGTAGTGTTAGGTGTGAAGGCAGCTTGGGAACTGGCCAGTTCCGGAGCAAACGAACGAGTAAATAGTTGAGATGCTGGTACAGTTGAAGCGGATGCTACAGCTGGTGGAGCAGGTGATACTGTGTTTGTATATTTAGCCGGTGGACTTGGACCTTCTACTACACTATAAGTACCACCAGAATCTCGACGGCAGAACCTTTTCCGTTTCACCCGACGAGTAACAACACTCCCTACTATATTATTTTCCTTGCTCTTTTTTGACTTTGCCATGTCAAGCTGTACCCACAACACAAAAGAATAAAATAAGTCTTCAGAACTCATTGATGCATGATACAGACAAGCAATACTTTGATGTAAGACAACCGTATGAGGATGGAATATGTAAGAAAAACAGGACGGCATGACATATTCACAGCTACGATGTGCAAACTAAGCAGAAGAATTTTCAAGAAAATAGAAGTAATGGAAGCTAGACACGATATGAAAGATGCAACCAATATTACTCTGCCAAGTTAAAAGTGTCGTGTCATAAGTGGCAATTCGAAAAATTAGAAGTAGTACTACGTAGAAATCAATGCAAGATGCAACCACTATCAAACTGCCGTGTTAAAAGCGTCCAATCATGAGTGACTGATGCGAGATACACAACAACAGTACTTTGATGTAAGAACATGGTATGATAGATAGATGCAGTGTATTCTAGACACAGAAAGCCATGTCATATGCACATGTATAACGTACAAACTCAGCAGGTGCAATTTAATCAAAATAGAAGAAATACAGGCTAGACAACATATGCAACATGAAACCAATTATCACACTGTCAACTTAGAGCAAGCACCTGCGATGGTGGAGTACGGGAGATGAACTCATCATGTAGACTTGGGACTTCAACTTCATTAGCAGTAGCAGTGGAAAATCCAGAGAGTCTCTGTTTGCGCCGGTGCAGAGGACCACCAACATCCCCTAACTTACTCTTTTCCTTCCTATTTTCTGATATTGCCTTATGAAGTCAAAACCACAAGAAGATGAATAAAATTAGCTCTGCATAACTGGTTGATGCATGATACAGACGAACACTACTTTGATGTAAGGCAAGCGCAGGATAGGAGGATGGAATATATACAAAAAAGACAGCGTTTCATATTCACACGTACGATAGGAGGATGGAATATGTATGAAAAAATAGTAAGCGGAAGGCATTTCAACAAAATTAGAAGAAATGAAAGCTAGGCACCATATGAACATGCAACCAATATCACTCTATCAGGTAAAAAGTGTCTCGTCATAAGTGCCATTTCAAGAAATTAGAAGCAGTATAAGCTAGAAGACAATGCAAGATGCAACCTACATCACAGTCCCAAGTTAAATGTGTCTTATGGGTAAGTGATCGTTGCAGGTATAAGTTGTAAGCTACGCAGATGCAATTCAGCATAATTAGAAGCAATACAAACTAGACATCATACGGAAAACGCAACCACGTATAACAGTTCCAAGTAAGAGCAAGCACCTGTGATGGTGGAGTAGGGGAGATGTGCTCATCATGTACACGTATGTTCTAGAAACAGGAACACGTGTCATATTCACAGGCATTATGTGTAAAGTAAGCAGATTCAAGTTAGAAGCAATACAAGCTAGACGTCATACGCAACATGCAACCACATATAATAGTGTCAAGTTAGAGCAAGCACCTGTGATGGTGGAGTAGGGGAGATGTGCTCATCATCTACACAGCTACGTTGACTGTCCAGCCTTGTGTTGTCTTGTGAATCTTGTTGGGAGGATGGCGGAGTAGAATCTGTAGAGACCCCCTGTTTGAGTTGCTCCGAAGGACCACCATCATCCACTGCCGGACTAATTTCCTTCAGCTGTAATGATTTTGCATTGTGAAGTCAAACCGATAAGAAAAAGGAATAAAATTCGCTCTTCAGAACTCATTCATGCATGATACTGACGAACACTACTCGGATGAAAGGCAAACACATGATGCGAGGATGGAATATGTATGAAAAAAAGGATGGTGTGACATATTCACACCTATGATGTGGTAACTAAGCAGAAGGCATTTCAACAAATTAGAAGCACTACAAGCTAGACACCATATGAAAGATGCAACCAATATCACTCTGCCAAGTTCAAACTGTAGGGCGTTTCAACAAATTGGAAGCAGCACATGCTAGAAATCATATGCAAGACACAACCAATATCACAGTGGCGACTTAAAGGTGCCTTATCATAAGTGACTGATGTGGGATATGCAAGAATAGTAGTCTGATGTAGAAACAGGAACACATGTCATATTCACAGGCATTATGTGTAAAGTAAGCAGATGCAATTCAACAAAGTTAGAAGCAATACAAGCTAGACATCATACGCAACATGCAACCTAATATAATAGTGCCAAGTTAGAGCAAGCACCTGTGATGGTGGAGTAGGGGAGATGTGCTCATCATCTACACAGCTACGTTGATTGTCTAGCCTTGCGTTGTCTTGCGAATCTTGTTGGGAGGATGGCAGAGTAGAATCTGTAGAGAACCTCCGTTTCAGTTGCTCGGAAGGACCACCATCATCCAATGCCTTGCCAATTTCCTCCAGATTTATTGATTTTGCATTGTGAGGTCATACCGACAAGAAAAAGGAATATCATTCGCTCTTCAGAACTCATTCATGCATGATACCGACGAACACTACTCTGATGAAAGGAAAAGTCATGATACAAGGATGGAATATGTACGAAAAAATGGACGGCTTGACATATTCACACCTATGATGTGGTAACTAAGTAGAAGGCACTTCAACAAATTAGAAACACTGCAAGACACCATATGGAAGGTGTAATCAATATCACTCTGCCAAGTTAAAACTGTCTCGTCATAGGTGGCGTTCATCAAACTAGAGGCAATACATGCTAGAAATCATTTTCAAGACGCAAACCAATATCACACTGCCAACTTAAAGGTGTCCCATCATAAGTGACTGATGCAGGATACACAAGAAGAGTAGTTTCATGTAAGAACATGGTGTGATAGACAGATATAGTATGTACCAAAAATAGGAAAGCGTGTCATATTCACATGTATCATGTGTAAGCTAAGCAGATGCAGTTTACACTAATTAGGAGCAATACGACCTAGACACCATATGCAACATGCAACCAGATATCACACTGCCAAGTTAGAGCAAGCACCTTGGATGGTCGAGTAGGGGAGCGGAGACTTGGACCTTGTAATGCACTATCAGTACAAGGAGAATCGGTACAGATGCTCCGTTTACGTTGCTGTAGAGGACCACCATCATCGCCTTGCTTACTCTTTTCCTTCCTCTTTCTTGATTTTGCCTTGTCAAGCCAAACCCACAAGAAAAAGGAATAAAATTTGCTCTTCAGAACTCATTGATGCATGATACTGACGAACACTACTTTCATGTAAGGCAGCCGCATGATAGGAGGATGGAATATGTATGAAAAACAGGACGGCGTGACATATTGACATGTATGATGTATAAAGTGTAAAGTAAGCACAAGGTGCTTGAACTTGTTAGAATCGATGCAAGCTAGAAACCAAATGAAAGATGAAACCAATATCACTCTGCCAAATTAAAAGGGTGCCCTAACAAATGTATTTGACCAAATTAGAAGTAATACATGGCAATAGGCTAGAAATAATATGCAATATGCAACGAATAAAGGTGACTCATCATAAGTGATTGATGCAGGATACAGAAGAGAGGTAGTTTCATGTAAGAACAAGGTTAACACATAGATGTAGTGTGTACCAAAAATAGGAAGGCATGTCATATTCACAGGTATAGTGTGTAAACTAAGCAGATGCTATTTACCCTAATTAGAAGCATTACAAGCTAGACACCGTATGCAACATGCAACCACATATCACACTGCGAAGTTAGAGCAAGCACCTGTGGTGGTGGTGTAGGGGAAGTGCGGTCTTCAAGTACAGAGCTACGTTCAATATCTTCATTTAGGCTTGCTGTTTCTTGAGAATCATGTGGAGAGGATGAAATTGCATTCTTTATAAGAGTATTGCGTCTCATATTAACCCACACGCGTGAGTATCTCATCATAAGCGATAGACGCAGGATACACAAGAACAGTAGTTTGATGTAAGAACATGGTGTGATAGGCAGATGTATTATGTACCAAAAACAGGAAGGCATGTCATATTCACATGTATAATGTGTAAGCTAAGGAGATGCAATTTAACAAATTAGGAGCATTGATGAGGGATACACAAGAAAAGTAGTTTGATGTAAGAACATGGTTAATAGAAAGACATAGTATGTACCAAAAACAGGAAGGCATGTCATATTCACAGGTATAATGTGTTAACTAAGAAGATGCAATTTACCCTAATTAGAAGCATTACAAGGTAGACACCATATGCAACATGCAACCACATATCACACTGCCAAGTAAGAGCAAGCACCTGCGATGGTGGTGTGGGGGAATTGCGGTGATCAACTAGAGAGCTACGTTGACTATCTTCATTTAGCCTTGCTGTTTCTTGAGAATCATGTGGGGAGGATGACACTGCACTCTTTAAACGAGTAGGGCGTCTCACAGTAACCCACTCGGGTGACTGTCTCATCATAAGTGATTGACGAGGGATACAAAAGAGCATTAGTTTGATGTACGAACATGGTTAATAGACATATGTACTATGTATCAAAAACAGGAAGGCATGTCATTATCAAAGGTATAATGTGTAAAGTAAGCAGATGCAATTTAACCAAATTGGAAGCAATACAAGCTAGACACCATATGCAACATGCAACCACATTTGACAGCGCGAAGTTAAAGCAAGCACCTGGGATGGTTGTGTGTGGCAATTGAGATCATCAACTGCAGAGCTACGTTTACTGTCTCCAACTGCTGACACTGCACCCATTAGAGCGCTGAAACGCTTAGTGCTTATCTTCGAATTACACTGGAGCGACTTCTGTCTTTTCTTTTCTGCATTCATCAACACTGCGTCAGAGTCTGAAATACCCATGCATAAAAAAACAATAGTGTGAGTATGGGTGAAGTGTGTGCACAATTAGTACATTGTAAAGGTAGCAGATAGCAGGTCGGTGAGAAATAAATGACGGAGACATATGATAGCTCTACAACATGCATGGTACACTAAATTACTACATGATTCTATGAAAATAACAATCGACTGAAAGCAAATAGGTCAGTCCATTTTTTCTACACCGTCCGATGTACAAAGAACGGGCAGATCGCCTTCATCTACCTCCAGCTAGTCAGTGTTGAGGATCTTCCTCGAAACGCCAGTGACCACCTGCCCAGTATTCCTACTCTGCCTGCGCCCTCCCCTCGACCTCACCGCACCACTGTGCTTGGCACCGCCCCCTCGGCCATCCATTCAAGCCCCACCGACCTCCAGATCGGGCGCAAGCAGCTCCTGTGCCCCACACCCCTATGATAGACACCGATGCGCCGCTTCCCCGGGGAACAGGCGGACTAGGTGCTCCGCGCGCCTAAGAGGGTGCTGCTTCTTTTAATTTCGGTTCGACTGACCCTGAATTGAAATCTAGGCGGGCTACTGACCTTTAGCAAAGGTGAAATAGTAAAAAGGAGGAAACCTTGTGCATTTAGTATCACGAAGAAGATGCAGTAAGAAGCGCTCAACTAGTTTCTTTCGTGGGATGAATACGGTGTGAGCGGAGACGTAAGATTTGCACGAATAAGGGAAGAGGAGTACCTCTTTCTGCTGGCAGTGTTGTGTCCTCCTTCTATTTTTCCGACGATCTTCTTGTTGTTCGCCGGAAACCAGAAGTTGTGGAGGATGGTGCAGCCTTGCACAAACCCATGGCCAAGTTGTTGAGTGTGGTGCGGTGGCCGTCTGTCGGCGGCGGGGAAGCAGATCCGAGGCGGCGAACGACGGCGTAGCGGGAACAGCTCCGGTGCGGTGGACGGTTGCGACAGTGGAGCCGCAGCAGTGAGGCGCAGGACGGCATGGTCGGAGTGGTTCTGGTATGGCGCATGTCGGCGTCGGCATCGTGGAGGCAGCTCAGCCTCGGCTTTAGCTGCTAAGTCCTTGAGGGTGTTGCGGTTGTGGTTGCGTTGGACGACGACGTCGGGGTACCGGCTCCGGCGTGATGGAGGAGGGCTGCGGTGGATTGGCCGCTATGGGGTGGAGGATGGAGGAGTCTAGGGTTTCTCTACTGGTGGAGAGGGCGTTTTCGCGCCCACGGACTATGAATGGGGAAACGGAGGGAGGCGGGGAACTAAGGGAGAACAATGTTTCGGTTTGAGACGCGCTTGTTTGAAATTTGGGGAAAGTTACAAACTTTGCCCCCATCTAAAATTTCGGACATATTGCGGGTTCGGGGTAGGACATTCATGTCAGGTGTCCCAAATGTGGGCGGGATAGATTTTGGCCGTGCGCATGGGTAGGCACCCATGGCGTATGAATGCTTCTCGGAGGTGGTTGAGACTGGCGTCTTGGTGAAGTTACAAACCTACCCCGGTTTAGACCTTTGGACATTGGGCCGATAGGCTACACGGGCCAGAGTCAGGACAGTAATTTCCTACCACCAAAACATTAGTCTCGCGCGGTTTCGGGTGACCAGAGGCCTATTTGGCACTTCGTTCAATATTTGGGAGCAGAAGCATTAACATTTTCGGTTCTCTTGAATTGAACTTTCAGGATTTGTCAAACTTCACAAATCTTTACTCTTGAAAATCCTAAAGCTACGATTATTTTGGAATGGAGGGTGTACATTTGAATATACATTGTACACGAGTATATATTAAAAAATATGCAACTTACCTCAGTTCATGCATGGTTCCAGATATAATCTCCTTGGTTGCAAAAAAAACTTAGATATGCATATGAATATATATAGCATGTTCAAACTCACAACAAAGATTGATGCCCCCTTTTACATCTGGTTTACAAATGCTATTATCTCGGGTTCAAATAGATGAATGCACTTCCTATGAATTCGAATCTTCGAAACCCCCTTTATGTTGAATTCGACATGTATTCTATTTCGTAGCTAGCAATTTGGAATGTATCCATGCAAGTGACAAATGTATAAAGTGCTTCACACTAACAACATGGAGTGCACTAACTAATGTTTATATATGAATTTCAAAAGCATCCATTGCCTGTATTTCAAACCGCTCTCACTCTATGGATCGATAATATGAAATAAACACATGCACATGCTAGAATTCAATAGAGTATGGGTGTCTGATAGACCGATTTTCGTCCATACGCAATTTGCAAAATTCATGACCTCATCCAAAAATAATAATGACATTTATATTTTAATTTAATGTGTAGAACCGCCTTTTACACGTAGATGCACTATGCCTCGCCCCGTTCTCACAAACGCGTTATATATCTCTCTATCTAACACATAAGTGCACACACTTTATATGCATCGGCATTTCTCTTTCACACATGCTCACAATCTCTCTCAAGGTGTCGGGGTGTCTCACGCACATGCTCTCTCTGTTTCTCTCTCTCTCTCTTTCTGACTACTATGTACCTCTCTTTTCACTAATCTCAGTTGGAAAACACTATTTCTCTCACATGCATATATACACATGCATGGTCTCTACTAGCCCTCTATACGCACATATATGTGCCTACGTGTCTCCCGCACACACATTATCTTTAGGTCTCTCTCGCACACATTGCTCCCCAACACACCTCTCTCTTAGTAGTTGGCAGATATGATTTCATCATATCATTCGGTAGGATATCCCTAGCTGTTAGGCTGGATGGTAATACGAGGCAAAGTTTTACCCTAGTTCGGATCGGACCCTTGCAGTTGAAGAAAGAGCCTACTCCTGGTACTGTATATTAGTGATAGGGGTGTGTACAAAGTACACGTGAATACCAGGCATTGTGCATGTGTGTATACTATCGACGAACTAGCACCCAAGCTTGTATAACATACTAAGGGCCTAGGGTTACAAATCATATATAGTCGGCTTATCACCAGTGGGGATAGAGTCCTCCGTGACTCTAGTAGTTTCGTGTTGTACGCCGAGTCCTCCACATGGGTCTTTGTATAACACGTCTCGGTCCAACCTATATGTGGCGTAGGATGGAACCGACCCATGAGTCTTCATGTTGACCCACCACAACTAGAAATGATGTGCCCAACCACACCAAACACGCAATCGGCCACAAAGAAAATAAGCATATACATTAGTACAACAGTATCTAGGTCACGATACGTCTCCATATTTTGTTGATGACACCGACGGACTTTGCATTTGATGCATGCTCCGTATTTTGTTGACGACACTTACGGTCATTGTATTTGAAGCGAAAGCACGATATGGTCACTGGACTTTAGAATAAGCTCATCACGGTCACCACATACATTTTGTTGTGCTAACCAACATGTGGTTGGATGGTTAGAGGACAGTGGTTTCTCGAGCCCACCAAGGTTAAAGTCCCGGTGCTCGCATTTATCTTGTGTTAATTTCAGTATTTTCCGGCGATGTACGTTCTGTGGGAGGAGACGTTCCACTCGACTACGAGGCACCTATGGTGACTTCATAAAATCTCAAGATCATATATGCTGGCCCACTCTCTCGAAGGTGCTCATAGGGGTAGGGTTCGCGTGTGTGCGCTTATAGCGGTGAGTGCTTGCGTGTATATATGAGCCCTTGCGTCTGTATCGTGTTAAACAAATACATATCATGATTATACGGTCACTCGCTCACCCGTAAAACTCCGTATTTTGTTGATGACACAATCAATTGACCAGTCAAACATTCCATGCGGCGCAACTAGTGTTGCACCATCGGGGCGAGTAACCGTGGGTCCCACCCATCAGCCCGTATATGAAAGAAAGAAATGGTAGTTTGAGTCTGTATTGTGTTAATAAAATAGGAGTACATTTTAGGGTGATCGTACGGTCATTGGCTCACCATACAGCTCCGTAATTTGTTGATAACACGATCAATTGACCAGTTAAATGGTCCACATTCAGCAGCGCACATTACCATAGGGCCCACCCGTCAGTGCGTATATGAAGGACAGAAATGGCAATAAATTAGTGGTCGGTGGGTATTCGAAGTCGTGAGACCTCTGGTTGGCAGTCACTGGCGGTTGGGGGGTTCATTGGGAGGTGGGGTGGGGATCCCCGGAGAAAAAACTCGGCGGGGGGGGGGGGGGGCTAGAGGGATGGCTGGTGCGGCGGCGGACCGGTGGGGGGGAGTGGTTTCGGGGAGGGCGGGCCAGCCGCGGGCGGCGGGGGCTGGCGGTTCGGCCGATGGTGGCTGGCAGCTCAGGGGGGGTGGAGTTTGATGATAAACTGGAGGCCCTTGATTTCATATCCAACGGCTGGAAAATCTAATGACCAGAGATGAAAAAGTCAGTCGACTGACGTGTAGCCTCACCCCGCACGTACACATGAACGCACGCAAGACACGCACGCATGTAGGCGTGCAACACTGACATGTACACACACACGCATGCTGGCGTGCAACACTGACACGTACACATGCACTCACGAACACACGCACGTACGCACCCATGCATGCAACACTGAAACGTACCCTTGCACGCACGCAACACTCGCATGCCTGCATGCACATAGCACACGACGCAAGACACACACTCAACCTATACGTGCATGCACCCTTTGTTAAGGACATGGATTGTTATGGGTATTAATCAATCTTATATGTGATAAGCAGAACATTGATGTTTGCAGCGGTCTTTATGAATCACAACGTATCGAATGGGCTATCAACATAGTAGGCTTATCTACATGAAAAAGATGACATCACACTCAATGAACAATCATCGGTTTATGAAATGCCCGCTTCTGACCGCCCTGGCCCACCAAAGGTTCCTCTGCTATGCGCTGCCTGCGTTGGGTCACTGACATGCAGGCCATGCACCCAAAGAGCCCACATGTCAGTGGAAGAACAGTGCGGTGTCCTAGGTCAGAGTCAAGGGCGCCACTCGTGGCACGCCTGGCTGAACACGCCTCCGTGCCGCATTCAAACGCCTCCATGAAACCCGCCCGTGTGGAAGCCAAGAAACCCACTCTGGACACACGTCCGTTCATGACCGGGCCGGTGTTAAACGCAACGCCGGCCGAGCTCCTTCCGTCCGCCATCTATTTAATCTCCTATTTAAACGAGGCCAAACGCCGGCCAAGAATCGCACACCTCTGCCGCTCCCCTATATCCTCCACCATTTTGTCCACTCTTACAATGGCTTACGAAGAGTAGTTATTCCACATCCAAGCCGGCTGGGTAGCCCGCCGGATACGAGCTATGCAGCTCGCTGATCCACCTCCCTCCCCTTGCCCGACGGAGCCAGTTGCCACCCCAAGCCGGCGCGTGGTTCAGCAACTCGCCGCTCCAGGCCAGCTCGACGAGGAGCGGCGCACAGGCGTCATTGCTGCCGTCCACGCCGCCGCCTCGTACCGCGTCTCCCGTTTCTGTGGCCGAGACTCCCATGCCGGTGGCCGCGCCATGCAAGCAGTGACAGAAGCCGGGTGCACGGAGAGCGACGAGTCGGTGGCCAGCGCCTCCGCGTCCGCCGCCATCATTGAGGAGAAGTAGAACACGGGAGGCCGCCGCCGCTTGGGTCCCATGAAGGCCACCGCGGAGGCGACGCCGGCGTACACAACAGGTGTCTTGCCGGATCCTTTTGTTGCGAGGACCTTTGTCGACCCCGCATGGGCTCCACGGAAGAGGGGAATGTTAGGATGAACTCAAGCCGGTGCCGGCCATGGCGAAGTAGTGGCCGGTGATGAACTCGAACCGGTGCCGACCACCATCATCTTCGGCACCAGCCAATGATATCAGTTGGGCAGTGGGGAAGCGAGTCGTCCTTTGCGCTGAAGCATATACCTCCGGGGCTCCCAGCAGTCCGGTGATTATGCTGCCAGACATGAGGAACACAAATCGATCGGCGAGCGACCATTTAGGCCAGGTATTATATACTCGTGCTGTGCAGAACTAGCACCGCGTAGTTCATTTGAATGTAATGAAATCCGTCATGTTTGTATGAAAATCTGGTATTTTATGTGATTTCCATCGTTGTTTATATGAAATATCAGTTTGTCTACGTGTTTGCGTGAATTTTGTTCGGTTGGTTGAGTTGCTGTCATAATGTGTGCGGCTACGGTTGGATGGCGTAAATTGCGGGTCGCCAGTCGGTCTGCGGGCGGCTCGGGCGGCATTGTGGGACAAAAAAACACAGCTCGTGCGAGCTCGTCTCCAACGTGCGTGCTGGAGGATGCATGACAACATGAGCACCCGAGCCATTCCTCGTTCATCAGTGGCAAAGGCACTGGTGGAAAAAAGGGTCGCCAATATTTTCGCTACCCCGGGTAAGATCCAAACAGCCCCTCCCAACAAATTCAAATCCCTCGTTCGCCGTGGAATTTTTCCATGTGTTGTTTTCATGGACTAGCAAGATGCCCGTGCATTTCATGGAACATCAAGATGCATTTTTTTACAAACTCCCGCATGCATGCAAGGGATAATTAATGTCCTCCTTTGCTAGTACCACGAGGCAAACACCATTAATATTGCATCGATTAGTGTTAGTGGCCTTGTATATCTGCAAATTGTAATTTTGATAGTGGCCCCTTGTATATAAAAATGGAGGGAGAAAGATGAGAGATAAGGTGAGGAGGAGTGGGGCATGGTGGTGACTGATGGTCGGACTGGGCGGAGGCATGGGGATGGATGGCACATTATGTCTAGGTTTGTACCTCTCTCACACACACCGACGTAGGTGGGGGACGTGCACGAAGAGAAGAGGTGCACGTGCGGCACACGTACTCCCATCTCTTTCCCAACCACACCCGCGCGGGTACACGCTGGAGCTCATTTCTGTACGAAAAAGGCAGCCCACGTGGTAATTTGTCACGTGTACTGGTTGTCCACTTGGTGGAGGGAGGATCGTCTACCACGGGTGAACAAACAAATTGCGACTTGACGCGTTATGTTAAATTAAAAAAAGAGGCAAACCATGTGGGGCCTACCTTAGAGGCAAGGCTCTATACACTGGAGTACTTTTGATGTGTCCCATCAACTCGCAGAACGAGGAGAAGCTTGCTTAGTACGCCGTCTCCCCCGCCCACGGGCGCGGTGGCTCGCAGGATGAGGTGAAGCTTGCTTACGAGTAGTAGTAGTAGTAGTAGTAGTAGTAGTAGTAGTAGTAGTAGTAGTAGTAGTAGTACTGTATGCCTTACGCCCGCTCCCTCGCCCACGTGCGCAGTGGCTCGCAGCACAAGGAGAAAATTTTACTACTCCCTCCGTTTACTCCTTGTCCCTACTACGTACTTTGGTTAGTACTCCCTCCATTTACTTATACAAGGCCACTATAAAAAAATAAATTTTGCATCTATACAAGGCCACAAATAGTAATCGAGACAAAAGTTACTAATCCCTCCTTTCCAGTTTATGGCTCAATTTCAAAATCTCTCCAACCAAGGTAGACGGTGAGTGGTCGAATTAATTTCGTAGTTTGCACAAGTAATTAGTATGCTCATTTTTCTCAAGAAGTTATGTTTACCGAGGCATTAATTGGAACGAATGCATGAATGACCACTAAATTTCCATGAACTTGTACATGCATTGGTTAGTTTCCTCTTGACACTGCTTGCGTCGGGTGATCTAGCGCACCTCAAAATCCAACATGTAATGGTGCTACTACTAGTGTAGTAGAACTGAGACTTATCAAACGGAAAAATGAATGTTTTATAGATGAGCCCTATAAACCCTAGTGGGTACATACTCCGTAAAAACTGATTTTTCCAAAACTAAGTCGCTCCCTTTCATGAATTCTCTAGTATACTCCTCCATCGATGCTCCCTTTCATGAATTCTGTACTTCCTGTCGCCGACATGTGGGACATATAGCAACCGGGTCGACGTGTCAAGCACCAAATAACAGTGCAGAACAGCAGGGGGACGCACCCCACTCGTACAGGCCCAGTAGTAGTAATGAGCAATGAGACATCAAATCACAATGCCGCACCTTCCCAGACGGACAAAGCAACCATTATTTCACACTTCGGTTCGCCATCATCTCAAACCACGTAGTATTGCTTCCACCTCAAGAGGGACACACACATCGCGTTGGTACATCATGACACGTGGGACCGCATGACAGGCCATGCTCCCCCGCCGATCGCTCGGTAAAATCACCTCATTTTTACTATACTTCCTCCGCATCGGTTTACTACATGGCATGCACGTCGTTCTAGGTTGAGAATTTAACTGGCTATATATTTGATGAACAGTACTCTAGCCTTTTAAAAAATGTATACTTTTGTACAGTAGTACAATCGATGGATTGCGCCATGGAGCAAAAATTGAAATTAAAAAAAAGGTGGTACATATAGAGAGCGCTCGTCGCCAAATTATGCATATAGTACTATTAAAAAAGCTAGTACGTGCTTAATTGGGGTGCTAAATTCTATTAAAGAAATACTAGTAGTATGTACATACTGAAGAGTTAAAGTAACAAGAAGAAACATAACATAGTTCTGCTGGGGGCTCAGCACAACACACCCCTCAAATTAAACTAAGCACACCTGAAATTAAACTATGCAACTAATCCGGTAGACACTGCATTAGAAGTTTAGAACCACCATGAGCAACGACACTGCCACCTTACTCGGAGTCCTCGTCCACGTCCTCGACTTCGTCCTTGTCCCTCTTCCTCTTGGCCGATACTTCTTTGCTTGAACCGCACACTTGGCTATTGCTCTTCATCCAACCCTTGTAGATATTGAAACAAAGGTAGCCATCCATTGCAGCGTAGTGGATGTGGTCTATATCTAGTACATTCTGCTGCCATGCATGACGATGAAACGTGTAATGAGGTTTCTCCAGTTTACGCTACGAAGGATGAACCATGGCTCCTGCCAGGGTCAGCATTGAAGGCTGACGAGAGGGCACCAGCCGATTCTTCTGGAGGTCGAAGGGGTTGCCTACAACGAGGCCTATCCGACCCAGGCCTTCTTTGTCGTTCTTAAAGTCTACAGTAACGAATTTCACTGTTTGTCCTTGAGGAAGTTCTTAAAATCCTGGCACTCAACGTCGGCATGGCATATGTGGTAGACCAAGCAAACATTATGTACGCAAACCTGGATCACGGCGGGCTTCTTCCTCTCTTCATCCTTTAGATCCTTCTCTCATCCCAGGACTGTGGTGTACTCAACATCTAGCCCAGCGACCCACTCATCATCTGAGTTTTCGAACATGCGTCTGAAGCGAGAAAGGCATCCTTTCACCGTCGCGGAAGAACGGGTGTAGATGACGTCGAACTCATCGCTGGTGATGGTTCTAACCTTGTACTCACCGCCGATCGTGGAGATTTGGGACGCCATGGATTTGGGAGGAGGGTTAGGATTAGTGGAACTGCCGTAATGTGAATGGACGGGACGACTAGGAGCGAACCGCCGTAGTATTGATGGACGTGCAGGGACGAGTAGGAGCGAACTGCCAGCGTGCGAACGGCAGGGTAGTGGCTTTCCATTCTCCCATGATACGGGCTTCCGAGAGCCCTTGGATCTGAGAACGAACGGTTGCATGGCGTGATTCTAGACCTATGGGTGAATATCCTATCCTGGAGGGTTATTCTGCAAATTTTCAGCAACTTAGCATGCGACCGTTTGATCTCAAATCCAAGGGCTGCCAGCAGCCCGTATCATGGTCGCGCCTACCACGACCGTCGCGTCGCTCGCGCGGTCGCGCCCTTGGAAATTTAACACGGTGCATTAGGCTATCTGATGTTGGCATGTCATACATAGTCATCACTTAGTCACTCATACTACAACAAGGTTGGCTATAAGTGTATTTTTTTACTCCTCTCTATCTCTTTCTTCGTACTCCCTCTGTCCCATAATATAAGAACGTTTTTGACACTAGTGTAGTGCCAAAAACGTTCTTATATTATGGGACACAGGAAGTACTAGTATTTATTGCATTTGCCAAGGAGTGACCTCTTCCAATAAAATGGTGTTGCTAAGTTTGCTTCATTTAATTTTCTATAGACTCAAAATTGTCTTTTCACCTAGGTACACGCGCTTAGCACCATTTCTTCCTTGGGTCACCAAACTAGTCTCTCTCTTCTTGATTAACTTGCCACATCATACTTTATGCCTATGTGGAAAGCTTAAGCACCTGTAGGAGCAAGTAAAAGTAAGTACAATAGTGCGCTTTACATGGCATTTTTGCATATGTGGAGAAAAGAGAGGCAAGGAAAAAGTGGAGAAGTGGGCTCTCATGCAAGAGCCAGCCTCTACTACATGGTGGAGCATTGGGAGAGGCACCTGTATGGAGGTGGTCAGGAATCGGGAAACTCACGCCGGTCATAGCGCCGTAGTTAAAATGATAATGGCAAGTCAAATCACGGGGCCCCACCTGTCCAGCAGTAACTCGCTGTCAAATCACACACCCCTACGTTTGCAGCAGCCTACTGCCTCGTCTTCTCGCGTCTCTGTCGAACCGACTAGGCAGAACTGCCCCGCCTACCGTGCAGGAAAAGCCTCGCCCTCGACTTTTAAATACAACTACATCCGCTTAAGAATCCAATGATATACTTTTTGTGACATAGTAACTCATATTTAGTTAGTCAAATGGATGACCTAGAACTACGTGCAGGACCTATAAACCGAGACGCCTAAAAATAAAAAAACCAAGACACAGAGGGTAGTTCAGCATGTATCTTTTTAGATCAATATAGTCGGGATTCACCAAGGAGCAAAACCAAGTGGTAGGCTGCTCCTGTCATGTTGGCGTAGCAACTCAAGCAGGGTCAGTCTGCACACGAAATGGTGACACACTTAACAGGACCCCTTTGGCCGACATGTGGCTCATCCACCGTCTTGTTCCACGTGCGATGCACCAAATTACAGTTCGGAGCAGTGGTTGGAATTGGAGGCACCCCGGTCGTAGCGTCGTAGTAGTAGAAAATGAGCGATGAGGGGTCAAATCACAAAGCCCCACCTTTCTCGCATTAAGCTGGATGGATGAAGCAACCATCATTTCACTCTAGAGCGCAAGAGCATAAAGAAAAGAGAAAACAATGATGCATGCGGCAGCTACCTAGGGCACCCTAGGGTAGGGGTCTCCACTACAGATCCTTTTTTTATAAAGCGCCTCCACTACAAATCGGCTTCTCCCTCGTCTCTTGAAGAAAACCGATGATGAGTGCGGCGGTAGGGTTTGTAGGAGTACTACGGCGTGCGGGGCCACGTCGTAGTAAACGGGTTCGAGTCGACGCCTTAAATATGTGTGGGCCGCTTGGTTTTACGGGAACGAGGCAGCATTTTGGGTTCAGGGACCAGTGGAGATATAGTACGTTCAAAAAATTGTGGACGTAGGTTCGACCGAAAGGCAATGATGCATGGGCCCTGCATTTTGATATACCCGGGGCCACGTGAAATTTGCTACTCTACTCAAAACTAGTAAGGTACACATGTATTGAACGCATGAGATTTTGAAACCAAATTATGAATAAATACACACTATAGCATGTAAAGCTTTGAGTCATATATGCATGATGTAGATGTTCGTTTAGTTCTTATAGTTCATCTCATTCAAAATCAATTAGTTTTATAAAAAATTTAAGATTCATGGGGTTGTGCATTGTAAATCATAAAGTAAAAAACAAATAATGGCAATTCATTTAGAAAAAAATAATCAATTATGATACAAAAGATCCTAGAACAAAGGAGAAGTGCTTGTGTTTTGAGGTTTGTGCATTATGCTTAAGTTCAACCATGGAGTCTTCTAAATTGTACATGTGGCAGATTTGGTGGAATGTTGATGATATCCAACGACCAGTAGTGCTCGGATTTGCCTATCTCTGCACTGTCGGGTTAGCTTCATCCAGCGACCATTTTTCAAAGTTATTGGCACACTATATAGTTCTTGTGCCATAGTTGCATGTTTTGGAAAAAAGCTACTAGTGGGTTGTACTATCTATTTAGGAATAGAAGATGTATACATGGAAGTTGTACGAAAAGAGATGACATGGAGCATCTCAATTCCTATGAGTAGGGATTGGAAAAGAGATGTCATTTGGTTCACATCATAGGAACTTTTCTATTGAATCTAGAGATGACATGTATCTCAATTCCTATGAGGAGGGATTAGGAAAGAGATGTAATTTGGTTCATATCATAGGAACTTTTCTATTAAATATACGCTAATGTTTATTTTCCTTTGAAATTAAGGGAGTATAGGAATCCATTCATATGAACCAAGTGGCTCTAAAGCTATAGAAATGATATCATGTTTATTTCCTTTGAAATGTGGAGTATATGAATCTATTCCTGAACCAATTGGCTCTAAAGGAAAAAAATCCTATAAAAATCAGATCATATAGAGTTCCTATGATATTCCTCGACACTAAAGGATGCTTGAAATTGCTGCGGGTGATACGATGGTCTTTCTTTGTAGACTCCTCACCCATCTTTATAGTTACCTCTCGAAGATGAATGAAATGCTATATACATGGTATTCTACATATGCAATTTGGTACACGAAAACTCGGTAAAAGTTTGCGAGGTTCGAATTTTCAATAAAGCTATATGCACTGCATTTCGGAATGGAGGGAGCATACGGTAGTTGCTAACACTCACGTGGAAGATTTGTGTGTAGGAGGAGTGGCTGTTCTATTAAATGACATGGCAAAACTGACGCTGTCGGATGCCGATCTAACGGTTCTTACGGCGTTCGTCAGGAAAAGGCTTGTGGCGAATGTTTGTCGGATAATGATTTACGGACACATGCATTGCATTGATACGTGCCCCCCTCTCTCTCACGCACACGCACCCTCACGAGTCACGAATCTCCCGAGTCCTCTCGCAGACTCGCACATCGCACCCACCGTCTATCTGCAGGTAGACGTCACGAACATATGTGCTCTTCACACCCTACCCTTAGAACTTCTAAAAAACAAAAGACGGTGCGCACATTTTATTTTAGCTCACACGTCACACACTTATACTATTACTCTTGCGGCGAACGTTCTTTGGGCATAGTATATTGTACTCTCACGAAGAGAAGCAGTGCACGCACGCACTAGTTCTCTCACACCCACTCGCGGGTACACGTAGGAGCGCATTTTTTTGAAGCTGGTACAACAAAATCACTCCACTATATATAAAATCAGGAGCCTTAGCACTTGCTTTACTAGGGTTCCTCTCGTTCACTCTCTCATGCTCTCCAGATCTAAGCAACACATAGGTGGCCACACCCTCTCTCAGCTCAAGGCTGGTCACAAATCCGGCCGGACAACCTCGACCGGGGCAGGGGTGTAGGTGCATCGTTCACACTGTCGTTGGCGGCGAGGGAGGAGACCAAGGGCTGCCCCCGCGTCCCGATCGGCGGCCGTGCCATTCTCTCCGAGAGAGCGCTGGCTCAGGAGGGCCTTCGACCTCTTCTTCCTCCCTGCGGTATTGTGGCCAAGATGCAGCCTCCCGACACCGTCTTTGCCACATGCCGACGACCCTCAGGTATATATTCCTTCGAAACCTGCCTTGCTCTACTGCCCTAGATCCCTTCGTGTGGATCCTTTTCTACTTCCGTCCGCTGTTCCAAAGCCACCTAGACTTCTACTATTATTAGATGTAAAGCTAGTTCATAAAGTCGACTCAAAGCATTGGTTCAAACAGGGAATAAAGTGGGAAAGCTGTAGCATGAATCTAGGACTTGGTTCTAAGAGGAAACGGGGGAAAGTAGTAATATCTGTCACTGTTTAAATAATCGTATTTCGTATTTGCGCAAACAGGGATGTCTGTCTCCATATTGTTTCGGGATGTCTGTCTCTGTATCGTTTCTATCCGTGCAATCCAAAGCACACACCTCAGGTTTAGTACAACTGTGCAAAATGAGATGGCTATCCCTCATTGCCATCGTCTAACCTCCCGTCTTCAAGGTAACCCTACATTGGTAGTAACTAAGGTAGAATGACCAACGCAATCTAAAAGAAGCTGATTCGTACGTTTTACTTCCTGATTGCAGTGCAGGGACGAGCAAAAACAACTGCATCCTAGTACGGAATGCACTTTCTACCAGTTCGTCCATGGACCGAGGACTAGCTGGCACGGCTGCACGGCGGTTTTTTGGACAGGTGCGCGGACAAGAGGCATTGTGGTCTGCTTATTTCTGCAAATAGCGCTGCTTAAATTTAGTGAAATGCACAAGCATTTTAGCTGGTCAGTACACTGCATGGTTCAGTTTAGCATTCCAGCTGAGACCATAATTATAATTGGTTATTCTGGAATGAGAGAACCTAACCCTGGATGGTGGCAACAAGAAAAAACCAGAGTGAACTCCAGGAAATTTAAGCCTGCTGGGAGGCCCTTTGCTCAGAGAAGCCTTGCTTGTTTTTTCCTGATTTGTAAACCTTCTCACAACTTTGTCTTTTGCTGTGAACTAGTATATGTTTGTTATGTTCTATGAATCATTGAGATGTATAAAATTGCTTAACTTATGCTTTTCAAGTTTTTTATAAAGACGAGTTTAATGTGAGTGTTCCACATGAGCGCTGGAGTAGCGTGTGAACGTTTGGAATTTATTACATTGTGGCCTCAATTAACTGCATGAACCACTGTAACAAGATACATAGTTGCTTATATGTCGGACAACAGATTGTTGATTGTTAGTTGGTCGATAGCCTAGTGTTGAAGCGAGCTGAGCCAATGTGCCGTGTTTTGCACAACTGCTTACAAGTGGGGTAGCACCAACAGTGTTTACAAGTACTTATGTATACGTCGGCGCACGGTTCTCGAACGAGTGCTCTATTTCTTCAAAACACACACTGCTCGTATGATAAACCGTGACTACTTATGTCTTACCATGCCATATTCATGAAAAAACTAGTGAGGATGCATCTGTTTCGGCAACAATTACGATGGTTCTCACATGATTCACGGGCACACAAAAGTAGCAGCAGTTCCCATAGACGGATTCAAACAGAGTACTAGCCCCAGAGGGGTCGATAACAGGAAAGGTTCGGATAATTAGACACAATCCAAACTATTATTAAACACTAGCTGGGGCAACTATTTCATGCCTCGATCTAATTTGGGCCGGACACAAGACGGACCTTGCCATGAACATCATCGAGGACGTCCCGCAGCAGCTCAATCCTGTGAACCTTCATGAAGACAACCTTGTGGCCTTGCCACTGATAAACTTGTTTGTGGAGGCCTGCCACGTCATCTTCATGGGTAAGCTTGGCAAGAATAGTATGCCTCACAAACGAAGGAGTAGCTTTGAACTTCTTGTGCTTCAGTACACCTTGGACAACATGCCTGACAACAATGAGGCTGGAATACAACTCTTCATTGGTATAACCGCAAATGGCTTCCAGGATCCAACAGCCTAAGAACTCTGTTTTCCCAGTGCGTATATTTAGGTCGTCCGCCTCATAGCGAGTGACAAATACAACAACACAATCCTTGTCTGCATCAGGGCTCTAATTGAAACAGAAACAAATTCTGAATTACTTTTCAGTATAAGAAACACAAGTTATTTAAACCACTATGTATAGCATGGCATCAAAGCTAATAAAATTTTGCATTATTAATCACCACATACTTCCTTTTCTAAAAAAATCACCACATACTTAGATGAAAAACCACAATCGAGATCGGCAAAGAAGGAAATCACCTTGGGCAGCTCAGCGGGGGGGGGGGGGGGGGGACATCCTTGAAGGGGGAAAACTGCTCCTGCAGTGCCACGGGGGCTGTAACCTCAAACGGGGCGTTGACCATCTCAGTAGTGGCCGTGAGCGTATCTGGGGTCGGCTCGGTGGTTGCCTCCATCTTCTTGGAGCTCTCTGTCTCGTGGGGATCAGCCTCCCACGTCTGCTCCAATATTGGCAGATCTTTGCCTGGTTCTCCTTGGTCCATCATGAAACTGACAAATACTAGGAGACCACTGAAAGGAAAACACAATCGCAATGACAATGAAACAAAAAAGAGAGTGATGATCGGTTACTGCTTTGCAAAAGTTCTTTTTTTTTCTCTGAACGGAAATATACCAACATCATGGATCCGCTTACCTTCCCTTCGTTCGGAGAGAAGAACAGTGGCAGATGCGAGTGTTGACTTTCTTGAAGACGGTGAGGGAGAAGGGGATTCAGCAAAGAGTGAAATGATGGTTGCTTCATCCATCAAACTTAGACTACGGGGAGGTGGGGTTTTGTGATACGATGGCTCGTTACTGCCGCGCTACGACCAGGGTGACTCTCCGCCTGCATACTGCCTTCTAATTTGGTGGATAGCATTTGGGCCCGCGTGCTGCATGGCCCGCATGTCGATGAACAAAAGTATAATGGCATTCAGTAGAGGAAGACGTTTCAATGACCTAGGAGGAGCCAGAAGCGGTATAGTGTCTCCACTGTACTAGTAGTAATTGTTTTTCTAGGTAGCTGTAGAGTGTCTCCACTATACTAGTAGTAATTGTTTCTCTGGGCCCAAGACAAAACAGCCCATCCACACTAGTAAATAGTAAAATCAATTTAAAAGCCCATATATTTACTGAATGAGAGGCGCTACCCACACCCAGCACACCGCCCCCCCCCCCCCAAAAAACCTGGGTGCTCTTCTTCCTCCTCGCTCCCACCCACGTCACGTTAGCTCGCTCCACTCATACCCCCAAATTCCTCACCTCACTCCTACAGAAAACCCTAGCTCCCCTTCTTCCTCAATCCTACAGAAAACCCCCCAGCTCCCCTTCTTCTTCACTCTCACTACAACTAGGCTCATCATTCATTACTTTGCTCAAATCCGTGAGCGTGACGCGACGCCCTCGAGCAAAATGGAGTCAGCTGACCCCAACGCCACGAAGATGAGGCTCCCGCCAGCGGCGACGCCTGTTGTAGATCCCGCACCCGGCAGCGCGGGGAGAAGCGGCAACCCCGCCCCCACCGGATCCCAGGATCCCATAGAATATCGGGTGGACCGCATCAGCGATCTCCCGGACGCCGTCCTTGGGGATATCATCTCGCTTCTCCCCACCAAGGATTGCTGCCGCACCCAAGTCCTCTCAATTCGGTGGCGCCCTCTATGGCGTGCCATGCCCCTTAATCTCGACTGTCGTCAGCTATCTCTCTTCAATGTTTTTGAAATCCCCAGAGCCATCATCTCCTCCCACCAGGGCTCCGTTCAAAGCCTCTGCATCCCATCATGCTACTTGAGCAAGCATACCATACCCTGCATGGTGGACGCCTGGCTGAAATCCCCTGAATTCACAGAACTATAGTTGCTTGAGTTCTACTATTCCCCTGGAAATCACATACCACATACCGAACGCCATGAACTTGTGCCCTCAGCACCGATGTCCATCTCGCGGTATTCGTCCTCTCTCCACACCGCCACCTTTGCACTGTGCTACCTACCAGACAATCTGGTACTAAACCTTTGACTCCCATTTCTCAAGAAACTTTCACTTGTGCGGGTTCGTATATTGGAGGCCTCATTGCACAACATCATCCACTCCAGTTGCCCTGCGCTGGAGTGCTTGGTGCTTGTTTTCATAGTTAGAATCGGTTGTCTCCAAATAAAGTCGCCTAACCTTGTAAGAATTGGAATTTCTTTTGACGGAAGGCAGCTCATCATCCAAGATGCCCCTTCACTTCAAAGGTTGATCCTTGATTCTAGTTATTCACCGTTGCAAATAACCGTCCTCTCTGCGCCTAAACTGGAGACCTTGGGTGTAATACATGATCTCTGTGCTCATTTCAATATGGTGTTTGGCTCCACAGTTCTTCAGGTACTTTATATTATCATCTACACTTGTAACCATAAGCTGCATTTTAAATTTCTGCGCATAATTTATATATCATCTTGGAGTACACAATTTGTACTAATATTATGTTCTATGCTCAATGAAGAGTTTCTCCATGGATGGCCTATCAATGGTGCTGGATTCTGTCAAGATCTTATATATCCAAATGAATAGTTTTGATCTGAACAAGATTATTGGCTTGCTGCAATGCTTTCCATGTCTGGAGAAGTTGTATATAAAGGTGATAATTTCACGCACAATGGAAGCCCGCATATAGTGTACTAGAATTAACCGTTCAGCTGTTCCTCTTTCGACACTCTTCTTTTAGACCTTAAATGTTTTCAATCTTCCTGTCTATTTAGGCAACAGGACGGGGTAAGAAAGTTATAACCAATCGGTGGATTCGTAAGCATCGGGATTTTCTCACTTGTCATGAGATTCGATTGAAGACAATAACGCTAGAACGATATGTAGCCAACCATGCAAACACAAGATCTGTCACATTCTTCCTGCTGAATGCGAGGTTACTATTGTCCATCAGGCTTAAGTTTATCAGCAGCATGGTTTTGATGGATGGGTATGTCGAAGAGCAAAAAAAGGAGTTTCAGGTGGGCAAAAGAGCTTCTGAATGTGTCGGGCTTCTATTTACAACATATTGTGGTCATAATCCAGTAATTTTACGACCCAGGATGTTCATTCTATGGACCTGATCGATCCGTTTGACTGTGACTGCCAAAACAGTGCTGGAGTTAGATGTTGTTAACCTTTTCAATCTATTTTTTTGTAAACCTGATGAACAATTAAACCTCGTGCTTTTGTACAGTTTGTAAGCTGGAGTTAGATGTTCCTGCCCTTTTCAACTCGGCTGTGACTGTCATATTTTCTTTGAAACAAGGCAAATGGCTTGCCATTCATTTAATTTAGAGTAAAATATTGTAACAAATCCCAACCAAGGGAAATAACATCACTCTCGCCGGCTACTTGAGCTCACTGTGCATTACAGAAGCCAAGTGATTAGCCCCCACCAGCACCCACAAACTTATTTCGAACTAGCACGTCAAATGGGCTGTAAATTTTCATAGGAAAGGCTGCATGACCGTGACAGATTTGGATTCTGACATTTGGGGCCCACGAGGAAATAGCCTATCCAAGGTGGTGTCGACTTACTAGCTAGTCAACAGACGATTCTGCCTACCAGCCATTGGATTGACATCCAACATCTGTCGTGTATCTTCTATCTCTTGTCTTCTTCTTCCTCCAGCCGCCCAAACCAAACCACCCCGTCGGCTCCGCCTGCTCCCGCCTCCCATGGCTGGCTGTGCCTCCGCCGCCCTACCGTACGTACCCTCCAACGTTGGCTAGTCCCTCCCTCTATTCCCCCACACGTCCTGTTATTTGTCACGACCGGGTTTTCCGGGTATAAATTTCCAGAAAAGACCGTCGTGCTCATCAGCCCCAGGATTACTGTTAGCTGATGAGGCTCCAACTTGATACAGAAATCTCAAGCAAAATACAAATTATGTAGTACAAGACCATTCTGGCCTGTGAGTACAACAATTGGGTTTCTAGTGGTCGATGGCGGAAGCGGTTTGTGAGACATCAGTGTCTATGGGACTCCATTTCCCACAGGAACAGCTGACCAGGTTAACTCCTATCTTTGCGAGGCTGCTATCACCGTTGCTTAGTTCTCGAGACTGTCAATCGCCACGCTCCTCTCCAAGCAAGCAATCTGGCCAAGACAATAGCCAGGGACAAGCCAGTGAGTACTTTGAATGTACTCGCAAACATTAAGAACCCAGGTATAATATAATTGATAATCATGCACGGAAAAATTTTATGATCACATCGTCAGTCATAAATAAAATATCTTTTATGCATGCAAGCAGGTTATTATCATGCAACGTGAATAAGCAGTAATAGAGAGGGAAATAAAATGCCGCAGTCGGGCGTCTGAGCGACACCACATAAAGGGCTTTAAAAGAAATGCCACAGTCGGGCGTCTAAGCGACACCACATAAAGGGCTTTAAAAGAAATGCCACAGTCGGGCGTCTGGGCGACACCACATAAAGGGCTTTAAAAGAAATGCCACAGTCGGGCGTCTGAGCGACACCACATAAAGGGCTTTAAAAGAAATGCCACAGTCGGGCGTCTGGGCGACACCACATAAAGGGCTTTAAAAGAAATGCCACAGTCGGGCGTCTGAGCGACACCACATAAAGGGCTTACAAGATAAATAATCACAATGAATATCCAGGAGGTAGAACCGTCCCAGGGATACTCAATAATACAAATAATGGAACGGGTTAGTCCATCACAAGATAATAATCATAATCTTCACAAGTCACAAGTCATGGTCCAAGTTCTGGTTTAACAATCTCTCCTCTGAAGACCGACACTAAGACCAACACTTGACCCATCCCAGACTGTAATCCTTAACCATGGACACGGCTATTCGAATAGGTTTAATCTCTGCAGAGGGTGTACTCTTTACCCACGAGTAACGGATTCCTTTAGTCCATCGGGACTAATTCCGTCTACGGTCTTTTAGTAGAAAACACGCCTAACTTGCACACACCAGCTTAACTCATCGGTGTCTGGAATCACCCACGACACTTGTTAAGCAAAACTCTAAGTGGGGAGGCTACAACCTCGCGTAGCATGGGATCAAATTTATATTGTGCGCTCTAAGGGGTGGCCTCCCCTCTCGGTCTCAACCGGAAACACCCATGCCCCCGGACCGGGTGGCATGCCTACCGGCTACAACCGATATCTTCCACCATGGCCTCTCTGTACGGTGTGTGCTTGAAAGGGGTTGACGACTTACTGAACCATACCCTACCTGTGGTAGGGACAAGTGGTAGTACATAGCAAGTATGGGGGTTACTGGAAACAAGACTCGGTCTGCGGTCGACTCAGGAGGTTTATAAGTTCCCTGCATGACATGTATATCAAATATATTTCAACCGAAGAAATCACCACTCAATGTACCTTACCATGCCATACCGGACATAACCGTCCCAACGGGGACCGGCGACAAGCTCACGCCTACGCAAGGCCGAGGCTTTCTCGGATTCCTTTCCGGCATGCATGCAAGGCACATGAGGATGATTACCATCACAATAATATTCATTTCCAACAGTAAGGAAATCACTGATATGCTTCCATGCAAATGATCATGTCACATGAAATAACAAGTCTTCTAAAATAAGGTGGTGTTATAAACGTGTCAAATAACACACCAAAAACATTATGCCAGGGTTCAGAATGCTTGCCTTTAATGGTGTGGAGAGGTGGGGGTGCTCTCCAAATTTTTTGAAAGTTTCTTCTCTCTCCAAAATCCTATTTTGAAATATATTTGAATTAACACACATTTCAAAAACAGTACAAAAAAGTTGTTTGGAAAATTTTCAAATAAATCTTAAAATAAACAAGACAATATTTGAGAGATGTGGGACAAAGAATTAATTCATTTGGAGTTATATTTAAAAAGTTATAGGCAGTCAAAGTTGTGGTCAAAATCTGTTTTTAATAAAATCAGGAAAAAGAAAACGTTTCAGAGAGGAATACGCTTTCGGAGCGGGGGAAACGTACTGGGCGGATTACGCCTTCACTTAAACACGTGGACGGCGCGATGAGACACTGACAGTGGGTCCAGGAAGTCCCACTAGTCAGGTTTGACTAGTCTCTCTTTCCCCCTCCTTCCCCTGTCCCGAGCGGAGGCGGAGCTCAGGCGATCGTCGCCGGCGACTGGCAGCTCTTCACGGGGCCCCGAGGGCGGGGATGGATGCGCCACTCCAGTGCGGTCCTCCCGGTGGTTGCCAGGCCGGTGGGGACGGAGGGAGCTGCCGGCGGCGAGCTTCGCGGTGGAGGAGGCTTCGGGGGCGGAGTGAAAATTCTCCCGCAGTGAGCCCCGATCGAAATCGAGTAGTGGGAATGGTTCACGGGAGGATGAGGAAGCTCTTGGAGGAGAGAACAGAGAGGGGGAGGCCCTAGTGGTGCCGAATTGGCCAGGGCAGTGGTGGCGGCTGCAGTTGCCGGAGGTGGGGAAGAAGACCTCCCCCGGGTCGATTGGCTGCCATGGGAGAACTAGGGGAGCATTCTAAGGTTGCCTGTGTGCTCGGGGAAGCTCGGGGGCCTCCTTTTATAGCTCGTCGAGGTCGGTTCCGCGGCGGCCGGATAAGAACGACGGTGGACCGCCTTCCTGTAGTGGCAGGGTATCGTGGCGAGGCTGGGGATGGCAGCAGGAGCTAGCGGACGAGCGGCTACTGCTCCAAGGGCAAGCTGGCGAGCGGAGGAAGGTTCGGCGGCGCCGACATGAGCAGAGGCTGTCGGGCGGCTGCGGCGGCTAGCTCTTGGCCTGCCGGACGTGGCGAGGGGCGGCTTGGCGCGTAGCGGTGAGGAGGGGAGCGCGTGGCGTGGTGCTGCAGAGCGGGCCAAAGCCGTGGGGGCCAGCGTGTCGGCTCGGCGCACGTGCGTGCCAAACGCACGCTCTGCTCGCGCTCCGGGCGTGCATGGGGCGTGCTCGACGTAATGCCAGAGCATGCTAGAGGTCGCGGTTGAGGCTGGGAAGAAACAAGACTAGGTTAGGGTTAGATAGAGGGTGAATGGGCATGGTGGTTGGGTCAGGTGGCCAAGTTCACAATGTAAACTTGAATCCATGCCAAATCTGGCTATGCACTCAGGGTGTTTGACAAAATGCTAAGGGCACTTAGGCAGGTCTTGGAGTGGCCAAAAACTCCAGATGTAAGTCTCTTTAGATGTACAAGAGGGTGGTGAGGTTATTTGGCCAAAAGCAGAAACTTGTTAGTGCAAGTTTTGCAAAACTTCAATTCTGGACAGGAAATAAATGACATTATTTCATGAACCAAAAATAATCCAATGGGTGCATGCTCCTGGACTTAGGGGTTTGGTAGGGCTGTCTACAAGTGGGAGAAAGCACAAGATTATTGGAGCAAAATTAAATAGGGTTGTAGTAGAAATCACAAGGTTGGACCAGAATGAAAATGAGGTTGATTCACTCAAAATTTTCAAATAACATCACTGGGTTTTTGCATATAGTTGAATCATATGCTACTACCAACATCCCATAATTTTGGTGGAGGCCAGAAATAATTATTTAAATGGGTTGTAGTGCAAATTGCACTCTGGACCAGAGAAGAAAAATTGAGTGTAGAGCTCAAAATATAACATGGATAAAAGATATTTTTGTACAAAAGTGATTTAAAAACATCACATGACATCTCCAAATTTTCGTTGAAATTTTAAGTGAATTTATCAAATGGTTGTAGTTCAAATATGGCCATATAACCTTGAAAAACCATTTTTCAAGAAAATAAAGATCAAGCAATTTAATTATTTAATTAGTTATATTAAATAAGGGAAAATTTCTCTTGAGAGATTAAATATGTCCAATGACATATTTGAAAAGTTTTCTCTTTGGGAAAAACTCATCATAACAGGGAAGGGAATGATTTAAAAATCAAAATGGAGCTCAGAAATTCAAAGTTTTAATTCCTGGCAAATTTTTTAATTCATTAAAACAATGCCAAAATTTTGGGGTGTCACAGCACTACCCCCTTAAGAAAAATCTCGTCCTTGAGATTTGTTAAAAGCTGTGTTAAGAAAATATTACGCAATAAAGATGTGGCTATAGTGAGAGGGCAATAAGTGGTGAAAAACCATAGTGTGAATACTGGTGCTGCGTGGAAAAGTCTACGGTTCGGGACAAAATCGTGAGATTTCTACGCTGGATATAAATTTAGAATAACTTCTAAATTTAAATATACGCTGGTCGTACCCGAGAGCACAGTGCTCCTCTGGCTAACAGGTGGACCCGGGGTCCACTGTCAGTCTCTTCTTCTCCCTCTGGATCTCTTTTCTTCCTCTCTCCCGCGCGCTTTCTCCACCGGCAACGCCTAGCGCGTAGGGCATCTAGGCCGTACTGCGGTAGTGCGCGGCGTGCTAGCTGCCGGTGCAGCGTGCACTCACTTCGCGGGCCAGCGCGCTGTCGGCACTGCTCGCAGATTCGACTCCGAACACCGGCGATCGGCGACGAGCGGCGTTGGTGGACTTCGCCCACCGTACACCGAGCTCGAGCTATAAAACGGCCGGGGTGCCTATCTCTTCTTCCTCACACCTGGCCTCACTTCTCCTTCTCCTTCTTTCTCCATTACTGCTTACAGAAGCTCGGGTGAGGCTCTAATGGTGGAGGCGATGCCGGACTGGTTTGCGATCCTGATATTTGGAGGGCTGGCGACACTACTGGGGCTCTCTGTGCTCCTGTGCGCGATCATCCTCGACGATCGTCGCGACGCTGCTGCTCGGGTGTTGGCTCTCCGAGGTGGTGGTGATCATGAGGAGTAGATGGGGTGTGCCGGGTGCTAACTGTTGTTAGGGGGTGATTAGCTGGATGCAACACTGTTGCAAAGTTTTGCAAATAGTGTATGTGTCCGAATGATTATGGTTGTGAGTCTGCTGCGTGGTGCTATGTGAAATTAATAAATCCACGCCGTGAGAAAGTGCAGACGTAGCAACTCAGGGAAAAGAAATCTTACTCCAGAATTTTGCGAGGGAAAAACAGTTAATTTAAAGGAGCATAAACCACAACAAAAACTACGCACATTAGTAGAAGCCAATTAATTGACTTGCCGTACAAACTCAGGGTATCACGCATAAGTCACACACATAAACAAATGTCGCAATAATGGATACCGCAGCGACCATTAAAATGGAAACGGCAACTGGACGGGGTCCCTAGAAAATGTTTCTGGTACTGGGATACACTCCTCTTCTATCGGGGGAAGTGGTTTGACCAGTCGATGCACGTGTCTCTCCTGGTCGGGCCTTAGTGCTCTGCCGATGGCGATCTGAGGATTTAAATCTGCGAGGCTCTGGAGATAACCCATCACACATTGGGTTAAACGCTCTTGAGCGATGACGTACTGGACAAGGTTGGCCAGGACTGGGTCTCTCTCAATGCGTCCACCGGGAAAAGATGTCACTCCTCCGGGCGCTGCACGGCTCGGAAAGTAATAATACCCTCGTTCGCTGGCATAGGGTACCGCGAATCGAAGGCGAGCAAGCGCTTCGTATGCAACAGCTTCTATGGCCATATGTGGGGTTGGCATAGATTTCCCCACGAAGGAGACCTCTGTTGGGTCTTGGTTTGAGTTTACGGGAGGGATGTGCACTGCTGCCCAATATCTTGAGGTGGAAGAGGTAATTCTCGATTTGAACAGCTCGTACTGGGTTGGCTGGGTAGCGCCCATGGTACTGCAGGTAAAATCCCGCAATATCTTGACAAAACTACCTGGGGTTGCATCTGGGGTTCTCAGATGAATGCTAGGGCTCGGCATGGCAAGAAATGGTTGTGAGGGTGGTGCACAAGGTGAGAGGTGCTTGGCAAGGTCACGCGGTGGCCTTTTATAGCACCGGAGCTGGGTCATTTTTACCGTGGTGAATGGTAAAGAAAATTTTAGCTCTGTCCCAAGGGTCGGGGTCAAGCCACAGATTCACACATTTCACTATAGTGATGTGTTACTGTGGGGTTGACGGGGTGGTCTTTGGTAACTGTGTCCGGGATAGAAATCTTATACTGCATACTGGCGTATCCAGGCAAGGCTACTATTAAAAAAAAGAGGCACGACAACAGGCGGCATAAAAATACAAGACCACACGATTACAAAGCGAGGGTACACTGGAACTTGATACGACTCGGGTGACTTAGTCTACCTCGTTTACATCCAAGCGGGCGTGCCTTGAGGCTCCTCCACGGGTCTCGTCGTCGGAATTAGCTGGAGTGGGTTGAGGGGCTGCAGGCTCGGGGTAGCGACGAGGACCATCTCGGGGATTGTTGGCCACAATCCCGTTGGAGTGTGCTCCCAATATGCGACGAAGCACTTCTGGGGTTATCGCAGCACCTTGGCCGATGGCTGGGGCAGATCTCAGAGACTCGATCGGGTGTCCAAACAGCACGACTGGGTTGTCGGCGTTGGGCTCGTTTTCTTCTCTCGTCGGGGCTCGACGAACCAGCTCTCCACGAGCTGCGATTAGGTCAATAGTGATTTGATCACACAGTTCCTCTAGTGCACTTACATAGCGCACTAGGTGCAACAATGCAGGATCCGTCTCGTGATCTCCGTTGGAAACTTGGGGTGGTCTACCATACCCTTCATGTCTGGGGTAGTAGTGGAACGAGCGACAGTTAACTCTGGGCGACAAGTGCCGGAGATGAACTATAGCCTCTCGAGCAGCTAGTTGGATGGCTTGAAGCTCAAAGGAAGTTGTCCTTCCGGTGAACCTGTAGGGGCGCTCGGGCTCTAGACCCCTACCATAAATGTGCACAGTGGCCCAGAATTGACGGCTCTCACCGCTCATGGGTCCTTGGTACACAACATATTCTGGGGGCTCTTCTAACGCATAGGCACGACGGGTGAGGTTTGCGAGTATGGTCACAAAACCTCCAAGGTTGGTTGCTGTGGTCTCGTTGTGCACGACAGGGCCAGGCATTGTGGCTTGGTTTGGGGTAGAGGCTGTGCTGTGCTGTGTTGGGGCTAGCGTGCCCCTTTTTATAGGAAAAAGGGGACGGAGTCTTCCTTCGCACGCTTGCGAGAAAGGACTATTTAGGGGCCGGTCACTGGCGCATGAGTGACAGGTTAGGTTGATAGGTTGGGCACCGACTGCCAAAAAGGTGTTGGGCCAATGTGTGGCTATCTTGTACAAGAAGCTTGGCTGGGGTTTGGTTATGGTCTGGTGGGTTGGTTTACCTAGGTTTATTGACCTGGCTAAGATAGGATTAGCCAATGGTCAGCCTGGCTCTGATACCAAGTCTGTCACGACCGGGTTTTCTGGGTATAAATTTCCAGAAAAGACCGTCGTGCCCATCAGCCCCAGGATTACTGTTAGTTGATGAGGCTCCAACTTGATACAGAAATCTCAAGCAAAATACAAAATATGTAGTACAAGACCATTCTGGCCTGCGAGTACAACAATTGGGTTTCTAGTGGTCGATGGCGGAAGCGGTTTGTGAGACATCAGTGTCTATGGACTCCATTTCCCACAGGAACAGCTGACCAGGTTAACTCCTATCTTTGCGAGGCTTCTATCACCGTTGCTTAGTTCTCGAGACTGTCAATCGCCACGCTCCTCTCCAAGCAAGAAATCTGGCCAAGACAATAGCCAGGGACAAGCCAGTGAGTACTTTGAATGTACTCGCAAACATTAAGAACCCAGGTATAATATAATTGATAATCATGCACGGAAAAATTTTATGATCACATCGTCAGTCATAAATAAAATATCTTTTATGCATGCAAGCAGGTTATTATCATGCAACGTGAATAAGCAGTAATAGAGAGGGAAATAAAATGCCGCAGTCAGGCGTCTGAGCGACACCACATAAAGGGCTTTAAAAGAAATGCCACAGTCGGGCGTCTAAGCGACACCACATAAAGGGCTTTAAAAGAAATGCCACAGTCGGGCGTCTGGGTGACACCACATAAAGGGCTTTAAAAGAAATGCCACAGTCGGGCGTCTGAGCGACACCACATAAAGGGCTTTAAAAGAAATGCCACAGTCGGGCGTCTGGGCGACACCACATAAAGGGCTTTAAAAGAAATGCCACAGTCGGGCGTCTGAGCGACACCACATAAAGGGCTTACAAGATAAATAATCACAATGAATATCCAGGAGGTAGAACCGTCCCAGGGATACTCAATAATACAAATAATGCAACGGGTTAGTCCATCACAAGATAATAATCATAATCTTCACAAGTCACAAGTCATGGTCCAAGTTCTGGTTTAACAATCTCTCCTCTGAAGACCGACACTAAGACCAACACTTGACCCATCCCAGACTGTAATCCTTAACCATGGACACGGCTATTCGAATAGGTTTAATCTCTGCAGAGGGTGTACTCTTTACCCATGAGTAACGGATTCCTTTAGTCCATCGGGACTAATTCCGTCTACGGTCTTTTAGTAGAAAACACGCCTAACTTGCACACACCAGCTTAACTCATCGGTGTCTGGAATCACCCACGACACTTGTTAAGCAAAACTCTAAGTGGGGAGGCTACAACCTCGCGTAGCATGGGATCAAATTTATATCGCGCGCTCTAAGGGGTGGCCTCCCCTCTCGGTCTCAACCGGAAACACCCATGCCCCCGGACCGGGTGGCATGCCTACCGGCTACAACCGATATCTTCCACCATGGCCTCTCTGTACGGTGTGTGCTTGAAAGGGGTTGATGACTTACTGAACCATACCCTACCTGAGGCAGGGACAAGTGGTAGTACATAGCAAGTATGGGGGTTACTGGAAACAAGACTCGGTCTACGGTCGACTCAGGAGGTTTATAAGTTCCCTGCATGACATGTATATCAAATATATTTCAACCGAAGAAATCACCACTCAATGTACCTTACCATGCCATACCGGACATAACCGTCCCGACGGGGACCGGCGACAAGCTCACGCCTACCCAAGGCCGAGGCTTTCCCTGATTCCTTTCCGGCATGCATGCAAGGCACATGAGGATGATTACCATCACAATAATATTCATTTCCAACAGTAAGGAAATCACTGATATGCTTCCATGCAAATGATCATGTCACATGAAATAACAAGTCTTCTGAAATAAGGTGGTGTTATAAACGTGTCAAATAACACACCAAAAACATTATGCCAGGGTTCAGAATGCTTGCCTTTAATGGTGTGGAGAGGTGGGGGTGCTCTCCAAATTTTTTGAAAGTTTCTTCTCTCTCCAAAATCCTATTTTGAAATATATTTGAATTAACACACATTTCAAAAACAGTACAAAAAAGTTGTTTGGAAAATTTTCAAATAAATCTTAAAATAAACTAGACAATATTTGAGAGATGTGGGAAAAAGAATTAATTCATTTGGAGTTATATTTAAAAAGTTATAGGCAGTCAAAGTTGTGGTCAAAATCTGTTTTTAATAAAATCAGGAAAAAGAAAACGTTTCAGAGAGGAATACGCTTTCGGAGTGGGGGAAACGTACTGGGCGGATTACGCCTTCACTTAAACACGTGGACGGCGCGGTGAGACACTGACAGTGGGTCCAGGAAGTCCCACTAGTCAGGTTTGACTAGTTTCTCTTTCCCCCTCCTTCCCCTGTCCCGAGCGGAGGCGGAGCTCAGGCGATCGTCGCCGGCGACTGGCAGCTCTTCGCGGGGCCCCGAGGGCGGGGATGGATGCGCCACTCCAGTGCGGTCCTCCCGGTGGTTGCCAGGCCGGTGGGGACGGAGGGAGCTGCCGGCGGCGAGCTTCGCGGCGGAGGAGGCTTCGGGGGCGGAGTGAAAATTCTCCCGCAGTGAGCCCTGATCGAAATCAAGTAGTGGGAATGGTTCACGGGAGGATGAGGAAGCTCTTGGTGGAGAGAACGGAGAGGGGGAGGCCCTGGTGGTGCCGAATTGGCCAGGGTAGTGGTGGCGGCTGCAGTTGCTGGAGGTGGGGAAGAAGACCTCCCCCGGGTCGATTGGCTGCCATGGGAGAACTAGGGGAGCATTCTAAGGTTGCCTGTGTGCTTGGGGAAGCTCGGGGGCCTCCTTTTATAGCTCGTCAAGGTCGGTTCCGCGGCGGCCGGATAAGAACGACGGCGGACCGCCTTCCTGTAGTGGCAGGGTATCATGGCGAGGCTGGGGATGGCGGCAGGAGCTAGCGGACGAGCGGCTACTGCTCCAAGGGCAAGCTGGCGAGCGGAGGAAGGTTCGGCGGCGCCGACATGAGCAGAGGCTGTCGAGCGGCTGCGGCGGCTAGCTCTTGTCCTGCCGGGCGTGGCGAGGGGCGGCTTGGCGCGTAGCGGTGAGGAGGGGAGCGCGTGGCGTGGTGCTGCAGAGCGGGCCAAAGCCGTGGGGGCCAGCGTGTCGGCTCGGCGCACGTGCGTGCCAAACGCACGCTCTGCTCGTGCTCCGGGCGTGCACGGGACGTGCTCGACATAATGCCAGAGCATGCTAGAGGTCGCGGTTGAGGCTGGGAAGAAACAGGACTAGGTTAGGGTTAGATAGAGGGTGAATGGGCATGGTGGTTGGGTCATGTGGCCAAGTTCACAATGTAAACTTGAATCCATGCCAAATCTGGCTATGCACTCAGGGTGTTTGACAAAATGCTAAGGGCACTTAGGCAGGTCTTGGAGTGGCCAAAAACTCCAGATGTAAGTCTCTTTAGATGTACAAGAGGGTGGTGAGGTTATTTGGCCAAAAGCAGAAACTTGTTAGTGCAAGTTTTGCAAAACTTCAATTCTGGACAGGAAATAAATGACATTATTTCATGAACCAAAAATAATCCAATGGGTTCATGCTCCTGGACCTAGGGGTTTGGTAGGGCTGTCTACAAGTGGGAGAAAGCACAAGATTATTGGAGCAAAATTAAATAGGGTTGTAGTAGAAATCACAAGGTTGGACCAGAATGAAAATGAGGTTGATTCACTCAAAATTTTCAAATAACATCACTGGGTTTTTGCATAAAGTTGAATCATATGCTACTACCAACATCCCATAATTTTGGTGGAGGCCAGAAAGAATTATTTAAATGGGTTGTAGTGCAAATTGCACTCTAGACCAGAGAAGAAAAATTGAGTGTAGAGCTCAAAATATAACATGAATAAAAGATATTTTTGTACAAAAGTGATTTAAAAACATCACATGACATCTCCAAATTTTGGTTGAAATTTTAAGTGAATTTATCAAATGGTTGTAGTTCAAATATGGCCATATAACCTTGAAAAACCATTTTTCAAGAAAATAAAGATCAAGCAATTTAATTATTTAATTAGTTATATTAAATAAGGGAAAATTTCTCTTGAGAGATCAAATATGTCCAATGACATATTTGAACAGTTTTCTCTTTGGGAAAAACTCATCATAACAGGGAAGGGAATGATTTAAAAATCAAAATGGAGCTCAGAAATTCAAAGTTTTAATTCCTGGCAAAATTTTAATTCATTAAAACAAGGCCAAAATTTTGGGGTGTCACATTATTCTCCGGCGACGTCAGCCCCAACACACACCCGCGCCGAACCAGTCAACCCTCGTACTCCCCTCCGCCTGCGACTGGACCGACGCATCTTCAACGGCTCCTGTTCATTCCGTCCGAGGCCTCGCCGTCGTCCTCCGCCTTGCGGCCTTGGTTCGCTCGCCGTGCGCGGTGCGCCACCCTCTTGCGTTGTCAATGTCGTCAACAACCGAGAGGAACAAGGAGATGAGTCTACGTGGAGAGGATGGCAGTAGGGACCCACCAGCGTCATGGTAGTACGCAAGCAAGTGCCTGTATAGTACAAGCCCAAAAATATGGTTCCTCCTAATGGTTGGACATCTGGGGCTCACGCCATTGTCAACGTAGTTAATAAACGAGAGAATTACACTACGAGCGGCTGACACCAGGGACCCAGCAAGTCGTGCAGTTTTTTTGAGGAACAAGCAGTTGTTATTTATACTAGTTTTATCAACGGATCAGGGTAACAACGGGGCTGTGCGGGGGCTGTGGCCCGTCTAGCCAGGGTTTTATTTATGTTTACCATATCATGAGCCCAGCTGTGTTTTTTTCTTGCTGAAAATGGCTAGCCTAGTTCTATTTTTTTAAAGAAATACCCAAACAAGGCCTACTTGCTTTATCGGCCCTGCTGGGTTGCAAATCTTTCAAGATGAGGATAGTTACATTCGGTTTGCCCAAAATGGGCTGTACATTTTTAAAACACATCAAACCGGGAATTAGTTTCAATTTTTTTCATTACAAGATCTTAAATTCCATTGATTTTTATGCGTGGACAATTATTTGGATTTTATATTTATATAAATTATTTTCAAAATAGTTTGAATGTGAATCGATATTTCTGGATTAAAAACAATTGACCGCACCGAAATATGCAAAATTTCGTATACTTTTTAACCGTGGCCACAATATGGGGTGTAATGCTAACAAAAAGAAGATGGGCTCCAAAAAAATTCTTAAGAATTAGCAAATGGGCTGTACATTATTAGAAATAATGGCAGATGGGTTGTATGCTGTTTTCCACAGATTTGAGGCTGACTTGTGCGCCTACTATAGATTGACGCATATGCTTTCATAAAAAAAGGTTGACGCACACGCAACACCCTGTCAACTTAGTCAACACACGAGAGCAGTGACTATTGGATGTCCATCCAACGGTTGCCGTGCTTCTTCAATCTCTGCTCTTCATGCTCCAGCCGCTCAAACAAGCGCCGGTGGGACTCCCTGCTCCCTCCTCCCGCGGCCGCCTATGCTACCGTGTAGGCCTCACGGCCCCACCGTACTCCCATTGCTGGCCTAGCCATCCCTCTACTCACCCACACATGCTGTTATTCTCCAGCGACGGCAGACGAACCAGTAAACCCTCGTACTCCTCCGCGTGGGAAACAACTGTCGAGTATTCCCTGGCTCCGTGTCGTTCCCTTCCTAGGCCTCGCTGCCGTCCACTGCCCTGGTGCTCTCGGCGCGGCCTGGTCAACATGGTCAATGAACAACATCCATCGGAAGTGGACTGTACATGGAGAGGCTGACAGCTGGGTCCATGGCCGCACGCAAGGAAATGCCTCCTTATTACGCGCAAAATAATGATTCCTCCACCTGACAGCTAGGACCCACAGGAAGGGCCTCTGTATTTCGCGAAAAAAATGTCCCCCCCGCTGACAGGTCGGACCCACCAGCTATATCTTCGCACGCAAAGAAGTGCCTCCTTATTACGCCCAAAAAAATGAATACCCCCCTGCTAGCTGGGACCCACATATTGTTGGGCTGACTTGTGGGCCTACGAAGTTGACGAGGACGGAGGGCTTTGTCAACTTAGTCAATACTCCAGTGACTGTATGATGTCCATCCAACGGCCATAGTGCTTCTTCAACCTCTGGTCTTCTTGCTCCAGCTGCCCAAAGCAGCGCCGGTCGTGCCGCCTGCTCCTGCCTCCCGTGGCCGGCTATGCTACCGCGGAGGCCTCACCGCCCCCATACTACTCCCACCACTGGCCAGGCCATCCCTCCACTCACCCACACCCCCTGTTATTCTGCGGCGACGGCAGCCTCACACCACAGCTGAACCAATGAACGCTCGTACTCCTCTCTGCGTGGGCATCCACTGCGGCGTCTTGCCCGGCTCCGCATCGTCCCCTTCTTAGGCCTCGCCGTCGTCCACCGCCGTGGTGCTCTCGGCGCAGCGTGGTCAATGTGGTCAACGACCGACTTCCATCGGAAGAGTATTGTATGTGGAGAGGCTGACAGTTGGGTCCACGGCAGCCGCAAGGAAGTGCCTCCTTATTACGTGGAAAATAATTATTCCTCCACCTGACAACGGGGACCCACCGGATAGGCCACCAGTATTTTGCGAAAAAAATCGTTTCCCCCTGACTGCTGGGACCCACCGAACGGGCCACCGTATTTCACGAAAAAAACGTTCCCCCCGCTGTCAGTGGCGATAGAGCCGAACACTGACTTCACCTCCTACGAGACCCATGTTGCCGAACCATTGGATTCATCCCCGGCCGCGGGCCCCGAACCGCTTGTGTCAGTGCCTATCGAATCTGATTGGGCACCAATCATGGAGTTTTCCCCCACGGATATCTTTCAGCACTTGCCCTTGGGCGATGTGCTAAATTCATTAAGGTCTCTCTCCTTGTCAGGAGGCCCTTGGCCGAACTGTGTCCGGCCTGAGTGGGAAGCGGACGACGAAGAAATTTGTTCCCCACCCACCACCCACTTAATAGCCACTGTCGACGATCTAACCGACATGCTTGATTTCGGCTCCGAAGACATCGACGGTATGGACGACGATGCAGGAGAGGAATAGGAGCCATCGCCCACAGGGCGCTGGACAGCCACTTCATCACGCAATATATACATGGTGGATACACCCAAAGAAGACAATGAAGAGGAACGGGAGGATGCAGCGAAGGATAACCCCCTCGAGAAGCAACCAAAGCGACGACGTAGGCGCCGCTCCAAATCCCGCCTCGGCAAAAATAGCGATAACAGCGCAAGAAAGAATGACACCCCGGTCGACTCCAAAGCAACAGAGCAGGACGAGCCAGCGGACGGCGAACATAGTATGGAGCCACTGTCTGATCACGGCGACGCCGAGGGTAGAGATCATCAACCTGTCTCCGGAGAGGAGAATAGTCCGGACAACGATGCACACATCATCTCGGAAAGGCACTTAGAACAAGAAAACCTCCACAGAAGGCTTATTGCCACCGCGAGGAGTCTTAAGAAGCAGAAGCAAAGGCTTAAGGCCACGCAAAATACACTCATAAGTAGATGGAACAAAGTGTTGGACACTGCAGAAAAATACGGTGGCAGTTGCCACACAAACAGTTACCCAAAGCGCAAGCTGCTGCCTGAATTCGATGACGAGGCTTTAGAGCCTATGCAGCCGAAAAATAAAACGGCCAATCAGCCGGATCGACCACCCCATGGCCGCAATATGGCGGCTAAAGATGTCAGATATAAGCCAGCACACGGCTTCCATGAAAACTCACTCGAAAAAGCCGGTATGACCAGGTCCATCTACGGATCTAGGAAACGCGCTCCGGCACAGAAGCAAGACCAAACACTACAACCATTAGCATGCCATGACACATCCAAATACAGAGGAGCCGCGCATCCCTTATTCTTCACCGATCAGGTGCTGGATCACGAATTCCCAGAGGGATTCAAGCCTGTGAACATAGAGGCATACGACGGAACGACATACCCTGGGGTCTGGATTGAGGACTTTATCCTTCATATCCATATGGCTCGCGGAGATGATCTCCACGCCATCAAATACTTGCCCCTCAAATTGAAGGGACCAGCTCGGCACTGGCTAAAAAGCCTCCCCGAAAACTCCATTGGAAGTTGGGAAGAGCTTGAGGATGCTTTTAGGGCTAATTTTCAAGGGAGCTATGTCCAACCTCCAGATGCACACGATCTAAGCCATATAATTCAATAGCCCGGAGAGACAGCCCGGAAACTTTGGAAGAAATTTCTCACTAAGAAGAATCAAATCATCAATTACCCGGACGCCGAAGCCTTGGCAGCTTTCAAACACAGCGTCCGGGACGAATGGCTTGCCAGACACCTCGGCTAGGAAAAACCAAGGACAATGGCAGCCCTAACAAGCCTAATGACCCGCTTCTGCGCAGGCGAAGACAGTTGGCTGGCCCGTAGTGGCACCAGCGATCCAGGCACATCCGAAGTCAGGGATGGCAATGGAAAACCACGACGCAATTAAAGCAAGCGTCGCAACAATGAAGACAACCCAGACAACACGACGGTAAACGCCGGATTCAGGGGCTCTCGGTCCGGTCAACGGAAAAAGCCATTCAAAGGCAGCAGAGATGGACCATCCACCCTAAACAAGATCCTAGACAGATTATGTCAGATTCATGGAACCTCCAATAAACCTGCAAATCACACCAACAGAGAATGCTGGGTCTTCAAGCAGGCCGGTAAGCTAAACGCCGAACACAAGGGGAGGGAGACACCAAGTGAAGATGAGGATGAGCCTCGCCAGCAAAACACTGGGGGACAGAAAAAATTCCCACCAGAGGTCAAAACAGTGAACATGATTCACGTAACAAAAAGGAGGAGCAAACGCGCACTCCGAGACATATGCGCCGTAGAGCTCGTCACCCCCAAGTTCAACCCTTGGTCGGCCTGCCCGATCACTTTTGATCGCAGGCATCACCCGACTAGTATCCGGCACGGAGGATCGGCTACCTTGGTGCTAGACCCAATAATTGACGGATACCATCTCACCCGAGTCCTTATGGACGGCGGTAGTAGTCTTAATCTGATATATCAGGACACAGTCCGCAAAATGGGGATAGACCCGACAAGAATCAGCCACAGCAATACTACCTTTAAAGGAGTAATACCAGGCCCAGAGGCCCGTTGCACGGGCTCGCTAGTACTAGAGGTTGTATTCAGTTCTCCCGACAACTTCCGAAGTGAAAAGTTAACCTTCGACATCGCTCCATTCCGAAGCGGCTACCAAGCACTACTTGGACAAACGGCCTTCGCTCGCTTTAACGCAGTACCGCATTACGCTTATATTAAGCTTAAGATGCCCGGTCCACGTGGCATCATTGTAGTTAGCAGAAACACAGAGCGTTCCTTACATGCGGAAGAATGTGTGGTGGCTTTAGCAGCCGAATACTGAAAGGCTTCCCCAGCCAGAATAAATGATCGGTCGTCAAGACCACGGACACGGCTAGACGAGTCCGGCGCACCACTAGCTGTAACAGCTTAGATAAACTCGAGGTTGGGTCAATGGATGTACCCCCATAGGTGGTACTAGGGGCTTCCTGCATGTAAAAAGGACTACAGTTCGGCTTGACCTTATTTAAATTGAATTTTAATGGTTTATTAAGAATAACCAATTTTTCGCACGAAGACTTTCACCTAAGTTTCTCTCTTTTATAGATGATAATCGTGCTACAACCCTCCAGGATACGGCACAACAGAGACACAGGCGCAGACATGCAGCAGGGCCCCGCTCGAAGATTTCTTTTTAGATTAAGACCCTGTGTAAACCTTTCTTACTGTCTCTTGTTGCTTCACGCCCTCCGGATACTCAATACAACCGAGAGGGATGCTGGCGTTATTGGCATTTTGCCACGTTAGACTAATGTACGTACCTGGAAATTCAGGGTTCATTATCAAGGGCGTTACTCAGCCCGGTATATGTTGTAAAGTCCGAATACCTTAGGAAGTGTTCGTCATCGCAAGTTTGGCCTTATATGCATCAGCTTCAAATCATGTCTTTGGTCAATAGTTGGGTTTGCCCGGCTCCCGTGTTTTGCTACCTTACGTTCTGCCATATCGGCTAAGGTGGCACCGGGAGAACTACTGCGATTGTGCCCTGGTTCATCTGGATGAGCACCTCAGTAGAGAAAGCCGAAAATTGACTGTCATGATAAAGCGCAAGACTGGTCAACCACTCGATGACTCTGTGGAATCTTCGTGATTCCTCCGCATTAATGAAGGGCCGGTTTCCCGGTCATGTATGTACGCGCCCCGCATCCAGATGAGCACGGAAGTACCAGGGGCTATATAGTAGCCCCACTGTCAAACTCCTATGGCTAAGTGAAAGTGTTAAGGCAATATAGTCCGATTGACTTGCTCGCCGTGCTATCACCTCCTTAATGGACCAAGACGTTGGATCAAGTGTGAACACGCGCTTTCGTGAACACCCCCACATTATATGCGTGGGGGCTGAAGCCGACGACTGCAAACTTTTAGGTTATATATATACACACACATAAACGGCCGCACAGGAGGCATCAGAATACTTTTAGGCAAAAGTATAAACACAACCTTTATAATTCAAATAGCATTGTTTTTACAATCGGAATACATGTCACTCAAACATGATACTCTTCGAGCACTGAGCCTCTATTAAACGAGCACCTTCTAGGACTTCTTCAAAACAGTGCTCGGCCGAGACCTGGCCTATGGCCGGATCCTGGGTTGCAACAGCGGTGGTCTCCATCTCCGCCCAGTATGTTTTAACATGGGCAAGAGCCATCCGTGCACCCTCTATGCACGCCGACCTCTTTACAGCGTCGATATGCGGCATAGCACCAAGGAATCATTGCACTAAACCAAAATAACTACCCGGCCTTGGCCCTTCCGGCCAAAGATGATCCACGACAGACCTCATGGCAAGCCCGGACAATCTATGGAGTTCAGCCCACTCGGCCATTTGTTCATTTAATAGCAGCAAACGCGTTGGAGCACTGAACTGCGACCAGAATAAATTTTCCACTTCATGATCTTTTTTATCTTTGAAAAATCACGTCGCATCAGCAGCACTTGCTGCCAAGTCCAAGAACGCGTCCGTAGCACTCCATAATTTATCTAGGGAGGCATACTTTGGATCTCCAAACATCATCCGCAACAAGAAGGGCTTCCCAGCCGTGATAATTCTGGCTTGACGAAGCTCCCCCTTCACCGCTCTAATTTCAGAGCGGGTTTCCTTGGCGGCTTCCATGGCTTTCTTTAGATCCGCCGCTTTCGTCTGGCTTTCCTTTTCAAGAAGCTCATAACGGTCGGCGGCATCCTTTAGCTCAACAGCCATCTTGACTATTTTCTCTTCGGCTTGACGATGAGCAGCCTGTTCGGCCTTTAACTCTTTGGCCACCTTCAGGGCGGCCGCGTCGCTCCTCCTGGCTTGTTCCTTGGCTCGGGCAAGCTCTGCCCGAAGGGTCTCCACGGCGGCAGCGCCATCTGCAATCACAGCATATGATAGATACTAGCATCATGCTCCTCTTAATACCTGTTGACAACTGGAGAATACATACCCTGTGCCTCGTCAAGCCGCTTGTTTACAAGCACGATGTCAGCATCTGCCGCATCAAGTTGCCGCCTTAGTTCGGCAAACTCACCAGTCCAGGCAGCCACCGGACCCTCAGCTGCCTGCACATAAAAGCAGCATGATCATTACCTAGAACTATGATCCTTTGTTTGCCGCCTTCCGACAGCAACCAGAGTCTCAGGGGCTACTATCTGCATAGGGCACACCTAGCGTATGCGGTACTACCAAAAAATATATATTACCTTGCATACCTCAAAGCCTCTTAGCAGGCTCATAAAGGCTTCATGCAACCCGCTTTCGGTGGATGAAATCCTCTCAAACACCGTATCCATTAAAGTACGATGCGCCTCTGAGATAGCCACTTGCTCCAGAATACTCATCAGTGCATCCAGTTGTGCACCGGACAGTCTCGGACTCTTTCTGTTGCTCTCCTTAGGAGCCGAATACTCCGGACTTCGGGTGGCCGAAGGGTTATCTTCTGGCCTTGGGGGATCAGGAGAAATCCTCCGTGACGACACCTCAGGGTCGTCCGCCTCATGAGGCGGCAAAGCATGGGGAGGCGTTTCGCTCTCCATCATCTCCGGAAGAAGATCCCCCGAAGACGAACTCTGTTGAGAAGGGCTATGATCCGAGCTACAAGACATATGTCTGGGTTATTGTACTCAGAAAGAGAGCAGAATATATTTACTATAAAGTACTCTTGTTTACTCACAGCTCGGTGGAGGGCTGATCCCCTTGCAGGCACTGTGTGGTAGGAATGCTCTCCGGGGCAGGGCCCCCTGGCGAAGGTTTCTTCCCTTGTTTGGAAACCCCTATTTCCAAGTCATCAGAGGCGGCCCTTTTCCTTCCTTGAGGAGAAGGAATTTCAGATTCTTCTCCCCGATTATCCTCCTTCGCAGAGACACCAATTTCCCCGGTTTGGATGAGCAATGCGTGAAGTCTGCTCTCGGCTCCTTTATTACTCCCTTTATCTTCCCCTGATGGTGCTTGATAAGGTGTAAGCTCGAGCATCCTGGCTAGTAAAGGATCCGGTGAGCCTTCGGGAAGGGGGGGCGAACACCTGATCATCTTTGCCTTTTTTATCCAGTCCTGATGAAAAGCGGTTGTTCAGACAGTGTGTTCGACCGAAGAAATACTTACAGGGGTATATGGACGATTGCAGTTTAGACCCGCATCCTCAGTGGTGTCCGGACACTTTATCCGTGATCCGAAGAACAATCCATACATCCCTTCGAGCGTCATGCCGAAGAATTGCTGAATAGTTCGCGGTCCTTCCAGATTGAACTCCCACATATGGAGAGGTCGACGTTGACATGGCAGGACCCGACGAACTAGCACGACTTGCATTACCTTGACAAGGCTGACGTCTCTCTTCAGGAGATCTCGGATGCGACTCTGCAATGTCGGCACATCATTAACTAGCCCCCAATCCAGCCCCTTGTTGACCCATGACGCCAGTTGTGGCGGGGGGCCCGAACGGAAGGCGGGGGCAGCTACCCATTTAGTACTTCGGGGAACGGCAATGTAAAACCACTCCCGCTGCCACAAAGTGGGCATCTCTAGGAAGGAACCCTTTGGCCATGGAGCATCGGCGCCTTTGCTTATTATAGCACCTCCGCATTCTTCTTGTCGCCCATTGATCATCTTCGGCTTTACATTGATGGTCTTGAGCCATAAGCCAAAGTGAGGGGTGATGCAGAGGAAGGCCTCACACACGACGATGAACGACGAGATGTGAAGGATGGAATCCAGAGCCAGATCATGGAAATCGAGCCCGTAATAGAACATAAGCCCTCTAACAAAGGGATCAAGAATAAAGCCTAGCCCTCAAAGGAAGTGGGAAACGAATACGACACTCTCGTTGGGTTCAGAAGTGGGGATGACCTGCCCTTGAGCAGGCAGCCTGTGCGAGATTTCGGCGGTCAGATACCTGGCTTCTCTTAGCTTCTTGATGTCCTCCTCTGTCAGATACCTTTCTTCTCTTAGCTTCTTGATGTCCTCCTCTGTGATAGAGGAGGCCATCCACCGACCATGAAGGTTGGATCCGGACATGATTGAAGGTCCGAAGTGCTTAGCCTGAGCCTTGGGTGTTGGAACTCGAGGTGGGGGAAGGATTCGATTGAGCGCGAGAAGAAAGGACAAGCCTTGGCCCCTTTATAAAGAGGGAGAATATCAAGCGTCCTCCGCGTGGCCGTTTGGAACTTGCCTAAAATTGAGGAGTCATACCAACAGGCATGATTGGGTTACCCATACCTGTATTGATGAGAATCCCGTGATAAGGGGAAGACGATCTTTGCTTCGACAAGACGCGCCAATAAAACCGCCTCGCAAAACATGCAGTGGCAGGCTGGGAGAAACGGTTCGAATAATGACCAGGCCGTGGTGTGGTGTCACGTTGTGAAAAGTTGTCAGCAGATTAGATTTGTGGAAATATTGTACTTTCTACGGTGGTATGTTGAATTTGTTTTGCAGAGCCGGACACTATCCTTGTGTTCAAAATCTTCTGTGGATTATTCGGAGGAAGAACCCGCCTTGCAATGCCGAAGACAATCTGCGCGCCAGACTCATCGTCATTGAAGCCTGGTTCAGGGGCTACTGAGGGAGTCCTGGATTAGGGTGTCCTCGGACAGCCGGACTATATCCTTTGGCCGGACTATTGGACTACGAAGATACAAGATTGAAGACTCCGTCTCGTGTCTGGATGGGACTCTCCTTGGCGTGGAAGGCAAGCTTGGCAAATCGGATCTGTAGAACTCCTCCCTTGTAACTGACTCTATGTAACCCTAGCCCCCTCCGGTGTCTATATAAACCGGAGAGTTTAGTCCGTAGGACAACAACAATCATAATCATAGGCTAGCTTCTAAGGTTTAGCCTCCACGATCTCGTGGTAGATCAACTCTTGTAATACTCATATCATCAAGATCATTCAAGTAGGAAGTAGGGTATTACCTCCATCGAGAGGGCCCGAACCTGGGTAAACATTGTGTCCCCTGCCTCCTGTTACCATCCGCCTTAGACACACAGTTCGGGACTCCCTACCCGAGATCCGCCGGTTTTGACACTGACAATCCTCCCCACATGATTCTCACGAAACAACAAGACTAAATGAAGATAGTCAACGTAGCTCTCTAGTTGATGACCGCAATTCCCCCACACCACCATCGCAGGTGCTTGCTCTTACTTGGCAGTGTGATATGTGGTCGCATGTTGCATATGGTGTCTACCTTGTAATGCTTCTAATTAGGGTAAATTGCATCTGCTTAGTTAACACATTATACCTGTGAATATGACATACCTTCCTGTTTTTGGTACATACTACGTCTTTCTGTTAACCATGTTCTTACATCAAACTACTTTTCTTGTGTATCCCTCATCAATCACTTCTGACGAGACACCTTCAAGTTGACAGTGTAATATTGGTTGCATCTTGCATATCATTTCAAACATGTATTGCGTCTAGTTGAAGTGCCACTTATAATGAGACACATCTAACTTGGTAGAGTGATTTTGGTTGGATCTTTCATATGGTGTCTAGATTGCATTGCTTACAATTTGTTGAAATGCCTTCTGCTTAGTGTTTTTCGTACATATTCCATCCTCCTACAATGTGGTTACCATACATAAAAGTTGTGTTAGTCATCATGCATCAACGAATTTGGAAGTGCGTATTTCATTCCTTTTTCTTGTGTGTTTACTTGACAAGGCAAAATCTAAAAGGACGAAGGAACGGAATGATGGTGGTCCTCTGGAGCAACCGAAACAGATGATCTCTGCAGATTCTCCTGCTACTCCTACTGCAGTGCAAGTTCCAAATCTCATCTCCCCTACTCCACAACCCCAGGTGCTTGCTCTAACATGGCAGTGTGATATCTGGTTGCATGTTGCATAAGGTGCCTAGCTTTTATTCTCCTAATTTGTTAAATTGCATATTCTTAGATTACACATTATACATGTGAATATGCCTTCCTGTTTTTGGTACATACTACATCTGCCTATCACACCATGTTCTTACATCAAACTACTGCTCTTGTGTATCCTGCATCTATCGCTTATGATGAGACAGTCATGCCCGTGGGTTAGTATGAGACGCGCTGCTCTTATAAAGAGTGCAATTTCGTCTTCTCCACATGATTCTCAAGAAATAGCAAGCCTAAATGAAGATATTGAACGTAGCTCTGTACTTGAAGACCGCACTTCCCCTACACCACCATCGCAGGTGCTTGCTCTAACTTCGCGGTGTGATATGGGGTTGCATGTTGCATATGGTGTCTAGCTTGTAATGCTTCTAATTAGGGTAAATTGCATATGCTTAGTTTACACATTATACCTGTGAATATGACATGCCTTCCTATTTTTGGTACGCACTACATCTATGTGTTAACCATGTTCTTACATGAAACTACCTCTCTTCTGTATCCTACATCAATCACTTACAATGAGACACCTTTATTCGTTGCATATTGCATATTATTTCTAGCCTGTTGCCATGTATTGCTTCTAATTTGGTCAAATACATTTGTTAGGGCACCCTTTTAATTTGGCAAAGTGATATTGGTTTCATCTTTCATATGGTTTCTAGCTTGCCTTGCTTCTAACTAGTTAAAACACCTTGTGCTTAGTTTACACTTTATACATCATACATGTCAATATGTCATGTCGTCCTGTTTTTCATACATATTCCATCCTCCTATCATGCGATTGCCTTACATGAAAGTAGTGTTCATCAGTATCATGCATCAATGAGTTCTGAAGAGCAAATTTTATTCCTTTTTCTTGTGGGTTTGACTTGACAAGGAAAAATCAAAAAAGAGGAAGGAAATGAGTAAGGAAGGTGATGATGGTGGTCCTCTGCAGCAACGTAAATGGAGCATCTGTACGGATTCTCCTTGTACTGCTAGTGCATTACAAGTTCCAAGTCTCCGCTCCCCTACTCCACCATCCAAGATGCTTGCTCTAACTTGGTAGTGTGATATCTGGTTGCATGTTGCATATGGTGTCTAGCTTGTATTGCTCCTAATTAGTGTAAACTGCATATGCTTAGCTTATACATGATAGGTGTGAATATGACATGCTTTCCTATTTTTGGTACATACTATATCTGGCTATCACACCATGTTCTTACATGAAACTACTCTTCTTGTGTATCCAGCATCAGTCACTTATGATGGGACACCTTTAAGTTGGCAGTGTGATATTGGTTTGCATCTTGAATATGATTTCTAGCATGTAGTGCTTCTAGTTTGATGAACGCCACCTATGACGAGACAGCTTTAACTTGGCAGAGTGATATTGATTGCACCTTCCATATGGTGTCTAGCTTGCAGTGCTTCTAATTTGTTGAAGTGCCTTCTTCTTAGTTACCACATCATAGGTGTGAATATGTGAAGCCGTCCAGTTTTTCGTACATATTCCATCCTCGTATCACGACTTTGCCTTTCATCAGAGTAGTGTTTGTCAGTATCATGCATGAATGAGTTCTGAAGAGCGAATTTTATTCCTTTTTCTTGTCGGTTTGACCTCACAATGCAAAATCAATAAAGCGGAAGGAAATTGATAAGGCATTGGATGATGGTGGTCCTTCCGAGCAACTGAAACGGAGGGTCTCTATAGATTCTACCCCGCCATCCTCCCAACAAGATTCACAAGACAAAGCAAGGCTAGACAGTCAATGTAGCTGTGTAGATGATGAGCACATCTCCCCTACTCCACCATCACAGGTGCTTGCTCGAACTTAGCACTATTATATGTGGTTGCATGTTGCGTATGATGTCTAGCTTGTATTGCTTCTAACTTTGTTGAATTGCATCTGCTTACTTTACACACAGTGCCTGTGAATATGACACGTGTTCCTGTTTCTAGAACATACTATATCTGATCACAACATGTTCTTACATCAGACTACTGTTCTTGCATATCCCGCATCAGTCACTTATGATAAGGCACCTTTAAGTCACCACTGTGATATTGGTTGTGTCTTGCATACGATTTCTAGCATGTACTGCTTCTAATTTGTTGAAATGCCAGACAGTTTGAACTTGGCAGAGTGATATTGGTTGCACCTTTCGTATGGTGTCTAGCTTGGAGTGCCTCTAATTTGTTGAAATGCCTTCTGCTTAGTTACCACATCATAGGTGTGAATATGTCACGCCGTCCTGTTTTTCGTAGATATTCCATCCTCGTATCATGTGTTTGCCTTTCACCTGAGTAGTGTTCGTCAGTATCATGCATGAATGAGTTCTGAAGAGCGAATTTTATTCCTTTTTCTTATCAGTTTGACTTCACAATGCAAAATCAATACAACTGAAGGAAATTAGTCCGGCAGTGGATGATGGTGGTCCTTCGGAGCAACTCAAACATAGGGTCTCTACAGATTATACTCCGCCATCCTCCCAAAAAGATTCGCAAGACAACACAAGGCTAGACAGTCAACGTAGCTATGTTGATGATGAGCACATCTCCCCTACTCCACCATCATAGGTGCTTGCTCTAACTTGGCACTATTATATGTGGTTGCATGTTGCGTATGATGTCTAGCTTGTATTGCTTCTAACTTTGTTGAATTGCATCTGCTTACTTTATACATAATGCCTGTGAATATGACACATGTTCCGGTTTCTAGAACATACGTGTAGATGATGAGCACATCTCCCCTACTCCACCATCATAGGTGCTTCCTCTAACTTGGAACTATTATATGTGTTTGCGTGTTCCGTATGATGTCTAGTTTGTATTTCTTCTGATTTTATTGAATTGCATCTGCATAGCTTACAACTTATACCTGCAACGATCACTTACCCATAAGACACATTTAACTTGGGAGTGTGATGTAGGTTGCATCTTGCATTGTCTTCTAGCTTGTACTGCTTCTAATTTCTTGAAATGGCACTTACGACAAGACACTTTTTACCTGATAGAGTGATATTGGTTGCATGTTCATATGGTGCCTAGCTTTCATTTCTTCTAATTTTGTTGAAATGCCTTCTGCTTACTGTTTTTCATACATATTCCATCCTCCTATCGTACGTCTGAAAATGCAATGCTGTCTTTTTTGTATATATTCCATCCTCCTATCCTACGCTTGCCTTACATGAAAGTAGTGTTCGTTTGTATCATGCATCAACCAGTTATGCAGAGCTAATTTTATTCATCTTCTTTTGGTTTTGACTTCATAAGGCAATATCAGAAAATAGGAAGGAAAAGGGTAAGTTAGGGGATGTTGGTGGTCCTTCGGACCGATGCAAACAGAGACTCTCTAGATTTGCCACTGCTACTGCAAATGAAGTTGAAGTCCCAAGTCTGCATGATGAGGTCATCTCCCGTACTCCACCATCGCAGGTGCTTGCTCTAAGTTGACAGTGTGATAATTGGTTTCATTTTGGATATGTTGTCTAGCTTATATTTCTTCTATTTTGATTAAATTGCACCTGCTGAGTTTATACGTTATACATGTGCATATGACATGCCTTTCTGTGTCTAGAATACACTGCATCTATCTATCATACCATGTTCTTACATGAAAGTACTGCTGTTGTGTATCCCGCATCAGTCACTCATGATTGGACGCTTTTAACATGGCAGTTTGATAGTGGTTGCATCTTGCATTGATTTCTATGTTGTACTGCTTCTAATTTTTCGAAACGGTACTTATGACAAGACACTTTTAACTTGGCAGAGTGATATTGGTTGCATCTTTCATATGGTGTCTAGCTTGCATTACTTCTATTTTCTTGAAAATCCTTCTGCTTAGTTTACACATTGTAGCTGTGAATATGTCACGTCGTCCTGTTTTTTTACATATTCCATGCTCATATGGTTGTCTTACATCAAAGTATTGCTTGTCTGTATCATGCATCAATGAGTTATGAAGAGCGATTTTATTCTTTTGTGTTGTGGGTACGGCTTGACATGGCAAAGTCAAAAAAGAGCAAGGAAAAGAATATAGTAGGGAATGGTGTTACCCGTCGGGTGAAACGGAAAAGGATCTGCCCTCGAGATTCTGCTAGTACTTACAGTGCAGTAGAAGGTCCAAGTCCACTGGCTAAATCTACAAACATAGTATCACCTGCTCCACCAGCTGCAGCATCCGCTTAAACTATACCAACATCTCAATGAGTTACTCGTTCATTTGCTCCGGAACTAGCCAGTTCCCAAGCTGCCTTCACACCTAACACTACTTTTGAAGCACTGCTGAGACAATAGGACTTGGCGAGATCAGATGAACCTCATGAGCATCAACACCAAGCCGGTACCTGACCGAGTCAAGTTGCAGTTGCATGCTCCTTTATAGGTACTCTCATAGTTTGATGTGCACTAACAATTTCCATATTCATTGTTGAACTAGCACCACGACGCAAGCGGAAACAGACATCATGGATAATGCTTGACAGATTAACAAAATCTAAAGGAGGAAGAATGGAGATCCATTTTGAGGCAGGTTTAAAAAGGCCACGTGATGCTACAGAGTCAGCCAAGTTAGTATCAGAGGCAGCCGTTGCCGTTAGGTGTCATGCACGTATCCTCCCAACGTGGATCTAGTACAGGAATGAGAAAGACAATACCCAGTTTAACACCTTCCTTGACCATTTATCGGTAAGTAATGTTATTCATCGCAATTTGTAATATTGTCTTGCTCCATCCCATACTTTCTAGCTTCCTCCTAATAAGACTCACATTCTTTTTTCAACAGATGAGGTTCAGGTTGGATCTGAAAGATGATGCAACTAAACAAGCATGCACTCATGTTTTTCAGTCTGCTCTGCGACAGTATCGGTACCACCTTAGAAAATCTCACCTTGAAGGCAAGGCTAACAATGAAATCGCGCAAACATCTCCAATGGAATATATTACAAATGAAGACTGGACAACCCTTGTTAAACACTGGTCTGATTCAAAGTATCAGTTACAGTATATGTATTTGATCAGACCACATATTGAACTTGTATTTATGTATGTGCCTTACAAGTGTATCTTCTCCTAGGCTAACTGTTTGAAGAACAAGATCAACCATTCTAAAGTGAAATTCCAACAGACAATAGGATCTCATAGCTATATTGCACACTACGAGGCTCTTGTAAATAGCTGCTAGTTCCTTCTTTTTTTTGTGCCATATTATCGTATCTATATTGACTTGTTCCAAATACAGAGGAAAGCTCGTGCGGACCAAAAAGAACCTGAACGGAATGCAGTGCAAATCTTCAAGGATTGCCACACCAGCAAGATGAAGGGCGTGAGCACACCAGTTCAAGCCGCTGTTGTAAATCCTTACTCCTCCTGCTTTTGAACTGATTGGTACTGTGATGTGTTCATTTAACGGCTTGGTTTGCAGCCAATGTCAGTTACTCTGTTCACTTTTATACACGGTTGTCTTAACGTATCATTTCACCTTACATGGTTTAAAAGAGATGAAGGATATTCTTTTGGTCTTGACCTGTAATCTAGTTGTGATGTTCACGTGCGCACAAATACAATAGCCTGTTTGTTTTATATCTGTTTGCCCATGATATGAATGATGTCATACTATGTTCATCCTACTTTAAACCATGTCTCTTTATCCTTAGATGTCAACAAATGTGAGGAAATAGACAATACAGTAGGCATGATAGATGGACATATGTTCCGAAAGTGATTTTATTATGTAGTTGGCACTATAATACATGCTAACGTATTACAGTAGTTCACCAAAATAAGTTATGTATAAACGTGAAACCTACTTTGTTTGTTTTTGCCTCATTAGTAACTTATTTGGTACACTAATCTACAAGTTCAAACTTTTAGCAAGCTATGGAACAAATGATTGAACCGCCACAACCACCTGAAGGTGACGAGGATACCACAGGCACAATGTCATCTCTTGCTGCAGTGCGTCAGTATCTCTCCACTAACAGTGCAAAAAGCACCTTCCTGCGTAATTTTGGTTTGGTTGTCAAGGTAACCTCGTCCAAATCGCCTACTGAACAAAATCTTTCGGCTAGACAGAGTGATATATCTGTGCTCCAGACACAAGTCCAATCCCTAATGGACGTTGTTTCAGAAACAAGAATAGTGGTTGACAAATGTCGTGAAGATATGAATGGTTTTGAAACCAGACTATCAGACATTTGCTTCATGTTCAAGAGAAATGGCAGAAAAAGGGGAAGATCGTGCTGCTCCATCAGATTCTACAGCCTGAAACATTAGCACTCAGGTCAAATGATTTGTGCTTCTAGACATCTGATGGTGCTTTTATCTGCAAGGACTATAAAATTTATGCCAACAGGCCTTTTGTTGTATGGTTGGAATTTATTTTGTTGTGATACAACATTTATGATGCTGCCAAAGGCTGTAGTAATTACGACGCTATTTTTGAATAGTGTAGGTTTATCTTAGTAATGTATTCGGCGGAAAGCTTCGTAGGAGCCCAACATGCCGACATTCGTCAGGCCCATTCCAATTGGGCTAAAAACGATTATGGGCCAAAATTTGCATGTAGCCCACTAAAAATATCTGGGCCTAAATTAGCATAAGCTTTCATAATCTGGGCCCTCAGTAACAATAGGCTATTTACAGGTGTAATATCTCGAGCCCATAAAAAACATGGGCCTTTAATAGGCCGAAAGTGAGTTTGGGCCCTAATTGTGCCAAATAACCCACTGGCCTTAGCAGGCCGAAATGGTGGCCCATTTACAATGCAGATCGTTCACAGGCCGAAATTCAGATGGGCCGTAAATGCGCCGACCTACTACATGGGCCTTTAACAGGCCGAAAGTTCGGTCGGGCTTGATTAGTGTCATTTTTATATGGGCCGTTAGTAGGCCCGATGTGACGTTGGGCCACATATGGCCCATGGATTTCGTCCGACGTTAACAGGCCGAAAGTCACAACAGGATGAAAGTGGCCCAAATCTATAGTGGGCCTCTAATAGGCCGAATGTCAGACATGGCCGAATATGACCCAAATCCTTCACGGTCGTTTATGGGCCGAAAGTTTCAATGTCCTATAAATGGGCCCAAATGAAGCAGGACCTTTAACAGGCTGGAGACACACCAGGCCGTAATTCGGCCCAAACACTTAGCGGACTGTTAACGGGCCAGAAGTGAACATGGGCCGCGATGATGACAAGTTTAGGACGGGCCGTTGACGGGCCGATTTGACACTAGTCATACGGGCCTTAACCGAGAATGTTGGGCCTTTAGCTGAGCTGGCCCATTATGGTCTGCAAAATCTTGTGGGCCTTTAGCTAGGCTGACCCATTATGGTCCGCTAAATCTTGTGGGCCTTTAGTTGGGCCAGCCCATTTAATCTTTATGGGCCACTTTTGGGCCGGTCCATGATACGTCTCCAACGTATCTATAATTTTTGATTGGTCCATGCTATTATATTATCTCTTTTGGATGTTTAATGGGATTTACTAAGCACTTTTATATAATTTTTGGGACTAACCTATTAACCTAGAGCCCAGTGCCAGTTTCTGTTTTTTTGCCTATTTCAGTGTTTCGCAGAAAAAGAATATCAAACGGAGTCCAAACGGAATGAAACCTTCGAGAGAGTTATTTTTGGAACAGAAGCAATCTAGGAGACTTGGAGTAGACGTCAGGGAAGCTTCAAGGTGGCCACGAGGCAGGGAGGCGCGCCTGCCCCCTGGGCTCGCCCCCACCCTCATGGGCCCCTCGTGGCTCCCCTGACCAACTTCTTTCGCCTATATATGTCCATATACCCTAAAAACATCGGAGAACAGAATAGATCGGGAGTTCCGCCGCCGCAAGCCTCCGTAGCCACCAAAGACCAATCGGGACCCTGTTCCGGTACCCTGCCGGAGGGGGGATCCATCACCGGTGGCCATCTTCATCATCTCGGCGCTCTCCATGACGAGGAAGGAGTAGTTCACCCTCGGGGCTGAGGGTATGTACCAGTAGCTCTGTGTTTGATCTCTCTCTCTCTCTCATGTTCTTGAGGTGATACGATCTTGATGTATCGCGAGATTTGCTATTATAGTTGGATCTTATGATGTTTCTCCGCCTCTACTCTCTTGTAATGGATTGAGTTTTCCCTTTGAAGTTGTCTTGTCGGATTGAGTCTTTAAGGATTTGAGAACACTTGATGTATGTCTTGCCGTGCTTATCTGTGGTGACAATGGGATATCACATGATGCACTTGACGTATGTTTTGGTGATCAACTTGCGGGTTCCGCTCGTGAACTTATGCATAGGGGTTGGCACACGTTTTCGTCTTGACTCTTGGTAGAAACTTTGGGGCACTCTTTGAAGTACTTTGTGTTGGTTGAATAGATGAATATGAGATTGTGTGATGCATATCATATGATCATACCCACGGATACTTGAGGTGACATTGGAGTATCTAGGTGACATTAGGGTTTTGGTTGATATGTGTCTTAAGGTGTTATTCTAGTACGAACTCTTGAATAGATCGACCCGAAAGAATAACTTTGAGGTGGTTTCGTACCCTACAATAATCTCTTCAATTGTTCTCTGCTATTGTGACTTTGCAGTGACTCTTTATTGCATGTTGAGGGATAGTTATATGATCCAATTATGTTATTATTGTTGAGAGAAATTGCACTAGTGAAAGTATGAACCCTGGGCCTTGTTTCAACACATTGCAATACCGTTTGTGCCCACTTTTATCATTAGTTACCTTGCTGTTTATATAATTTCAGATTACAAAAACCTATATCTACCGTCAATATTGCACTTGTATCACTATCTCTTCGCCGAACAAGTGCACCTATACAATTTACCATTGTATTGGGTGTGTTGGGGACACAAGAGACTCTTTGCTATTTGGTTGCAGGGTTGTTTGAGAGAGACCATCTTCATCCTACGCCTCCCACGGATTGATAAACCTTAGGTCATCCACTTGAGGGAAACTTGCTACTGTCCTACAAACCTCTGCACTTGGAGGCCCAACAACGTCTACAAGAAGAAGGTTGCGTAGTAGACATCAAGCAGTGTCTGGCGCTGTTGCTAGGGAGGTTAGTGCTTGATGGTATATCTTTAGATCTTGCAATCGAATCTTTTTGTTTCTTGTTTTATCACTAGTTTAGTTCATAAAAGAAAACTACAAAAAAATGGAATTGAGGGTGCCTCATATGCTTCATCTTTTTAATATCTTTCGTGAAAATAAGGCTTCCGATAGTTGTGCTCAATTGCTAGAGGAAGAGTGCATTAGAATGTTTGCCACTAAATCTTTGAACGATGAGCATGATTGCAATGTTGTTAGTATGAATTCCTTGAATATCCATAGTACTAATTATGATTGCACTAGTCATGATGAAAATGTCTCTTATAAGTATGTCAACTTTTGTGGAATACACAGAGTTTGCAAGCACACACCAAATAGGGAAGATAGATTTTGCAAGAGGCATAAGTATTTGGAAACTAAATGGTTGCAAGAAAGGCTAGATGATTGTGCTGAAAAATTCAATATTTAACGCCATCCTTGTGAACTTTGCAATGAACATGGTCATTTAAAGCTCCAATGCTATTTGTTTCATGATCAAATCGTGTCCAAAAATTGTGATAACTTAATTACCCTTGATCATCATAAAGATCTTAGTCTTCTTTTGGGGTATGAAGAAATGAAACGTACAGCTGAGGGTATTCCAAAATTTAATCTTGATAGATTTCTTGATTTTGATCTAGAAGAAATTTTTATGTATTGTGAAGTGAATTGCATTGAAAATCCTTATATTGCCAATTACATAAAGACAAGAAAACTAATAGAAGATGAAGAGAATACTAATGAAAGGGAAGATATTTCCCAATATCCTCCTATTCTTTCTTATGATGAATCAGGTAACGAGGACGAGCCTTCTATTCAACCAATCTCATTAATAAGGAGCTCCAAAAAGAGGATTGAACCCACACATAATGTGAAGAAGAAAAAGAAAAGACGGAGAAGCAAAGGTGAAAAGGTATCCCTCCCAAATGATGTTGCTCCTATTACTCATTGTGATGATGATAATTTCTATACTATTGGTGCTATCCATACTATTAATGATGAGAGTGATTATGCTTATGATATGAAAAGGCCCAAGCTTGGGGATGCTATGTTTGATGAGAATGACAAGTTTGAAAATATATTTTATGCAATTAATGTTTGTCCCAAGCTTGGGGATGCTATGTTTAATGAAGATGATATTTTTAGTCTCCCTAGTTTTGATATGCAAATTTATTATGATGATAGCATGCCTCCTATTTATGATGGTTATATTGATGAAAGTGGGTTTGGAAGAGTGTCAACTTTAGGAAGTAATGATCCCACTATTTTGGAGGGTGTTGAATCTTATTATGATAATTATGAAAGTGGATTTGGAGAGGTCATGACTTTATTTAGTAATGGTTCCACTATCTTGGAAGAGGTTTCAATTGATTATGATGAGAACAAAGTTGCTACTTATGGTGATTATTGTGATGAAACTTATGCTATAAAAGTAGTGATTATTATATTATAAAACTTGTCATGATTATGATTACCCTTTTTCTGAACATTAATCTTTTAATATGGAAACAATTTATAGTATTCGAGTTTCTTATGATACTCCCACTATTCTGAATGAGAAGAATTTTGCTTATGTGGAGAGTAATAAATTTCTATGCTTGTAGATCATGAAAAGAATGCTTTATGTGATGGTTATATTGTTGAATTAATTCATGATGCTACTGAAAATTATTATGAGGGAGGAACATATGCTTGTAGGAATTGCAATAATATCAAGTTTCCTCTCCATGTGCTTAAAGTTTTGAAGTTATGCTTGCTTTGCCTTCCTATGCTAGTTGATTATCATTCCCATAAATTGTTTGCTCACAAAATCCCTATGCATAGGAAGTGGGTTAGACTTAAATGTGCTAGTCATATTGTTCATGATGCTCTCTTTATGTTTCAATTCTTATCTTTTATGTGAGCATCATCGAAATCATCATGCCTAGCTAGGGGCGTTAAACGATAGCGCTTGTTGGGAGGCAACCCAATTTTATTTTAGTTTCTTGATTTTTGGTTCTGTTTAGGAATAAATAATCCATCTAGCTTCTGGTTAGATGTGGTTTTATGTTTTAATTAGTGTTTGTGCCAAGTAGAACCTTTGGGAAGACTTGGGTGAAGTCTTTATGATCATGCTGTAAAAAAAACAGAAACTTTAGCGCTCATGAGATTAGCTACAACTTTTTACTGGTGAGTGATATTTAGTTGATTCTTTTTGTAGATGATTAATAGACAAAGTTCTCAGGTCCACGAATTTTTTTAAGAATTTTTGGAGTTCAGAAGTATACGTTTTATATAGATTACTACAGACTGTTCTGTTTTTGACAGATTCTGTTTTCATTGTGTTGTTTGCTTATTTTGATGAATCTATGAGTAGTATCGGAGGGTATGAACCATAGACAAGTTGGAATACAGTATATATTACACCAATATGTATTTCGAATGAGTTCACAACAGTACCTAAGTGGTGATTTATTTTCTTATACTAACGGAGCTTACGAGTTTTCTGTTAAGTGTTGTGTTGTGAACTTTTCAAGTTTTGGGTAAAGATTCGATGGACTATTGAATAAGGAGTGGTAGGAGCCTAAGCTTGGGGATTAACAAGGCACCCCAAGGTAATATTCAAGGAAAACCAAGAGCCTAAGCTTGGGGATGCCCCGGATGGCATCCCCTCTTTCGTCTTCGTTCATCGGTAACTTTACTTGGAGCTATATTTTTATTCACCACATGATATGTGTTTTGCTTGGAGCGTCATTTTATTTTATTTTGTTTTGCTTACTGTTTGAATAAAATACCAAGATCTGAAATTCTTAAATGTTAGAGTGTCTTCACATAGTTACATAATTATTCGACTACTCATTGATCTTCACTTATATCTTTTGGAGTAGTTTGTCATTTGCTCTAGTTCTTCACTTATATCTTATTAGAGCACGACGGTGGTTTTATTTTGAAGAAATAGATGAACTATCATGCTTCATTTATATTATTTTCAGAGTCTTTCGAACAGCATGGTAATTTTCTTTGGTTATGAATTTAGTCCTAATATGATGGGCATCTAGGAGGGGTATAATAAAAACTTTCATACAAAGTGCATTGAATACTATGAGAAGTTTGATTCCTTATGATTGTTTTGAGATATGAAGATGGTGATATTAGAGTCATGCTAGTTGAGTGGTTATGAATTTGAGAAATACTTGTGTTAAAGTTTGTGATTCCCGTAGCATGCACGTATGGTGAACCGTTATGTGATGAAGTCGGAGCATGATTTATTTATTGATTGTCTTCCTTATGAGTGGCGGTCGGGGACGAGCGATGGTCTTTTCCTACCAATCTATCCCCCTAGCTAGGAGCATGCGCGTAGTACTTCGTTTCGATAACTAATATATTTTTTCAATAAGTATATGAGTTCTTTATGACTAATGTTGAGTCCATGGATTATACACACTCTCACCCTTCCACCATTGCTAGCCTCTCTAGTACCATGCAACTTTTGACGGTACCATACACCCACCATATACCTTCCTCAAAACAGCCACCATACCTACCTATTATGGCATTTCCAAAGCCATTCCGAGATATATTGCCATGCAACTTTCCACCGTACCATTTATTATGACACGCTCCATCATTGTCATATTGCTTTGCATGATCATGTAGTTGACATCGTATTTGTGGCAAAGCCACTTTCGTAATTCTTTCATACATGTCACTCTTGATTCATTGCACATCCCGGTACACCGCCGGAGGCATTCATATAGAGACATATTTTGTTCTAATTATCGAGTTGTAATTTTTGAGTTGTAAGTAAATAAAAGTGTGATGATCATCATTATTAGAGCATTGTCCCAGTGAGGAAAGGATGATGGAGACTATGATTCCCCCACAAGTCGGGATGAGACTCCGAATGGAAAAATAAATAAAAGAGGCCAAAGAAGCCCCCCCCCCAAAAAAAAAGAGGCCATAAAAAGAGATAAGGCCCAAAAAATGAGAGAAAAAGAGAGAAGGGACAATGCTACTATCCTTTTACCACACTTGTGGTTCAAAGTTGCACTATGATCTTCATGATAGAGAGTCTCCTATGTTGTCACTTTCATATACTAGCGGGAATCTTTCACTATAGAACTTGGCTTGTATATTCCAATGATGGGCTTCCTCAAAATGCCCTAGGTCTTCGTCAGCAAGCGAGTTGGATGCACGGCCACTTAGTTTCTTTTTGAGCTTTCATACACTTATATCTCTAGTGCATCCGTTGCATGGAAATCCCTACTCACTCGCATTGATATCTATTAATGGGCATCTCCATAGCCCGTTGATAAGCCTAGTTGATGTGAAACTATCTTCTCCTTTTTGTCTTCTCCACAACCACCATTCTATTCCACCTATAGTGCTATGTCCATGGCTCACGCTCATGTATTGCGTGAAGATTGAAAAAGTTTGAGAACATCAAAAGTATGAACCAATTGCTTGGCTTGTCATTGGGGTTGTGCATGATTTAAATATTTTGTGTGATGAAGATAGAGCATAGCCAGACTATATGTTGTAGGGATAGCTTGCTTTGGCCATGTTATTTCGAGAAGACATGATTGCTTTGTTAGTATGCTTGAAGTATTATTGTTCTCATGTCAATATTAAACTTTTGTTTTGAATCTTATGGATCTGAATATTCTTGCCACAATAAAGAAGATTACATTGATAAATATGTTAGGTAGCATTCCACATCAAAAAGTCCGTTTTTATCATTTACCTACACGAGGACGAGCAGGAATTAAGCTTGGGGATGCTTGATACGTCTCCAACGTATCTATAATTTTTTATTTTTCCATGCTATTATATTATCTATTTTGGATGTTTAATGGGCTTTACTAAGCACTTTTACATGATTTTTGGGACTAACCTATTAAGCTAGAGCCCAATGCCAGTTTCTGGTTTTTTTGCCTATTTCATTGTTTCGCATAAACGGAATATCAAACGGAGTCCAAACGGAATGAACCTTTCGGGAGAGTTATTTTTGGAACGGAAGCAATCCAGGAGACTTGGAGTAGACGTCAAGGAAGCTTCGAGGTGGCCACGAGGCAGGGAGGCGCGCCTGCCCCCTGGGCGCGCCCCCACCCTCGTGGCTCCCCTGACCGACTTCTTTCTCTTATATATGTCCATATACCCTAAAAACATCGGAGAACAGAATAGATCGGGAGTTCCGCCGCCGCAAGCCTCCGTAGCCACCAAAAACCAATCGGGACCCTATTCCGGCACCCTGGCGTAGGGGGGATCCATCACCGGTGGCCATCTTCATCATCCCGGCGCTCTCCATGACGAGGAGGGAGTAGTTCACCCTCGGGGCTAAGGGTATGTACCAGTAGCTATGTGTTTGATCTCTCTCTCTATCTCTCTCGTGTTCTTGAGGTGATACGATCTTGATGTATTGCGAGCTTTGCTATTATAGTTGGATCTTATGATGTTTCTCCCCCTCTACTCTCTTGTAATGGATTGAGTTTTCCCTTTGAAGTTGTCTTGTCGGATTGAGTCTTTAAGGATTTGAGAACACTTGATGTATGTCTTGCCGTGCTTATTTGTGGTGACAATGGGATATCACGTGATGCACTTGATGTATGTTTTGGTGATCAACTTGCGGGTTCCGCTCGTGAACTTATGCATAGGGGTTGGCACACGTTTTCGTCTTGACTCTCCGGTAGAAACTTTGGGGCACTCTTTGAAGTACTTTGTGTTGGTTGAATAGATGAATCTGAGATTGTGTGATGCATATCGTATGATCATACCCACATATACTTGAGGTGACATTGGAGTATCTAGGTGACATTAGGGTTTTGGTTGATATGTATCTTAAGGTGTTATTCTAGTATGAAGTATTGAATAGATTGATCCGAAAGAATAACTTTGAGGTGGTTTCGTACCCTATAATAATCTCTTCGTTTGTTCTCCGCTATTAGTGACTTTGGAGTGACTCTTTGTTGCATGTTGAGGGATAGTTATATGATCCAATTATGTTATTATTGTTGAGGGAACTTGTACTAGTGAAAGTATGAACCCTAGGCCTTGTTTCAACACATTGCAATACCGTTTGTGCTCACTTTTATCATTAGTTACCTTGCCATTTTTATAATTTCAGATTACAAAAACCTATATCTACCGTCCATATTGCACTTGTATCACTATCTCTTCGCCGAACTAGTGCACCTATACAATTTACCATTGTATTGGGTGTGTTGGGGACACAAGAGACTCTTTGCTATTTGGTTGCATGGTTGTTTGAGAGAGACCATCTTCATCCTACGCCTCCCACGGATTGATAAACCTTAGGTCATCCACTTGAGGGAAACTTGCTACTATCCTACAAACCTCTACACTTGGAGACCCAACAACGTCTACAAGAAGAAGGTTGCATAGTAGACATCAGTCCACGTGTCAACATATCATAGGTGCATCTCGCCCATTGGATGAGTGACACATGTGCCAACGTGGAGCTGACACATGGTTCCGTCAGCCAATGAGAATTTTACACGTGGAAAATCGGCATTGGTCTTGGCTGTTAGCGGGTTATCGGATCCAAAACCGGACCCGATAGCTTAACGACGACCCGTTATGGTGGATGCCATGTGTCGGTCACCCTTGACAAAAGCACTTCCATGATGCGACATTTATTGTCATGGAAGTGGACACTTCCGTGATGATAATTTTGATAATGTCATGGAACACTTCTTCGACAACACAGGTATAACTATCTTGATTCTGTCATAAAATCGTCATGGATGTACATGCATGACAGAAAACATGACCTACTGTGACAAACATGTATCATCACGAAAGTGTATTTTTTTGTAGTGTATGCGGCTTTACTACTTTCACTTAGCCATAGGAGTTTGACAGTGGGGCTAAGGACTAGCCCCTGGTGCGTATGCGGCCATCCGAACTAGGATGTCTTAGAGGCATGACTGGGCGAAGGCCAGTCCTTCGTATAGTACGAAGTAAATCGCGAAGGATTTGTAGTTAGTCGCCAAATTGCCGACCAGTTCTCGCCATATCATGACAGTCAGTTTCGGGCTTTCTCTACTAAGGTGTTGGACCGGACGAACCAGAAACACAGTCGCAGTAGTTCTCCCTTTACTACCTTAGCCCAACGAGTGGAATGTAAGGTGGTAATCACAGGAGCTGATGCATATAATGCAATATTTAGGATGCCGAAGTATACCCTAAAAGTATTCGGACTTTGGAATATATATGTGGCCAAATAGAGCCCCCGACATTTAGGCCGGACCAAAGTATATATGGCAATTTGAAGCAAAGAGGGAATACAGGTTATGGGACAAACCAATACCAAACAGGGGTTTGGCAAAAAACGGTTTCCATTATAATCTGACTGATACATCAAAACATGCTATTACAGATAATGCCATGAACATCAAGGCTATTTTACATGCCGAGAATTTGTAAACAAGGGAAAGCTGTATACAGGGCCTAAAAGAAAAGGTAGTCTTGAAGATCCCATGGATACCCTGCCGCACATCTGCGCTACTTTCGCCTAGGTGCAAGATCCTTTGAGAGGAGTGATCGACGATCGTTTCTATAAAATGGACATGGGAAAGAGCCCTTGTATGACCGTAAAGTGATTAGGTTTTAACGAACCTGTGATATGAGGGAAAAAAGGTTAAGGTCCAAGTAGGGTTGAGCCGCACTATGAACCTCGTCCATGTTGTGCCTCCGTCGTTTCCCAAGGTATTTTAAGTGCGTAGTTATGAACATGTGGTACATATGCCGCGGTTAGATGGGGCGATTGACGGAGGCGGAACTGCTAGTCCATCTTTGAATTCACCGAGCCGTCGTTCTACAGGGTAGGCCGGACTCGTTTGACAGTGTCCGGGGGCTTGATGGCCGACAAAGTGTTCGGCTTGATGAGGCCGCTCTGCACCTCAGCCGCAAGGGCCGCGGTATGCTCCTCAGTACGGAGGGAGCGCTCCATGTTTTCATTGACTGTGATAGCTCCGCGAGGTCTGGGCATCTTAAGCTTTAAGTAAGCATAGTGCGGGACTGCATTGAAGCGGGCGAAGGCGGTTTGTCCGACCAGTGCGTGAGAACCATTGCGAAAGGGGACAATATCGAAGATCAAGTCTTCGCTTCAGAAGTTATCCGGTGAACCGAAGACTACTTCCAATGTTAAGGAACCCGTGCAGCGGGCCTCTATGTCGGGTATCACTCCTTTAAAGGTGGTGTTACTAGGCTTGATTCGTGATGGGTCGATACCCATCTTACAAACAGTGTCTTGATAAATCAAGTTAAGACTGCTGCCGCCATCCATAAGGACTCGAGTGAGATGGAGTCCATCGATGATTGGATCGAGGACCAGGGCTGCTGAACCTCCATGACGGATACTGGTCGGGTGGTCCCTGCGATCGAAGGTGATCGGACAAGCCGACCAAGGATTGAATTTTGGGGCGATTGGCTCACAAGCATAAACGTCCCTTAGCGCACGCTTGCGCTCCCTCTTGGGGATATGAGTGACGTGTATCATATTCACTATTTTTACCTCCAGCGGAAATTTCTTATGCCCCCTTGTGTTCGGCGGGTGTCGGTGTCAAAACCGGCGGATCTCGGGTAGGGGGTACCGAACTGTGCGTCTAAGGTCAATGGTAACATGAGACAGGGGACACGATGTTTACCCAGGTTCGGGCCCTCTCTATGGAGGTAATACCCTACTTCCTGCTTGATTGATCTTGACGAATATGAGTATTACAAGAGTTGATCTACCACAAGATCGTAATGGCTAAAACCCTAGAAGCCTAGCCTGTATGATTATGATTGTCCCTATGGACTAACCCTCTGGTTTATATAGACACCGGAGGGGACTAGGGTTGTACAAAGTCGGTTACAGAGAAAGGAATCTTCACATCCAAGCGCCAAGCTTGCCATCCACGCCAAGGAGAGTCCCACCCGGACACAGGTAAGAGTCTTCGGTCTTGTATCTTCACAGCCCATCAGTCCGGCCCACGTCCAACAGGCCGGACGCCCGAGGACCCCTTAGTCCAGGACTCCCTCAGTAGCCCCTGAACCAGGCTTCAATGTCGATGAGTCCAGCATGCAGATTGTTTTCGGCATTGCAAGGCGGGTTCCTCCTCCTTATACTCTAAGACAGCCTTCGAACACAAAGAATGTGTCCGGCTCTCCAAAACAAGTACCACACACAACTGCAGAGGGTATAATATTTCACGATTCCAATCTACTGACAACTTTTTGCAGTGTGACTCCACATCACCATCCGGTCATTATTTTGAACCGTTTTACGGCCTGCCGCTCCATGTTTCAAGATGCGGTTTCATTGGCATGTCTTGTCAAAGAAGAGATCGTGTCCCCTTATTACAGGATTCTCATCAATACGGGTGTTGGTAATCCAATCGTGCCGTCTACGCGGCCCTTGTGAAACAGGCGAGTTTTAAGGCGAGTGGGGAGGCGCTTGACATTCGCTGCCTTTATAAAGGGATAAGGATTCACCCCCTTTCACCCACACCTTCTCTCTCTTTGCCGACCCATTCTCGAGCTCTAGCGCCCAAGTCCTAATCTCTTCCGCCTCAAAGAAATACTCCGACCATATCCGGCTCCGGAGCGCAAGGCAAGTGGATAGCCTCCTCCGTCAAGGAGAAGGACATCAAGAAGCTCCGAGAGGCGGGGTATCTGGCCAAGGAAATCTCCCATCAGCTTCTGGCCAAGGGACAGATCGTCCCAACCCCGGACCCCCTTGAGAGGTTGGTGTTCATCCCCCACTTTGTCCGCGGGTTAGGGTTTCCTCTCCACCCTTTCGTCCGTGGAATCATGTTCTACTACGGGTTAGATTTCCATGATCTAGCCCCAAATTCTTTCCTCAACATCTTGGCATTTATTGTCGTGTGCAAGGCCTTCCTCCGCATCCCCCCACTTCGGACTGTGGCTCAAGATTTTCAATATAAAGCTGAAGGTGGTGGATGGCCAACACGCAGAGTGCGGAGGCGCCATGGCAAGAAAGATGCCCAACGTCACATGGCCCAAAGGTACCTTTGTAGAGACCGTCAAAGGTTTGCAGCAACCGTGGTTCTATATCATAGAGCCCCACGACGCCACTTGGGTCGCGACTCCCGAATTTAAGTCCGGAGCCCCAATGCGGCTCACCTCCTGGCTAGAGAAGGGCCTGAATTGGGCTTCGTCGGACGAACTGATAGCGTTGCAGACGCGCATCCAGAGCATGGTGGACAAGAACATCAAGCTTGTCAACATGATCCAGGTGATGCTAGTTCGCCGGATCCTTCCATGCCAGAGCCGGACTTGCCATTTGTGAGAGTTCGGTCTGGCCGAGCACCAGACCTTGCTACGGTTCTACGGAACCACACACGAGGACATCTGGAAGGTGCTCTTTAAGGGCAACGAGACGCCGTCGGAGACGAGCGAGGACCGTGGGCACGACCTGGCCCATCCCGCCAGTCTAGTAAGTCTTTCGCCTTTCAAGGTGCATCCTTTACTTGCTTATTCAGGGAGGATGCCTAAACCTCCCTATTTATTTTTTTCAGGGCTGGACAAAGAAGGCGGAGCAGATTCAAAGTCTGGCTCCGCTACCCAAAGAACCAGCTATCCCGCTTCTAATGAAGATGCTGGTTTCGACGCCCTATCAAGCGCCGGAGAAGAAGGCCAAGGGGACCAGAGGTGGTCTCCGCCATAAGGGTGCTTCGGACTCGACGCCCGAAGATACCGAGACTCGCTCCTCCGCCGCCGAGGACGACGACGAGGAGGATGAATAAAGCAACTCCCCCCTTAAGGGGGAAGTAAGAAGAGGGCGGCCTCCACAAATCTGGAGGCAGAAGCCTCCAAGAAGGGGAAGGTCTCCCTCGCGGATAGCTCCGCGTGGGACATCGACAGCAGCCCAGAGCGGCGCCTTAGGGATAAGCCCCCAGCCGGATCAAAGTATTCGGAGGCTCTAACGCACTTATACGTTCAACTTTTTTATTTCGCAATTCTAATGCATTGAATCACGTGCTGCAGTCCGGCCCACGACAGCTCCCAGCAATCCTCATTGAGGGGTTCGCTGGATCCAAAGTCTATGGACAGCGAGTCGCCCCTAGCGACTTCCTCTCCCAAGGACAAGGGAGACGCCGAGGTATTGTCCCGAAGGACCTTCCCAGGCCAGGGAGAGGTTCAAGAGGCCGTCAGGGTGGCGCCAGAGGGTGACCCCTCGGCCGCCGGACACATGGGGGAGCGAGTCCCCCTAGAGACTGACGATGCGGGCCACTTTCAGTTTGGTCCCCAGCCAAATATCACTCCGGAGTCCAATACGGCTCCGGATTCAGGCAAGCAGGTTCCTTTGAAAGGAGGTCCACCTATTCCGCAGGTGCCCTCTGTCCATCCAGAGGCACCAGATACTTTAATGGAAGCGCTGCGAGGCGCTTCCATCATGGAAGAACACTGCACCCTTATGGGTATGGTGATTGAGAGGGTTCAGTCCGCTAAGAGCGGCTGACCGCGGCTTGCACCCACCTTCTAAAACGCTTTGACGTAGGCGACGTAATTATGTAAAAAGAAAATCACAGTATAGACAATAGCCCCTGAGACTCTGCCCGGTGTTCGGAAAGAAGAGCCGGATAGAGGATCAAGTAGTTTTTTGCAGGAGACTAACCATATATGTCTATGTGAATAAGCAGGCGTTGCTGCTAGCCGCGACTTCTCATGCTGCCGAAGTCTCCGGACTGAAGCGGAGGCTGGAGCAGGCCAAGGAGGAGCTCGGCCAAGCAAGGAAACAGCTGGAGGATAAGCAAGGTATGTAATGACCTGCTGTATATAAAAAAGATTTGATGATTTATGTTGACTATAGTGCAACCGTATTTGTAGGAGCGGTGACTAAGGTGGAAACCCTCAAGAAGGCACTGGCCGAGGCCCAACAGAAAGCATCAAAAGAGCAGGACGCCCGTGAAAAACACGAGGCCAGGGTTGGTGAGGTCTAGCAGGAGCTCCAAGACGCTGTGAAGAAATGCGAGTCCTTGGAGCGCGCTATTGCGGATCAAGAGACCGAACTCGCTAAGGCTCGCCAAAGCGCACAAGACGCCCCGGTTGAAGCCCAGGGCGCTCTCCAGGAGATTCAAGAGGCCAAGAAGATTGCGGCGGGTAAGGCCTTCATTATGCAGAGCAAATATGTGAAGAAGAAGTATCTCTTACTAACCCGGATTTGGAGTTCTCCAGGAGCGTTTGCGGACTTGCCACGCAGTGTAGCCGACGCTGCAGAGTTCTTCTAAGCCGAAGAGGGGAGCTCGATGGAAAAGCTGTTCTGGTCGCAATACCTTGCGCCATAACATCCGGTGCCCTTTAGCGACTAGCTAAAACAGTTGGTTGAACTGCATAGGGTGGCCAAACTGGCCATGCAGGATTTAATAGTCCGGATGTGGCCTGCCGAAGCTATACCCAGCAGCTACTTTGGTCTTGTGAAGCGACTGGTGAATGTGTGCCCTCTGCTTGACGTCATCAAGCAGTCGGCCTGCATCGAGGGCGCGCGGATGGCCTTCGCCCGCGTCAAGGTGCAGTGGGCGAAGATGAACACTGTCAAGCTCGTGACCGAGGGGCCGCCCGCTGGCAAGGAGCACCGCACGTCAGAATGTTATTTTGATGATGTCCTGGAGGGGTCCCACATTGTGACGGTGCAATGTGCAAAATACATTATCTTCAAATGAATACATTCGTGTTATCTTTTCCTTGTATGATGAAACAAAGTCGTTATGTAATATAATGCTTGTTACTTTTAAAATTTTACCTCCTGTGCGGCCGTTTTTATTAAATCTGAGAGTTGGCCAGTTGTCGGCTTCAGCCCCCACGTAGATAGTATGGGGGTGTTCGGGATGGAATCTAAACACTCTTGATCCAAAAATTTGGTCCTTGAAGGAGGTGTTTAGCGCAACGAACCAAGCAATCGGACTATGTGGCTTTATCACCCTCACTTAGCCATAGGAGTTTGACAATAAAAATGTAGGCACAACCCCTAGTTAGCATTTAATCCGGACTAGGGTGTTGTAAACACCTGATCGGACTGAGGCCGATCCGTAGCATAATGCGGAAAAAATCGCGAAAGATTTGTAACCTCCGAACAGCTGACCGGCTCACCCCGCATCATGACAGTTAGTTTTCGGCTTTCTCTATGGAGGTGCTCATCTAGATAAACTAGGACACAATCGCAGTGGTTCTCCCTTTACTACCTTATAGAGCGGAACATAAGGTAGTAAGCATAGGAGCCGGGCAACCCAACTATTGACCAAAGACATGATTCAGAGTCAATGCATATAATGCTAAAATTCGAGGCGCCAAACTATACTGTAAAAGTGTTCGGACTGTGTTGCCATAGTAGGGAGCATAGTGAAGCCCCTGGCAAATTAAAGCGTACCAAAGTGTACGTGCGCAATTGATAAGAATAACGAAATAAATGAAGTTGTAAGCTAGTGCCTCATATGTTGGGACGCAAACAGTTTTCATTATAATTAGATTAATATGTCAAGGCGTATTTGTACAAGTAGGGAAAGAAGCCCTCAGGCTATTTGAGATGCCTAGATCAAGGGGGGAGCTTGCGTGCGGGTCCTGAAAACCGGTAGAATGACCGTCGAGGGCGACATCCAGAAATCCCCCCACGCGTCTGTGCTACTTGCCGCCTTGGTGTATCCGACCTTCGAAAGGACCACTGAGCATGCCACTGTGAGGGTCCTGTGGAAAAGAAACCTGAAAAGGATAAAAAGGAAAAGTGGAAGTATGTGTGTCCGGAGAAGGTCGAGCCGTATTGTAGACCACAATCTGGTTATGCCTCCGTCTCTGCCCATGGTATTTTCAGTGCGTAGTTATGTACGCGTGGTACGTATGCCGCCACTTGGACGGGACTGAGACGGAGGTCGAATTGCTAGTCTAGCTCCTGGTGAGCCGGATTGTCATGCTGCGGAGTAGTCCAGACTCGTTTGACACTGTCCAGGAGTTTGGCCGTTGAATTAAAATTCTATCTTAGAAGGCCGCTCTGTACTTCCGCTGGTAGGGCTGCGGTGCGGTCCTCTGTACGGAGGGAGCGCTCCATGTTTCCATTGACTGTTATGACGCCACATGGTCTGGGCATTTTGAGCTTGAGATAAGCGTAGTGCAGCACTGCATTGAATCGAGCAAATGCGGTTCGTCCGAGCAGTGCGTGATAGCCGCTGCGGTAGGGGACAATATCAAAGATCAACTCTTCGCTTCTGAAGTTGTCCGGGGATCCGAAGACGACCTCCAATGTGATTGAGCCCGTGCAATGGGCCTCTACACCTGGTATAACTCCTTTAAAGGTAGTTTTGGTGGGCTTGATCCTTGATGGATCGACGCCCATTTTGCGCACGGTATCCTGATAGAGCAGGTTAAGGCTGCTGCCCCCATCCATGAGGACTCAGATGAGGTGGAATCCATCGATTATTGGGCCGAGGACCACTGCGGCTGAACCGCCGTGGTGGATGCTAGTCGGATGGTCCCTGCGATCGAAAGTGATCGGGCATGACGACCATGGGTTGAATTTTGGGGCGACTAGCTCTATCGCGTAGACATCCCTGAGCGCGCGCTTGCGCTCCCTCTTGGGGATATGAGTGGCGTATATCATGTTCATCGTTTTGACCTGAGGGGGAAACTTTTTCTGTCCCCCTGTGTTTGGTGGACGGGGCTCCTCGTCATCGTCCTTGCTTTGCGACCCCTTCTCCTTGTTCTCGGCATTTATCTTGCCGGCCTATTTAAAAACCCAGTAACTCTTGTTGGTGTGATTGGCTGGTTTATCGGGGGTGCCGTGTATCTGGCATGGACGATCGAGTATACGGTCCAAGCTGGATGAGCCCGAATTGTTCCTTCTGAACGGCTCCTTACATTGGCCGGACATGGAGCCACTGAATCCAGCGTTGACCGCCGTGTCATCGGTATTATCACAGTTGCTTCGACGCTTGTGTCTGTTGCGCCGGGGCTTACCGTTGCTATTTCTGGCTTCCGAAGTGCCAGGTTCGCTTGCATTGTTATTGCTACAGGCTAGCCAACTAGCTTCGCCCGCGCAAAAGCGGGTCCTCAGTGCCGTGAGGGCTGCCATGGACTACGACTTTTCTTGGCCGAGGTGTTGGGCGAGCCATTCATCCCAGATGGTATGCTTAAAGGCCACTAGGGCTTCAGCATCCGAACAGTCTACGATCTGGTTCTTTTTGGTTAAGAACCTAGTCCAGAATTTCCTGGCTGACTCTCCGTGCTGTTGAATTATGTGACTTTAGTCGTCGGCATCCGGAGGTCGGACATATGTGCCATGGAAGTTGTCGAGGAAGGCTTCTTCCAACTCCTCCCAGCTGCCAACGGAGTTCTCGGGCAGACTGTTCAACCAGTGCCGAGCTGGTCCTTTGAGTTTTAGTGGGAGGTATTTGATGGCATGGAGATCACCACCGCGGGCCATATGAATATGGAGAAGAAAATCCTCGATCCATACCGCGGGGTCTATTGTCCCATCATATGATTCGTTGTTTACGGGTTTAAACCCTTCTGGGAATTCATGTTCCATTACCTCGTTAGTGAAGCAAAGGGAGTGTGCGGCGCCTCTATATCGGCCCATGTCGCGACATAGCTCAGATGGAGTCCGTCTGCGGTTCTCGGCCCGGGCGTGATTATGATTGTTGCGTCCGGCTAGGTAGCCATTGTCGTGTACCGGGGCATGCCCCCGTGATCCATAGATCGATCTGTTTTGACCTGCTCTGCTGTCCAAGTCCTGCTGCAGGTCATATGTATGTCCCCGCGCTGCTTTGTCTCTGCCTTTACGGTGAGGTAGTGCGGGCTGATGTTCGGCTTGAGTTGCCGCTTTGTCCCGGCCACGTGGTGGTTGGGCAGCCGCATTGCGCGATGATGGTACGGGCTCCAGCACCTCTTCATCCAACTGAGGTAGCAATTTGCGCTTCGGATAACTTTTGGCTGGGCGCTCGAGGCCGTATTCCTCGGCTGCCAGGACATTAGTCCACCTATCGTTGAGCAGGTCTTGATCAGCTTGGAGCTGTTGCTGCTTCTTTTTCAGGCTCCTTGCAGTGGCTATTAGCCGGCGCTTGAAGTGCTCCTGCTCGAGAGGTTCCTCAAGCACGATAAAAATCCTTGTTGCTGAGGCTCACTGATACGTCTCCAACGTATCTATAATTTTTGATTGCTCCATGCTATATTATCTACTGTTTTGGACTATATTGGGCTTTATTTTCCACTTCTATATTATTTTTGGGACTAACCTATTAACCGGAGGCCCGGCCCAGAATTGTTATTTTTTTTGCCTATTTCAGTGTTTCGAAGAAACGGAATATCAATCAGAGTCCAAAGGGAATAATCCTTTCTGGAACGTGATTTTCTTCCCGAATATGACCCAGGAGACTTGGACCCTATGCCAAGGAAGCTTCGAGGTGGGCACGAGGTAGGGGGCCGCACCCTCCACCCTCGTGGGCCCACCAAACCTCCACCGACGTACTTCTTCCTCCTATATATATCCACGTACCCCCAAACGAACAGATACGGAGCCAAAAACCTAATTCCACCGCCGCAACTTTCTGTATCCACGAGATCCCATCTTGGGGCCTGTTCTGGAGCTCCGCCGGAGAGGGCCGTCATCACGGAGGGCTTCTACATCATCATAGCCTCTCCGATGAAGTGTGAGTAGTTTACCTCAGACCTTCGGGTCCATAGTTATTAGCTAGATGGCTTCTTCTCTCTTTTTGGATCTCAATACAGTGTTCTCCCCCTCTCTTGTGAAGATCTATTCGATGTAATCTTCTTCTTTTTGCGGTGTGTTTGTTGAGACCGATGAATTGTGGGTTTATGATCAAGTCTATCTATGAATAATATTTGAAGCTTTTCTGAATTCTTTTATGTATGATTGGTTATCTTTGCAAGTCTCTTTGAATTATCTGTTTGCTTTGGCCAACTAGATTGGTAGTTCTTGCCATGGGAGAAGTGCTTAGCTTTGGGTTCGATCTTGCGATGTCCTTTCCCAGTGACAGAAGGGGAAGCAAGGCACGTATTGTATCGTTGCCATCGAGGATAACAAGATGGGGTTTATTTCATATTGCATGAATTTATCTCTCTACATCATGTCATCTTGCTTAAAGCGTTACTCTGTTTTTAACTTAATACTCTAGATGCATGCTGGATAGCGGTCGATGAGTGGAGTAATAGTAGTAGATGCAGAATCGTTTCGATCTACTTGTCACGGACGTGATGCCTATATACATGATCATGCCTAGATATTCTCATAACTATGCTCAATTCTGTCAATTGCTCAACATTAATTTGTTCACCCACCGTAGAATACTTATGCTCTTGAGAGGAGCCACTAGTGAAACCTATGGCCCCCGGGTCTATTCTCATCATATCAATCTCCATCACTTTAATCTTGCTTTGCTTTTTTACTTTGCCTTTTACTTTTCACTTTGCATCTCTATACCAAAAATACCAAAAATATTATCTCTATCAGATCTCACTCTCGTAAGTGACCGTGAAGGGATTGACAACCCCTAATCGCGTTGGTTGCGAGTAGCTATCGTTTTGTGTAGGTACAAGGGACTTGAGCGTGGCCTCCTACTGGATTGATACCTTGGTTCTCAAAAACTGAGGGAAATACTTACGCTACTCTGTTGCATCATCCTCTCCTCTTTGGTGAAAACCAACGAAAGCTCAAGAGGTAGCAAAAAGGATTACTGGCGCCGTTGCCGGGGAGGCTTACATGAAGTCAAGACAAGATTTGGACTCCCGACAACTAGCCATTTCTGGCGCCGTTGCCGGGGAGTCTACACAAAAAGTCAACATAACAAGTACCCATCACAATCCCTATCTCTCGCATTACATTAGTTGCCATTTGCCTCTCGTTTTCCTCTCCCCCACTTCACCCTTGCCATTTTATTCACCCTCTCTTTCTCCTTCTCCTTCTCCTCCTCCGGTTGCCTTTTTCTCGCTTGCCTTGTCGTCATGGCTAGTCTTATTTCTTCTCCGTTATCTCCCGAGAACGAATTTCTAAATTTTAAACAAAGGGAGGGAGAAAATCTGAAAGACGCTTGGTATAGAATTTGCAATGCTCAAAACAGAGCTACCAGGAAGCAATCTACTTCAGTTCTTCTTCGCAATTTTTATGTAGGTGCTAGTCCTTAGTATAGATATATCCTTGATACCATTACCGGAGGGAATTTCTTGGGTAGCCATACTTTTGATTCTTATAATGCTATGATAGATTTATTTGGCTCACCACCTCTTTTGGTTAATGGAACTATTTTAACTTTGGAGCATGCTATGCAAAGGCTTGAAATTATTGAAAACAAAATTGCTACCATTGAGTCCATTGAAAATCTAGATAAAAACATCCATAATCAAATTACTCAATATGGATCTAAGGTAGGAATGACCTTGAAAATATTAAGGAGAAGGAACCCATGGTTAATGAGAAAATAGATCTAGATTCCTCTAGAATCGATAAACTTGACGGTATCATTACCAACTTGGGAACCGCTTTTTCTTCTGTAAAGAATACTCCTAGTCCTCCCACTAAAATTGCTAAGCTTATGTATGTTCCTAAGAATAAGGGTGAATCATCTAGTAAGGAAACTGCGGATCTTAAATCTATAAGTATTCATCCCGATATTTTTGCTTTCATTAAGGAACCATATGCTGTGAATGAATTTCTTGATCTTGTGCCTAAAAGCTTGATAATTACTAGAAAGAAGGAAATTTCTATGAAAGATAGATGCCTCATTGAAGAATTACCCTCCAAATTTCCCGTTCGTCCTGTTCGGAGGCTGGCTCAACGGGGTCTTCATTGTCTTCGCATCGTCCAGAGTATTGTTTTCTCCTGTGCTGGTATTGCTGTCTTTTCCACGACGTGACTTGGAGCGGTGCCGCTGACGTCGATGCTTTGGCTGTATCTCAGGAGGTTTATCCTCGACTGGGTCTTCCTTGTCGTTGCCGCTATTATCTTTGGGTGTGTCCACCATGTACACGTCATACAAGGAAGTGGCCGTCCAGTGTCCGGTAAACGGGGGGTTTTGGGCCTCCTCTTATCCGGCATCGTCGTCCATACCGTCGATGTCTTCGGAGCCGTAATCAAGCATGTCGGTTAAGTCCTCGATAGTGGCTATGAAGTGGGGGTGGGTGGGAAGCGAAGTTCCCCGTCATCAACCCCTAGTTCGAACCAGATATAGTTCGGCTATGAGTCTTGATATGTCTCCGACGTATCTATAATTTTTGATTGTTCCATGCTATTATTTTATCTGTTTTGGATGTTTATGGGCTTTATTAAATACTTTTATATTATTTTTGGGACTAACCTATTAACCTAGAGCCCAGTTCCAGTTTCTGTTTTTTCCCTTGTTTCAGTGTTTCGTAGAAAAAGAATATCAAACGGAGTCCAAACGGAATGAAACCTTCGGGAGAGTTATTTTTGGAACGGAAGCAATCCAATAGACTTGGAGTCTACGTAAGGGAAGCAACAAGAAAGGCACGAGGCAGGGGGACGCGCCCACCCCCCTGGGTGCGCCCTCCACCCTCGTGGGCCCCTCGTGGCTCCCCTGGCGTATTTCTTCCTCCTATGTATACCAATATACACTAAAACCATCGAGGAACAGAATAGATCGGGAGTTCCGCCGCCGCAAGCCTCTGTAGCCACAAAAAACCAATCGGGACCCTGTTCTGGCACCCTGCCGGAGGGGGGAACCCTCACTGGTGGCCATCTTCATCATCCCGGCGCTCTCCATGACGAGGAGGGAGTAGTTCAACCTCGGGGCTGCGGGTATGTACCAGTAGCTATGTGTTTGATCTCTCTCTCTCTCTCTCTCGTGTTCTTGAGGTGATACGATCTTGATGTATCGCGAGCTTTGCTATTATAGTTGGATCTTATGATGTTTCTCCCCCTCTACTCTCTTGTAATGGATTGAGTTTTCCCTTTGAGGTTATCTTATCGGATTGAGTCTTTAATGATGTGAGAACACTTGATGTATGTCTTGCCGTGCGTATCTGTGGTGACAATGGGATATCACGTGATTCACTTGATGTATGTTATGGTGATCAACTTGTGGGTTCCGCCCATCAACCTATGCATAGGGGTTGGCACATGTTTTCGTCTTGGTTCTCTGGTAGAAACTTTGGGGCACTCTTTGAGGTTCTATGTGTTGGTTGAATAGATGAATCTGAGATTGTGTGATGCATATCAGATAATCATTCCCACGGATACTTGAGGTGACATTGGAGTATCTAGGTGACATTAGGGTTTTGGTTGATGTGTGTCTTAAGGTGTTATTTTACTACAAACTCTAGGGCTGTTTGTGACACTTATAGGAATAGCCCAATGGATTGATCGGAAAGAATAACTTTGAGGTGGTTTCGTACCCTACCATAATCTCTTCGTTTGTTCTCCGCTATTAGTGACTTTGGAGTGACTCTCTGCTGCATGTTGAGGGATAGTTATATTATCCACTTATGTTATTATTGTTGAGAGAACTTGCACTAGTGAAAGTATGAACCCTAAGCCTTGTTTCCTAGCATTGCAATACCATTTACGCTCACTTTTATCATTAGTTACCTTGCTGTTTTTATATTTTCAGATTACAAAAACCTATATCTACCATCCATATTGCACTTGTATCACCATCTCTTCGCCGAACTAGTGCACCTATACAATTTACCATTGTATTGGGTGTGTTAGGGACACAAGAGACTCTTTGTTATTTGGTTGCAGGGTTTCTTGAGAGAGACCATCTTCATCCTATGCCTCCCACGGATTGATAAACCTTAGGTCATCCACTTGAGGGAAATTTGCTACTGTCCTACAAACCTCTGCACTTGGAGGCCCAACAACGTCTACAAGAAGAAGGTTGTGTAGTAGACATCAAGCTCTTTTCTGGCGTCGTTGCCGGGGAGGTGAGTGCTTGAAGGTATATCTTTAGATCTTGCAATCGAATCTTTTTGTTTCTTGTTTTAGCACTAGTTTAGTTTATAAAAGAAAACTACAAAAAAATGGAATTAAGTTTGTCTCATACGCTTCATCTTTTTAGTATCTTTCGTGAGTATGATGGAACGGAAAATTGTGCCAAAGTGTTAGAATAAGAATGCATTAAAATGTTTGGCACTAAATATTTGAATGATGAGCATGATTGCAATGTTGTTAGTATGAACTACTTGAATATCCATAGTACTAATGATGATTGCACTAGTTATGATGAAAATGTCTCCTATAAACATGTCAATTTTTGTGGAGTGCATTGGGTTTGCAAGTACACACCGAATAGGGAAGATAGATATTGCAAGAGGCATAAGCATTTAGAAACTAAATGGTTGCAAGAAAGTCTAAATGTTAGTGCTGAAAATTTAAGATATCTTATCCGTACTTGTGAACTTTGCAATGAACATGGTCACTTAAATATCAAATGCAAATTGTTTCATGATCGAATCGTGTCCAAAAATTGTGATGACTTGATTTCACTTGTGCATTATAATGAACTAAGTTTGCTTTTGGGTTATGAAGAATTGAAACGTCAAACTAAGCATATTCCAGAATATAAACTTGAGAAATTCCTCGATATTGATCTAGAAGAAATTTATATGTATTGTGCGGTGAATTGCATTGAAAATCCTTATATTGCCAACTACATAAAGAAAATAAAGCAAATAAAGGATGAAGAGAATACTAACGAAAGGGAAGAGACTTCCCAATATCCTCCTATTATTTCTTATGATGAATCAGGTAACAAGGAGGAGCCTTCTATTCAACCAATCTCATTAATAAGGAGCTCCAAAAAGAGGATTGAACCCACACACGATGTGGTGAAGAAGAAGAAAAGAAAAAGGAAGAGAGGTAAAAGATATCTCTCCCAAATAATGTTGCTCCTATTATTGTTGTGCCTCATGAAAATGAATCAAAAATAATTGTGGAAGATGATGCACTTGATGATGATCTCGTTATGCCTATTGCTTTTTGTGATGATTATGATTGGGAAGATAATGATACTTCTTATGATCTTGAAAATATTTTTGGCACTTGCTTGGAAGAATATGATAATTGCTATACTATTGGTGCTATACATACTATTAATGATGAGAGTGATTATGCTTATGATATGAAAAGGCCCAAGCTTGGGGATGCTATGTTTGATGAAGATGATGTTTTTTAGAATATATTTACTGCAATTAATGTTTGTCCCAAGCTTGGGGATGCTACGTTTAATGAAGATGATATTTTTAGTCTCTCAAGTTTTGATATGCAAATTTATAAGGATGATAGCATGCCTCCTACTTATGATGATTATATTTATGAAAGTGGGTTTGGAAGAGTGTCAACTTTAGGAAGTAATGATCCCACTATTTTGGAGGATGTTGAATCATATAATATTTATGAAAGTGGATTTGGAGAGGTCATGACTTTATTTAGTAATGATTCCACTATCTTGGAAGAGGTTTCAATTGATTATGATGAGAACAAAGTTGCTACTTATGATGATTATTGTGATGAAACTTATGCTATAAAAAGTAGTGATGATTATACTTATAAAACTTGTCGTGATTATGATTACCCTTTTTCTGAACGTTACTCTTCTAATGTGGAAACAATTTATAGTATTCAAGTCTCTTATGATACTCCCACTATTCTGAATGAGAATTTTTTTGCTTATATGGAGAGTAGTAAATTTTCTATGCTTGTAGATCATGAAAAAAATGCTTTAGGTGCTGGTTATATTGTTGAATTCATTCATGATGATACTGAAATTTTTTATGATGGAGGAATATATGCTTGTAGGAGTTGCAATAATATCAAGTTTCCTCTCTATGTGCTTAAAGTTTTGAAGTTATGCTTGTTTTGCATTCCTATGCTAGTTGATTATTGTTCCCATAAATTGTTTGATCACAAAATCCCTATTCATAGGAAGTGGGTTAGACTTAAATGTGCTAGTCATATTCTTCATGATGCTCTCTTTATGTTTCAATTCCTATCTTTTATGTGAGCATCATTGAAATCATAATGCCTAGCTAGGGGCATTAAACGTTAGCGCTTGTTGGGAGGCAACCCAATTTTATTTTAGTTTATTTCTTTTTGGTTCTGTTTAGTAATAAATAATCCATCTAGCTTCTGTTTAGATGTGGTTTTATGTTTTAATTAGTGTTTGTGCCAAGTAGAACCTTTGGGAAGACTTGGGTGAAGTCTTTATGATCTTGCTGTAAAAAACAGAAACTTTAGCGCTCACGAGATTAGCTAAAACTTTTTACTGGAGAGTGCTATTTAGTTGATTCTTTTTGCAGATGATTACTAGAAAAATTTCTTAGGTCCACCAACTTATTTCAGAATTGTTTCAGTTCTAGAAGTATACGTTTGATACATATTACTACAGACTGTTCTGTTTTTGACAGATTCTGTTTTCATTGTGTTGTTTGCTTATTTTGATGAATCTATGAGTAGTATCGGAGGGTATGAACCATAGAAAAGTTTGAATACAGTAGATATTACACCAATATGAATTTATAATGAGTTCACAACAGTAACTAAGTGGTGGTTTTATTTTCTTATACTAACGGAGCTTACGAGTTTTCTGTTAAGTTTTGTGTTGTGAAGTTTTCAAGTTTTGGGTAAAGATTCGATGGACTATGGAATAAGGAGTGGCAAGAGCCTAAGCTTGGGGATGCCCAAGGCACCCCAAGGTAATATTCAAGGACAACCAAGAGCCTAAGCTTGGGGATGCCCCGGATGGCATCCCCTCTTTCGTCTTCGTTCATCGGTAACTTTACTTGGAGCTATATTTTTATTCACCACATGATATGTGTTTTGCATGAAGCGTCATTTTATTTTATTTTGTTTTGCTTGCTGTTTGAATAAAATACCAAGAGCTGAAATTATTAAATGTTAGAGAACCTTCACATAGTTGCATAATTATTCGACTACTCATTGATCTTCACTTATATCTTTTCGGAGTAGTTTGTTGTTTGCTCTAGTGCTTTATATCTTTTAGAGCACGGTGGTGGATTTATTTTGGAGAAATATATGAACTCTCATGCTTCACTTATATTGTTTTTAGAGTCTTTAGAACAGAATGGTAATTTGCTTTGGTTATGAATTTAGTCCTAATATGATGGGCATCCAAGAGGGATATAATAAAAACTTTCATATAAAGTGCATTGAATACTATGAGAAGTTTGATTCCTTATGATTGTTTTGAGATATGAGGATGGTAATATTAGAGTCATGCTAGTTGAGTAGTTGTGAATTTGAGATATACTTGTGTTAAAGTTTGTGATTCCCGTAGCATGCACGTATGGTGAACCGTTATGTGATGAAGTCGGAGCATGATTTATTTATTGATTGTCTTCCTTATGATTGGTGGTAGGGGATGAGCGATGGTCTTTTCCTACCAATCTATCCCCCTAGGAGCATGCGCGTAGTACTTCTTTTCGATAACTAATAGATTTTTGCAACAAGTATATGAGTTCTTTATGACTAATGTTGAGTCCATGGATTATACGCACTCTCATCCTTCCACCATTGCTAGCCTCTATAATACCACACACTTTTCGCCGGTATCATACACCCACCATATACCTTCCTCAAAACAGCCACCACACCTACCTATCATGGCATTCCCATAGCCATTCCGAGATATATTGCCATGCAACTTTCCACTGTTCCGTTCATTATAACACGCTCCATCATTGTCATATTGCTTTGCATGATCATGTAGTTGCCATTATATTTTTGGCAAAGCCACCATTCATAATTATTTCATACATGTCACTCATGAGTCATTGCACATCCTGGTACACCGCCGGAGGCATTCATATAGAGTCATATTTTGTTCTACGTATCGAGTTGTAATTCTTGAGTTGTAAGTAAATAAAAGTGTGATGATCATAATTATTAGAGCATTGTCCCAGTGAGGAAAGGATGATGGAGACTATGATTCCCCCACAAGTTGGGATGAGACTCCAGACGAACAATAATTAAATAAAAGAGTCCAAAGAAGCCCAAATAAAAAATAGAGAAAAAAAGAGGCCATAAAAAAAGAGAAGGCCCAAAAAAATGAGAGAAAAAGAGAGAAGGGGCAATGCTACTATCCTTTTACCACACTTGTGCTTCAAAGTAGCACCATGATCTTCATGATAGAGAGTCTCCTATGTTGTCACTTTCATATACTAGTGGGAATTTTTCATTGTAGAACTTGGCTTGTATATTCCAATGATGGGCTTCCTCAAAATGCCCTAGGTCTTCGTGAGCAAGCGAGTTGGATGCACACCCACTTAGTTTCTTGTTGAGCTTTCATATACTTATAGCTCTAGTGCATCCGTTGCATGGCAATCCCTACTCACTCACATTGATATCTATTAATGGGCATCTCCATAGCCCGTTGATACGCCTAGTTGATGTGAGACTATCTTCTCCTTTTTGTCTTCTCCACAACCACCATTCTATTCCACCTATAGTGCTATGGCTCACGCTCATGTATTGCATGAAGATTTAAAAAGTTTGAGAACATCAAAAGTATGAAACAATTGCTTGGCTTGTCATGGGGGTTGTGCATGATTTAAATATTCTGTGTGGTGAAGATAGAGCATACTATATGATTTTGTAGGGATAACTTTCTTTGGCCATGTTATTTTGAAAAGACATGATTGCTTAGTTAGTATGCTTGAAGTATTATTATTTTTATGTCAATATTAAACTTTTGTCTTGAATCTTAGGATCTGAATATTCTTGCCACAATAAAGAAGATTACATTGATAAATATGTTAGGTAGCATTCCACATCAAAAATTTCGGTTTTTATCATTTACCTACTCGAGGACGAGCAGGAATTAAGCTTGGGGATGCTGATACATCTCCAACGTATCTACAATTTTTTATTGTTCCATGCTATTATATTATCTGTTTTGGATGTTTATGGGCTCTACTAAATACTTTTATATTTTTTTGGGACTAACCTATTAACCCAGAGCCCAGTGCCAGTTTCTGTTTTTCCCTTGTTTCAGTGTTTCGCAGAAAAAGAATATCAAATGGAGTCCAAACGAAATGAAACCTTCGGCAGATTCATTTTTGGAACGGAAGCAATCCAGAAGACTTGGAGTCTAAGTAAGGGAAGCAACGAGGAAGGCACGAGGCAGGGGGCACTCCCACCCCCTGGGCGCGCCCTCCACCCTCGTGGGCCCCTCGCAGCTCCCCTGACGTATTTCTTCCTCCTATATATACCAATATACCCTAAAACCATCGGGGAACAGAATATATCGGGAGTTCCGCCACCGCAAGCCTCTGTAGCCACCAAAAACCAATCGGGACCCTGTTCCGGCACCCTACCGGAGGGGGGAACCCTCATCGGTGGCCATCTTCATCATCCCGGCGCTCTCCATGATGAGGAGGGAGTAGTTCACCCTCGGGGCTGAGGGTATGTACCAGTAGCTATGTGTTTGATCTCTCTCTCGCTCTCTCTCTCGTGTTCTTGAGGTGATACGATCTTGATGTATCGCGAGCTTTGCTATTATAGTTGGATATTATGATGTTTCTCCCCCTCTACTCTCTTGTAATGGATTGAGTTTTCCCTTTGAGGTTATCTTATCGAATTGAGTCTTTAATGATTTGAGAACACTTGATGTATGTCTTGTCGTGTGTATCTGTGGTGACAATGGGATATCACATGATTCACTTATGTATGTTATGGTGATCAACTTGCGGGTTCCGCCCATGAACCTATGCATAGGGGTTGGCACACGTTTTCGTCTTGATTCTCCGGTAGAAACTTTGGGGGCACTCTTTGAGGTTCTATGTGTTGGTTGAATAGATGAATCTGAGATTGTGTGATGCATATCGTATAATCATTCCCACGGATACTTGAGGTGACATTGGAGTATCTAGGTGACATTAGGGTCTTGGTTGATGTGTGTCTTAAGGTGTTATTTTACTACGGACTCTAGGGCTGTTTGTGACACTTATAGGAATAGCCCAATGGATTGATTGGAAAGAATAACTTTGAGGTGGTTTCGTACCCTACCAAAATCTCTTCGTTTGTTCTTCGCTATTAGTGACTTTGGAGTGACTCTTTGTTGCATGTTGAGGGATAGTTATATTATCCACTTATGTTATTATTGTTGAGAGAACTTGCACTAGTGAAAGTATGAACCCTAAGCCTTGTTTCCTAGCATTGCAATACCGTTTACGCTCACTTTTATCATTAGTTACCTTGCTGTTTTTATATTTTCAGATTACAAAAACCTATATCTACCATCCATATTGCACTTGTATCACCATCTCTTCGCCGAACTAGTGCACCTATACAATTTACCATTGTATTGGGTGTGTTGGGGACACAAGAGACTCTTTGTTATTTGGTTGCAGGGTTGCTTGAGAGAGACCATCTTCATCCTATGCCTCCCACGGATTGATAAACCTTAGGTCATCCACTTGAGGGAAATTTGCTACTGTCCTACAAACCTTTGCACTTGGAGGCCCAACAACGTCTACAAGAAGAAGGTTGGGTAGTAGACATCAAGTCTCTAGCTAAGAAGCACATCGCCTAAAGGTGAGTGCCCGAAGATGTCTGCGGCACTGACTTTGACGACCGACACTTGATCGGGCTCGACGGACGTGGGAGCGCGTGGTTCAGAACCTGTGGCTGGAGATGAATCCGAGGTTCTAGTGATGCTGGTCATGCTCGAGGTTGGGTCTGTGTGCGGCTCTAGCACCACTGAGTCTGCGGCTCCCGTGGCGGGGTTAAGCTTCTCGTCCTCGGATGGCGCAATCTGCTCCGGATCTAGGGCCGGAGCACTTACAGGTGCTATCTCCTGGGTATGGTCCGATGACAGATTTAGGTCATGCTCATCACGGTGCCAGGGAGCGGCCGCCATGGGTTCAAATCCGTCAAAGATCAAGTCTTTGCGGATATCAGCAACGTAGTTCAAGCTTCCAAACCTGACTTGATGGCCAGGGGTATAGCTGTCGATCTGCTCTAGATGGCCAAGCGAGTTGGCCCGTAGTGCGAAGCCGCCGAATACGAAGATCTGTCTGGGGAGAAAAACTTCCCCCCTGACAGCATTGTTGTAGATGATTGACGGGGCCATCGAACCTCTTGAAGACGACGCAACGGAAGTCTCAATGAAAGCACCAATGTCAGTGTCAAAACCGGCGGATCTCGGGTAGGGGTCCCGAACTGTGAGTCTAAGGTCGATGGTAACAGGAGACAGGGGACACGATGTTTACCCAGCTTCGGGCCCTCTCTATGGAGGTAATACCCTACTTCCTACTTGATTGATCTTTATGAATATGAGTATTACAAGAGTTGATCTACCACGAGATCATAATGGCTAAAACCCTAGAAGCCTAGCCTGTATGATTATGATTGTCCCTATGGACTAAACCCTCCGGTTTATATAGACATCGGAGGGGACTAGGGTTGTACAAAGTCGGTTACAGAGAAAGGAATCTTCACATCCGAACGCCAAGCTTGCCATCCACGCCAAGGAGAGTCCCATTCATACATGGGTAAGAGTCTTCGGTCTTGTATCTTCACAGCCCATCAGTCTGGCCCATGTCCAACAGGCCGGACGCCCAAGGACCCCTTAGTCCAGGACTCCCTCAGCGGGTGGAGCTCATCATCATCCTCGCTTGGTGGACCTTTCCCCTTATGTTCGGTATTTAAGTTACCGGCCTGTTTGAAGACCCCAACAGTTTCTGTTGAATTGATTTGCAGGCTTGTCGGGGGTACCATGAATCTGGCAAGGCCGATCGAGTATTTTGTCTAAATTGGATGGGTCGTCCCTGTTTCCTTTGAATGGCTTCTTCCGCTGACCGGTATTAGAGCCGCTGAATCCGGCGTTGACCGCTATGTCTTCGGTTTCTTCATTGTTGTTCCGACGCTTGTGCTTGTTACATCGCCGTCATCCGTTGTCGTCGCTGGCTTTGTAGGTGCCGGGGTCGCTGGTATTGTTGCTTCTACGAGCTAACCAGCTATCTTCTCCCGCGCAGAAGAAGGTCATGAGTGCGGTAAGAGCTGCCCTAGACTTCGGCTTTTCTTGGCCGAGGTGTCGGGCAAGCCATTCATCGCGGACGCTATGTTTAAAGGCCGCTAGGGATTCAGCGTCCGGATAGTTGACAATTTGGTTCTTTTTAATTAAGAATCGAGACTAGAGTTTGCGGGCTGACTCTTCGGGTTGCTTGACTATGTGACTAAGGTCATCGGCGTCCAGTGGCCGAACATAAGTACCTTGGAAGTTGTCTCGAAATGCATCATCCAAATCTTCCCAGGTGCCAATAGAGTTCTCTGGGAGGCTGTTTAACCAGTGCCATGCTGGTCCTTTTAGCTTTAGGGGGAGGTATCTAATGGCGTGGAGATCGTCACCGCGAGCCATGTGAATGTGGAGAAGAAAATCTTCAATCCATACCGCGAGATCTATCGTTCCATCCTATGCTTCAATGTTTATAGGTTTAAACCCCTCTGGAAATTGGTGCTACATTACCTCATTGATAAAGCATAAGGGGTGTGCAGCGCCTCGGTATCGGGCGATGTCATGACGGAGTTTGGATGACATCCGTGTTCGGTTTTCAGCCCAGGTGAGGTTTTTCTTATCGCGCCAATTTTAATGGCCATCATCTCATGTTGGGGCACGCCCCCTTGATCCATAGATTGATCTAGCCTGACCAGCTCTATTGTCCAGGTCCTGGCATAAGTCGTAGGTGTAGCCCGGAGCCGCTACCTCTTTGCCTCAACGGAGGGGTGGTGCGGGCTGTTGTTCGACATAAGCAGCCGCTTTGTCTCGCCCATGTGGTGGTCGGTCTGGTTCACCAACGTGATTATATCTTGACGGTATTGGCTTAAGGGCCTCGTCGTTGAATTGTGGCAGTAGCCGACGCTTCGGATAACTATTTGTTGGGCACTCGAGACCATATTCCTCGGCAGCTAGGACCTGGGTCCATCTATCATTGAGCGTATCCTGTTCATCTTGAAGCTGTTGCTGTTTCTTTTTTAGGCTCCTCATAGTTGCGATGAGCTATCGCTTAAAGCATTCTTGCTCGAGGGGTTCCTTTGGCATGATGAAGTCTTCATTGCCGAGGCTGACATCCTCCTCGGAGATCGGTAGATAGTTACTATCCTCCGAATACTCATTCCCGACCTGCTCGTCAGGGTTAACTTGTCCCTCCTCCCACTCATCCTGCTCAAACGCAGGCTCGGCGGGGTCTTCGGGATCTTTGGCATTGTCCGGATTGTTATTGTCTCCGGTGCTGGTATTGCTTTCCTTTTCGCGACGCGATTTGAGCGGCGCTGCTGACGCCGACGTTTTGGTGGTGCCTCGATGGACTTGTCCTCAGTCAGAGCCTTGCTGCCGTCGTTGTCGTCCTTCTTAGGTGAATCCATCATATACACATCATATGTGGAGGTGGCTGTCGGTGTCAAAACTGGCGGATCTCGGGTAGGGGGTCCCGAACTGTGCGTCTAAGGTCGATGGTAACAGAAGACAGGGGACACGATGTTTACCCAGGTTCGGGCCCTCTCTATGGAGGTAATACCCTACTTCCTGCTTGATTGATCTTGATGAATATGAGTATTACAAGAGTTGATCTACCATGAGATCGTAATGGCTAAAACCCTAGAAGTCTAGCCTGTATGATTATGATCGTCCCTATGAACTAAACCCTCCGGTTTATATAGATACCGGAGGGGACTAGGGTTGTACAAAGTCGGTTACAGATAAAGGAATCTTCATATCCGAACGCCAAGCTTGCCATCCACGCCAAGGAGAATCCCATCCGGACACGGGAGAGAGTCTTCTGTCTTGTATCTTCATGGCCCATTGGGCCGGACGTCCAAGGACCCCTTAATCCAGGACTCCCTCAGTAGCCCCTGAACCAGGCTTCAATGACGAGGTGTCCGGCGCGCAGTTTGTCTTCGGCATTGCAAGGCGGGTTTCTCCCCCAATACTCCAAAACAGCCTTCGAACACAAAAAACGTGTCCGGCTCTGCAAAATAAGTACCACACACAACCGCAGAGAGTATAATATTTCACGAGTCCAATCTACTGACAACTTTTTATAGCGTGATGCCACGTCACCACCCGGTCATTATTTCGAACCGCTTTTCGGCCTACCGCTCCATGTTTTGAGATGCGGTTTCATTGGCACGTCTTGTCAAAGCAGAGATCGTGTCCCCGTATTATGGGATTCTCATCAATACGAGCGTGGGTAATCCAACCGTGCCGTCCGCACGGCCCTTGGGAAACAGGCGAGTTTCAAGGCGAGTGGGGAGGCGCTTGATATTCGCTGCCTTTATAAGGAGATAGGGATCCACCCCCTCTCACCCACGCCTTCTCTCTCTTTGCGCACCCATTCTCGAGCTCCAGCGCCCAAGTCCTCATCTCTTCCACCTCAAGAAAGCACTCCGATCATGTCCGGATCCAGAGCGCAGGGCAAGTGGATGGTCTCCTCCGTCAAGGAGAAGGACATCACCAAGCTCCGAGAGGCCGGATATTTGGCCAAGGAGGTCGCCTACCGGCTTCTGACCGAGGGACAAATCATCCCTACCCCGGAGCCCCATGAGACGGTAGTGTTCATCCCCCACTTCATCCACAGGCTGGGATTTCCACTCCACCCATTCGTCCGCGGACTCATGTTCTACTATGGGGTGGATTTCCACGATCTGGCCCCTAACTCTTTCCTCAACATCTTGGCATTTATTGTCGTGTGCGATGCCTTCCTCCACATCTCTCCCCACTTGGGGTTGTGGCTGAAGATCTTCAATGTGAAGCCGAAGGTGGTGGACGGCCAACACGCAGAGTGCGGAGGCGCCATGGTGAGCAAGATGCCCAACGTCATATGGCCCAAAGGTACTTTTGTGGAGACTGTCAAAGGGTGGCAAAAGCAGTGGTTCTATGTCACAGAGCTCTGAGACACCACCTGGGCCGAGGCTCCCGAGTTCAGGTCCGGGGCCCCAATGCGGCTCACCTCCTAGCTAGAGAAGGGCCTAGACTGGGCCTCGTCGGACGAGCTGACAGCGCTGCATACACGCATCAAGAGCATGGTCGACAAGAACATCAAGCTTGTCAATGTGATCCAGGTGATGCTCTTTCATCGGATCCTTCCATGCCAAAGCCGAACCTGCGATTTGTGGGAGTTCGATCCGGCCAAGCACCAGACCCTGCAACACTTCTTCGGTGTTACGCACGAAGGTATTTGGAAGGTGCTCTTCAAGGCCAACAAGACGTGGCCGAAGGAGACCGAAGACCGTGGGTACAACCTGACCCACCCTGCCAGTCCGGTAAGTTTTTTTAGTGTTCTCAAGGTGTATCCCTTGCTTACATACTCAAGGAAAATGTCTGAGCCTCTCCATCTTACTTTTTTTAGGGCTGGACAAAGAAGGCAGAGCTGGTCAAGAGTCCGGCTCTGCTACCCGAAGACCCAGCAATTCCACTTCTGACGAAGATGCTGGTTCCGGCGCCTTACCAGGCGCCGGAGAAGAAGGCCAAGAAGAAGTCCAAGGGGACCAGAGGTCGTCTCCGCCACAAGGGCACTTTGGACGTGATGTCCGAAGACGCCAAGACCCAGTCCTCACCCGCCACCGAGGAAGAGGAGGAAGAAAGCAACTCCCCCCTGAGGGGGGAAGGAAGAAAAGGGCGGCCTCCACACGTCTGGAGGCCGAAGCATCCAAGAGGGGGAGAGCCTCCTGTCGGTGTTAAAACCAGCAGATCTCGGGTAGGGGGTCCCGAACTGTGTGTCTAAGGTTGATGGTAACAGGAGACGGGGGACACGATGTTTACCGAGGTTCGGGCCCTCTCTATGGAGGTAATACCCTACTTCCTGCTTGATTTATCTTGATGAATATGAGTATTACAAGAGTTGATCTACCTCGAGATCGTAATGGCTAAAACCCTAAAAGTCTAGCCTGCATGACTATGATTATGATTGCCTCTACGGACTAAGCCCTCTGGTTTATATAGACATCGTAGGGGACTAGGGTTGTACAAAGTCGGTTACAGAGAAAGGAATCTTCATATCAGGCGCCTAGCTTGCCTTCCACGTCAAGGAGAGTCCCATTCGGACACGGGGGAGAGTCTTCGATCTTGTATCTTCACAGCCCATCAGTCCGGCCCACGCACCATAGTCCGGACGCCCGAGGACCCCTGAATCTAGGACTCCCTCACCTCCCTTGCGGACGACACCGCACCGGATACCGACAGCAGCTCGGAGTGGCGCCCTAGGGATAAGCCCCCGGCCGGATCGTAAGTATTCGAAGGCTCTGACACACTTATATGTCCGACTCCTTCATTTTGCAATTCTATTGCGTTGAACCATGCACTGCAGTCCGGCCCATGACAGCTGCCAGCGATCCTCATCAGGGGGTTCGCTGGATCCAAAGGCCATGGACAGTGATTCACTGCCGACGGCCACCTCTCCCAAGGCCACGGATGATGCCGAAGCGGTGTCCCGAAGGACCGTCATAGGCCAGGGAGAGGCGCGGGAGGTCATCAAAACGATGCCAGGGGGTGAAACCTCGGCTGCCAGAAACCTGGGGGAGCGGATCCCCCTAAGACTTGCGATGGGGGCCATATCCAATTCGGCCCCCAGCCGAATACCATTCCGGAGACCCATACGGCTCCGGAATCAGGCAGGCAGACTCCTTCGAAAGAAGGAGGTGCACCTATCCCATTGGTGACCTCTATCCATCCAGAGGCACCGGATACTTTAATGGAAGCGCTGCAAGGCGGTTCTATCTTGGAAGAACACCTCACCCTCATGGGTACGGTGATTGAGAGGGTTCAGTCTATTAAGAGCGGACTGACCGAAGCCTACACCAGTCTTCTGACAGGCTTTGAGGTAAGCGAGGCAGTTATGTAAAAAGAAAGTCACAATATAGACAGTAGCCCCTGAGACTCTGCCCAGTGTTCGGAAAGAAAAGCCGGACAGAGGATCAAATAATTTCGCAGGATACTAACCACACATGTCTATGTGAATAAACAGGCATCGTTGCTGGATGCAACCTCTCATGCTGCCGAAGTCTCCGAACTGAAGCAGAAACTGGAGCGGGCCGAGGAGGAGCTCGGCCAAGCAAGAAAACAGCTAGAGGATAAGCAAGGTATGTAATGACCTGCTGTATATTAGAAAGGATTGATGATTTTTGTTGACTATAGTGCCATGGTATTTGTAGGAGCGGCGACTAAGGTGGAAACCCTCAAGAAGGCGCTGGCCGAGGCCCAAGAGAAAGCGGCAAAGGAGCAAGCCGTCCATAAAAAACATGAGGCCAGGGTTGATGAGGTCCTGTTGGAGCTCCAGGACGCCGTGAAGAAATGCGAGTCCTTGGAGCGCGATATTGCGGATCAAGAGACCGAACTCGCTAAGACTCGCCAAAGCGCACAAGATGCCCGGGTTGAAGCACAGGGCGCTCTCCAGGAGATTCAAGAGGCCAAGAAGATTGTGGGAGGTAAGGCCTTCATTATGCAGAGCAAATATGTGAAGAAGAGGTATCTCTTACTAACCCGGATTTGGAGTTCTCCAGGAGCGTTTGCGGATTTGCCACGCAGTGTTGCCGATGCTGCGGAGTTCTTCCGAGCCGAAGAGGGGAGCTCGACGGAGAAGCTGTTCTGGTCGCAATACCTTGCGCCAGAACATCCGATGCACTTTAGCAACCAGCTAAAACAGCTGGTCGAACTGCATGGGGTGGCCGAACTAGCCATGAAGGATTTAATAATCTGGCTGTGGCCTGCCGAAGCTATACCTAGTAGCTACTTCAGGCTCGTGAAGCGGCTGGTCAATGCCTGCCCCCGGCTTGATGTCATCAAGCGGTCGGTCTGCATCAAGGGTGCGCGGATAGCCTTCGCCCGCGTCAAGGTGCAGTGGGCGAAGATGAACGCCGTCAAGCTCGCGACCGAGGGACCGCCCGCTGGCAAGGAGCACCGCACGCCCAAGCGGTATTTTAAAGATGTCCTGGAGGGGTCCCGCATTATGGTGGCGCAATGTGCAAAAGACGTTATCTTCGAATGAATACTTTCGTGTTATCTTTGCCTTGTATGATGAAACGAAATCGTTATGTAATGTAATGCTTGTTATTTTTAAAATTTTACCTCCTGTGCGGCTGTTTTTATTAAATCTGAGAGTTGGCCAGTCGTCGGCTTCAGCCCCCATGTAGGTAGTACGGGGGTGTTCGGGATGGAATCTAAACACTCTTGATCCAAAAATTTGGTCCTTGAAGGAGGTGTTTAGCGCAACGAACCAGGCAATCAGACTATGTGGCTTTATCACCCTCACTTAGCCACAGGAGTTTGACAATAAAAATGTAGATGCAGCCCCTAGTTAGTATTTAATCTGGACTAGGGTGCTGTAAACACCTGATCGGGTGGAGGCCGATCCGTCGCATAATGTGAAAAATATCGCAAAAGATTTTGAACCTCCGAATAGCTGACCAGCTCTCGCCACATCATGACAGTCAGTTTTTGGCTTTCTCTACTGAGGTTTTGCTCGGGTAAACCAGAAACACAATCGCAGTAGTTCTCCCTTTACTACCCTAGCCGATAGAGCGGAATGTAAGGTAGTAAGCACAGGAGCCGGGCAACCCACCTATTGACCAAAGACATGATTGGGAGCCAATGCATATAGTGCTAAATTTGGGGTGCCGAACTGTACTGTAAAAGTGTTCGGACTTTGTTGCCATAGTATGGAACACAATGAAGCCCCTGGCGTATTAAAGCATACCAGAGTGTACCTACGCAATCGATAAGAATAACGAGAAAAAAATGAAATTTTAAGCTAGTGCAACATAAGTTGGGCCGCGAACAGTTTTTGTTATAATCTGATTGATACGTCAAAACGTATTTGTACAAATAGTGGGATAAGCAACCTGGCTATTTAACATGCCAAGACCAAGGGGGAGCTGCGTGCGGGCCCTGAAAACAGGTAGGATGATCGTCGAAGAGAACGTCTAGAGATTCCCTGCTACCTCTTGAGCACTGCGTTGTTTTCCCTTGAAGAGGAAAGGGTGATGCAGTAAAGCAGCGTAAGTATTTCCCTTAGTTTTTGAGAACCAAGGTATCAATCCAGTAGGAGACCACACACGAGTCCGTCGCACCTACACAAACAAATAAATCCTCGCAACCAACGCGATAAAGGGGTTGTCAATCCCTTCACGGTCACTTACGAGAGTGAGATCTGATAGATATGATAAGATAATATTTTTGGTATTTTTATTATAAAGATGCAAAGTAAAATAAAAGGCAATAAAAATAGCTAAGTATTGGAAGATTAATATGATGGAAAATAGACCCGGGGGCCATAGGTTTCACTAGTGGCTTCTCTCGAGAGCATAAGTATTACGGTGGGTGAACAAATTACTGTTGAGCAATTGATAGAATTGAGCATAGTTATGAGAATATCTAGGTATGATCATGTATGTAGGCATCACGTCTGAGACAAGTAGACCGACTCCTGCCTGCATCTACTACTATTACTCCACACATCGAACGCTATCCAGCATGCATCTAGAGTATTAAGTTCATAAGAACGGAGTAACGCTTTAAGTAAGATGACATGATGTAGAGGGATAAACTCATGCAATATGATATAAACCCCATCTTGTTATCCTCGATGGCAACAATACAATACGTGCCTTGCTGCCCCTACTGTCATTGGGAAAGGACACCGCAAGATTGAACCCAAAGCTAAGCACTTCTCGCATTGAAAGAAAGATCAATCTAGTAGGCCAAACCAAACTGATAATTCGAAGAGACTTGCAAAGATAACCAATCATACATAAAAGAATTCGGAGAGATTCAAATATTGTTCATAGATAAACTTGATCATAAACCCACAATTCATCGGTCTCAATAAACACACCGCAAAACAAGATTACATCAAATAGATCTCCACGAGAGAGGGGGTGAACATTGTATTGAGATCCAAAAAGAGAGAAGAAGCCATCTAGCTAATAACTATGGACCCGAAGGTCTGAGGTAAACTACTCACACATCATCGGAGAGGCTATGGTGTTGATGTAGAAGCCCTCCGTGATCGATGCCCCCTCCGACGGAGCACAGGAAAAGGCCCCAAGATGGGATCTCACGGGTACATAAGGTTGCGGCGGTGGAATTAGGTTTTTGGCTCCATATCTGGTAGTTTGGGGTACGTAGGTATATATAGGAGGAAGAAGTACGTCGGTGGAGCAACGTGGGGCCCATGAGGGTGGAGGGCGCCCTTGGTGGGGGGGGGGGGGGGGGTAGGCGCGCCCCCCTACCTCGTGCCCTCCTGGTTGATGTCTTGATGTAGGGTCCAAGTCCTCTGGATCACGTTAGTTCCAAAAATCACGTTCCCGAAGGTTTCATTCCGTTTGGACTCCGTTTGATATTCTTTTTGTGCAAAACTCTGAAATAGGCAAAAAACAGCAATTCTGGGCTGGGTCTCCGGTTAATAGGTTAGTCCAAAAAATAATATAAAAGTGTATAATAAATCCCATTAAACATCCAAAACAGAATATAATATAGCATGGAACAATAAAAAATTATAGATACATTGGAGATATATCAAGCATCCCCAAGCTTAATTCCTGCTCGTCCTTGAGTAGGTAAATGATAAAAACAGAATTTTTGATGTGGAATGCTACTTAGCATAATTTCAATATAATTCTTCCTATTGTGGCACGAATGTTTAGATTTGATATGATTCAAGATAAAAGTTTAATGTTGACATAAAAACAATAATACTTCAAGCATGCTAACTAAGCAATTATGTCTTATCAAAATAACATAGCCAAAGCAAGTTATCCCTACAAAATCATATAGTTTGGCTATGCTCCATCTTCCCCACACAAAATATTCATATCATATACAACCCCGGTTTTAGCCAAGCAATTGGTTCATACTTTTAACGCGCTTCAGCCTTTTCGACTCTTACGCAATACATGAGCACAAGTCATGGATATAGCACTATGGTGGAATAAGGTATAATGGTAGGGGTTATGTGGGAAGACAAAAAGGGAGAAAGTCTCACATCAACGAGGCTAATCAACAGGCTATGGAGATGCCCATCAATTGATGTTAATGCGAGGAGTAGGGATTGCCATGCAACTGATGCACTAGAGCTATAAGTGTATGAAAGCTCGAAAAGAAACTAAGTGGGTGTGCATCCAACTTGCTTGCTCACGAAGACGTCGGGCATTTGAGGAAGCCCATCATTGGAATATACAAGCCAAGTTCTACAATGAAATTTCCCACTAGTATATGGAAGTGAAAAATGAGAGACTCTCTATTATGAAGATCACGGTGCTACTTTGAAGCACAAGTGTGGTAAAAGGATAGTAACATTGTCCCTTCTCTCTTTTTCTCTCATTTTCTATTTGGGCCTTTTTCCTCTCTTTTTTGGCCTCTTTTTTTATTTTTTAAATTTATTTAGTCCGGAGTCTCATTCCGAATTGTGGGGGAATCATAGTCTCCATCATTCTTTCCTCACTTGGGACAATGCTCTAATAATGATGATCATCACACTTTTATTTACTTACAACTCATGAATTACAACTCAATACTTAGAACAAAATATGACTCTATGTGAATGCCTCCGGCGGTGTACCGGGATATGCAATGAATCAAGAGCGACATGTATGAAACAATTTTGAACGGTGGCTTTGCCACAAATACAATGTCAACTACATGATCATGCAAAGCAATATGACAATGATGGAGCGTGTCATGATAAATGAAACGATGGAATGTTGCATGGCAATATATCTTGGAATGGCTATGGAAATGCCATGATAGGTAGGTATGGTGGCTATTTTGAGGAAGATATAAGGAGGTTTATGTGTGATAGAGCGTATCATATCATGGGGTTTGGATGCACCGGCAAAGTTTGCACCAACTCTCAAGGTGAGAAAGGGCAATGCATGGTACCGAAGAGGCTAGAATATTGCGGAAAGGTAAGTGTGCGTATAATCCATGGACTCACATTAGTCATAAAGAACTCATATACTTATTGCAAAAAATTATTATCCCTCGAAGCAAAGTACTACTACACATGCTCCTAGGGGAAGGGTTGGTAGGAGTTAACCATCGCGCGATCCCGACCGCCACACAAAGGAAGACAATCAATAAATAGCTCATGATCCGACTTCGTTACATAACGGTTCACCATACGTGCATGCTACGGGAATCACAAACTCCAACACATGTATTTTTCAATTCCACAATTACTCAACTAGCACAACTATGATATTACCACCTTTATATCTCAAAACAATTATCAAGCATCAAATTTCTCATGATATTAATTAAAGAAAATTGCCATGCTATTTTAATATCCTCAAAATAATATAAGTGAAGCATGAGAGATCAATAGTTTCTATAAAACAAATCCACCACCGTGCTCTAAAAGATATAAGTGAAGCACTAGAGCAAAACTATATAGATCAAAAGATATAAGTGAAGCACATAGAGTAATCTAATAAATTCCGAATCAAGTGTGACTCTCTCAAAAGGTGTGTACAGCAAGGATGATTATGGTAAACTAACAAATAAAGACTCAAATAATACAAGACGCTCCAAGCTAAACACATATCATGTGGTGAATAAAAATATAGCTCCAAGTAAAGTTACCGATGGAAGTAGACGAAAGAGGGGATGCCTTCCGGGGCATCCCCAAGCTTTGGCTTTTAGGTGTCCTTAGATTATCTTGGGGTGCCTTGGGCATCCCCAAGATGAGCTAGAACACGGGTTTGAGCTATGGGAGGATCTTTCTGGAGGAAGATGAAGTGAGTGGGTGCTGGAATAAGTGGAGGGGGTCCGCGTGGGGCCCACGAGGTAGGGGGCGCGCCCTGTGCCCTCGTGGCCAAATGGTGGGGGCCCCTGGTGTGTTCTTAGTGCCAGGTATTCTTAAATATTCTACAAAAAATCATATTTCATTTTCAGGACGTTTGGAGAACTTTTATTTTCAGGGTATTTTTCTATTGCAAGGATAAATCTGAAAACAGTCAGGAAATACTATTTTTGCTTTATTTAATGTAAATAACAGAAAGTAAAAGGAGGGTACAGAGAGTTGTGCTTTCTAACTTCATCCATCTCATGCTCATCAAAAGGAATCCACTAACAAGGTTGATCAAGTCTTGTTAACGAACTCTTTCCGAATAGCATGAAACCGGAGAATTTTCGAATAACTCTAAGTTACCACAATGGGGATATGCACATCCCCAACAATAAGGATATCATATTTCTTCTTGACGGTAGGAAGAGGGAATTCAAAACCTCCAATAGTAATCATTGAAAATTTTCCAATAGAATTGATACTATGGACTTGAGGTTGTTTCCTCGGAAAGTGTAACGTATGCTCATTACCATTAGCATGAAAAGTGACATTGCCTTTGTTGCAGTCAATAACAGCCCCTGTAGTATTCAAAAAGGGTCTATCAAAGATAATCGACATACTATCGTCCTCGGGAATATCAAGAATAACAAAGTTCGTTAAAATAGTAATGTTTGCAACCACAACAGGCACATCCTCACAAATACCGACAGGTATAGCAGTTGATTTATCGGCCATTTGCAAACATATTTCAGTAGGTGTCAACTTATTCAAATCAAATCAAGTCTACGATTCAAAGCAGTTTTAACATAGTTTCTTTTAATGGAGCATGGTATAGTTGGTACTCCTAGATCTCCTAGTTTCTTTGGTATTCCACCCTTAAAAGTATAATTGGCAAGCATGGTGGAAATTTCAGCTTCCGATATCTTTCTTTTATTTGTAACAATATCTTGCATATACTTAGCATAAGGATTCATTTTAAGCATATCAGTCAAACCCATACACAAAAAAGTTAGGTCTAATCATTTCAGCAAAGCTCTCAAAATCCTCATCATCCTTTTTCTTGGATGGTTTAGGAGGAAAAGGCATGGGTTTTTGAACCCATGGTTCTCTTTCTTTACCGTGCTTCCTAGCAACAAAGGCTCTCTTATCATAACGTTGATTCTTTGATTGTGGGTTATCATGATCAACAACAGGTTCAATCTCTACATCATTGTTATTGCTAGGTTGAGCATCATCATGAACATCATCATTAACATTATCACTAGGTTCATGTTCATTACCAGATTGTGTTTCAGCATCAGAAATAGAAATATAATTGGGATTCTCGGGTGTGTCAACAACAGGTTCACTAGAAGCATGCAAAGTCCTATCATTTTTCTTTTTCTTCTTCTTAGAAGGACTAGGTGCATCAAAATTAGTTCTCTGAGAATCTTGCTCAACTCTCTTAGGGTGACCCTCAGGATACAAAGGTTCCTAAGTCATTTTACCCCCTCTAGTCATAACTCTAACAACATTATCATTTTTCTTATTATTTAATTCATTGACAAAATCATTTTGAGCTTTAAGCACTTGTTCTACTTGAGTGGTAACCATAGAAGCATGTTTACTAATAAGTTTAAGTTCACCTTTAACTCTAGACATATAATCACTCAAGTGTTCAATCATATAAGCATTTCGTTTTGATTGTCTACCAACATAAGCATTGAAGTTTTCTTGTTTAACAATAAAATTATCAAACTCATCCAAGCATTGACTAGCAGACTTATTACGAGGGATATCACCTTCATCAAATCTATAGAGAGAATTTACCTTTACTACCTGTGTCGGATTATCAAGACCATGTATTTCTTCAATAGGTGGTAAATTCTTAGCATCTTCAGCATTAATACCCTTTTCTTTCATAGATTTCTTTGCCTCTTGCATATCTTCAGGACTGAGAAATAGAATACCCCTTTTCTTCGGAGTTGGCCTGGGAGTTGGTTCAGGAAGTGTCCAATCATTATCATTATTCAATATATTATTCAATAGCAATTCAGCTTGCTCAACAGTTCTTTCCCTGAAAACACAACCAGCACAACTATCTTGGTGGTCTCTGGAAGCCTTGGTTAGTCCATTATAAAAGATATCAAGTATTTGATTTTTCTTGAGAGGATGATCAGGCAAAACATTAAGTAATTGGAGAAGCCTCCCCCAAGCTTGTGGGAGACTCTCTTCTTCAATTTTCACAAAATTATATATTTCCCTTAGGGCAGCTTGTTTCTTATGAGCGGGGAAATATTTAGCAGAGAAGTAATAAATCATATCCTGGGGACTACGCACACAACCAGGAGTAAGAGAATTAAACCATGTTTTAGCATCACCCTTTAATGAGAATGGAAATAACTTAAGGATATAGTAGTAACGAATTTTTTCCTCATGAGTGAATAGGGTGGCTATATCATTCAATTTAGTAAGATGTGTCACAACAGTTTCAGATTCATAGCCGTAAAAAGGATTAGATTCAACCAAAGTAATTAACTCAGGATCGATAGAGAAATCATAATCCTTATCAGAAATATAGATAGGTGAAGTAGCAAAAGCATGGTCATATTTCATTCTAGCATTCAAATACTTTTCTTTCAGCTTAGCTAACAGTTTCTTAAGATCATATCTATCTTTGCAAACAAAAAGATCTCTAGCAGTTTCTTCATCCATAACATAAACCTCAGGCACATCTGGCAATTCATATCTAGGGGAAGAATCTTCATCATCACTTTCATCAATGTTATCAGCTTCAATAATTTCATTCTCTCTAACCCTAGCAAGTTGTTCATCAATAAATTCACCTAATGGCACAATATTATCAAGCATAGAAGTAGTTTCATCATAAGCATCATGTATAGCAGAAGTGGCATCATCAATAACATGCGACATATCAGAATCAATAGCAGGAGTAGGTTTAGGTGTCGCAAGTTTACTCAAAACAGAAGGAGAATCAAGTGTAGAGCTAGATGGCAGTTCCTTACCCCCCCGCCCCCTCGTAGTTGAGGGATGAATCTTGTTTTTTCGTCTTTCAAGTTCCTCATAGTGATAAACAGATATAAATCCCAAGTGACTCAAAGAATGGAGCTATGCTCCCCGGCAACAGCGCCAGAAAATAGTCTTGATAACCCACAAGTATAGGGGATCGCAACAGTTTTCGAGGGTAGAGTATTCAACCCAAATTTATTGATTCAACACAAGGGGAGCCAAACAATATTCTCAAGTATTAGCAGCTGGGTTTTCAATTCAACCACACCTGAAAGACTTAATATCTGCAGCAAAGTATTTAGTAGCAAAGTAGTATGGAAGTAACGGTAACGGTGGAAAAAGTAATAGTAGCAGTTTTTGTAGTATCGTAACAGTGGCAACGGAAAAGTAACTAAGCAGAGACCAATATGTGAAAAGCTCGTAGGCAATGGATCAATGATGGATAATTATGTGGGATGCGATTCCTCATGCAACAGTTATAACATAGGGTGACACAGAACTAGCTCCAGTTCATCAATGTAATGTAGGCATGTATTCCAAATATAGTCATATGTGCTTATGGAAAAGAACTTGCATGACATCTTTTGTCCTACCCTCCCGTGGCAGCGGGGTCCTATTGGAAATTAGGGGATATTAAGGCCTCCTTTTAATAGAGTACCAGACAAAGCATTAACACTTAGTGAATACATGAACTCCTCAAACTACGGTCATCACCGGGAGTGGTCCCGATTATTGTCACTTTGGGGTTGCCGGATCATAACACATAGTGGGTGACTATTGACTTGCAAGATAGGATCAAGAACTCACATATATTCATGAAAACATAATAGGTTCAGATCTGAATTCATGGCACTCGGGCCCTAGTGACAAGCATTAAGCATAGCAAAATCATAGCAACATCAATCTCAGAACATAATGGATACTAGGGATCAAACCCTAACAAAACTAACTCGATTACACGATATATCTCATCCAACCCATCACCGTCCAGCAAGCGTACGATGGAATTGCTCACGCACGGTTGTGAGCATCATGAAATTGGTGATGGAGGATGGTTGATGATGATGACGGCGATGGATTCCCCTCTTCGGAGCCCCGAACGGACTCCAGATCAGCCTTCCCGAGAGAGATTAGGGCTTGGCGACGGCTCCGTATTGTAAAACAGATGAATCCTTCTCTCTGGTTTTTTCTCCCCGAAAGTGAATATATGGAATCGGGGTTGAGGTCGGTGGAGTCTCAGGGGGCCCACGAGGCAGGGGGCACGCCCCAGAGGGGTGGGCGCGTCCTGCACCCTCGGGGTTGAGGTCGGTGGAGTCTCAGGGGGCCCACAAGTTTGCGTTAGTTATAGATTACTACAGACTGTTCTGTTTTTGACAGATTCTGTTTATCGTGTGTTGTTTGCTTATTTTGATGAATATGGCTAGTAAAATAGTTATAAACCATAGAGAAGTTGTAATACAATAGGTTTAACACCAATATAAATAAAGAATGAGTTAATTATAGTACCTTGAAGTGGTCTTTTGTTTTCTTTCGCTAACGGAGCTCACGAGATTTTCTGCTGAGTTTTGTGTTGTGAAGTTTTCTAGTTTTGGGTGAAAGATTTGATGGATTATGGAACAAGGAGTGGCAAGAGCCTAAGCTTGCTGCCATTTTCGATCTCCTTGCTCAAAGCTCCATTCACAAAACTGTTTTGGGGGATTGTTCTTCGGTATGTGACTCCTCCAATGGTCCAATTAGTTTTTGTTTTGTGCTTTATTCATTGCAAATTTTTGCTGCTTAGGTGACCCTGTTCTTGAGCTTGCATGTCAAATTTATTTGGTCCCAAGTAGTTATAATGCATGATATAGCCTCTAGGCACTTGTGGGAGTAGTTGTTATCAATCTTGTTGAGTTTGGTTCACTTTTATTTTGAGTCACTAAAAAATTCAGAAATTTTCAGAGGGAGAAAATGTTAAAGAGATTGTTGAGGGGTTCTTCGAGCCAAAGATCGAAGGATAAGCAAAATGAAGAGAATAAAAAGCCCAAATATAATCTTCCTCGCACTGTGGAGGTTCGGCCGTGCGAATGGCCTTGTGATGAGTTCTTGGGAGCCGCCGGAATTTATGATGACTTTTATTACTTGGCTGAGAATGCAGGCCTCACCAACTTCCACCATGACTAGCGTGAACAGTATCTCCTACTCACTAATATTTTCGTGCAATTTTTTTTATTTCCATGCTAAGAAATCACCACCTTCAGTGGAGTTTCACTTATATGATGAGGTTAAGGAGATGTCACTATATGATTTTTGTCATGTCTACAAGATACCCTTTGTGGGCAGCATCGAGGAACCACATCATAGTGATGTGGATGAATTTATTGATAAAAATGCTATAGGGGAAACAAGGAAAGTTTTCGATGCGAGAATTACTAGTATACATTTTCCTGTTCTACGTTACTTTGTGATATTTGCTAGTAGATGCTTAATTGGTCGCGGGAACTATGGAAATCTTAGTGCTCCTGATCTTGTCATTTTGCACCATGCTTTGTTTCGTGATACAACTTTCAGCTTAGGCGCTATTGTTTCTAAACGATTAAGTCTGAACCGTACAAAGGGCCCCATCTTCGGAGGCATCTTTGCTTCACGCCTTGCTGCACACTTTGAGATACCTATTAGGCACTATGAGAAAGAGGAAAAGTTGCTACCCCTGTTTTTCTAGATTATAAGAGTATGGTAGCACATGAATTTATTGTTAAAAATAAGAAGAAGATGCTTAAGTACAATTTGATATTTGATAAAGCTCACTATGAGATTATTACCTTGCATGTGCCCTCTTTGTTTATCATACTTTCAGGCACGTACCTCATCTTGCCCGAGGACATTTATGCATACTAGAGGCTGACGCAATGTGACGCCCCCGATTCAATCGTACACTAATCATACACGCAAACGTGTACGATCAAGATCAGGGACTCACGGGAAGATATCACAACACAACTCTACAAATAAAATAAGTCATACAAGCATCATATTACAAGCCAGGGGCCTCGAGGGCTCGAATACAAGAGCTCGATCATAGACGAGTCAGCGGAAGCAACAATATCTGAGTACAGACATAAGTTAAACAAGTTTGCCTTAAGAAGGCTAGCACAAACTGGGATACAGATCGAAAGAGGCGCAGGCCTCCTGCCTGGGATCCTCCTAAACTACTCCTGGTCGTCGTCAGCGGGCAGCACGTAGTAGTAGGCACCTCCGGTGTAGTAGGAGTCGTCGTCGACGGTGGCGTCTGGCTCCTGGTCTCCAACATCTGGTTGCGACAACCAGGTAGAAGGGATAGAGGGAAAGGAAGGAGAAAGCAACCGTGAGTACTCATCCAAAGTACTCGCAAGCAAGGAGCTACACTACATATGCATGGGTAAATGTGTAAAGGGCCATATCGGTGGACTGAACTGCAGAAAGCCAGAATAAGAGGGGGATAGCTAATCCTGTCGAAGACTACGCTTCTGGCCACCTCCATCTTGCAGCATGTAGAAGAGAGTAGACTGAAGTCCTCCAAGTAGCATCGCATAGCATAACCCTAACCGATGATCCTCCCCTCGTCGCCCTGTGAGAGAGCGAACACCGGTTGTATCTGGCACTTGGAAGGGTGTATTTTATTAAGTATCCGGTTCTAGTTGTCATAAGGTCAAGGTACAACTCCAAGTCGTCCTGTTACCGAAGATCACGGCTATTCGAATAGATTAACTTCCCTGCATGGGTGCACCACATAACCCAACACGCTCGATCCCATTTGGCCGGACACACTTTTCTGGGTCATGCCCGGCCTCGGAAGATCAACACGTCGCAGCCCCACCTAGACCAACAGAGAGGTCAGCACGCCGGTCTAAACCTAAGCGCCCAGGGGTCTGGGCCCATCGCCCTTAGCACACCTGCATGTTGCGAACACGGCCGGAAGCAGAACTAGCCCCCTTAATACAAGAGCAGGCTTACGGTCCAATCCGGCGCGCGCCGCTCAGTCGCTGACGTCACGAAGGCTTCGACTGATACCACGACGTCGAGTGCCCATAACTGTCCCCGCGTAGATGGTTAGTGCGTATAGGCCAGTAGCCAGACTCAGATCAAATACCAAGATCTCGTTAAACGTGTTAAGTATCTACGAACGCCGACCAGGGCCAGGCCCACCTCTCTCCTAGGTGGTCTCAACCTGCCCTGTCGCTCCGCCACAAAGTAATAGTCGGGGGCCGTCGGGAACCCAGGCCCACCTCTACCGGGATGGAGCCACCTGCCCCTTCAGCCCCCATCTCCAAACAGTATCATAAGTAAGGTAACTGTGTAAAGTATATAGTATATGCCCGTGATCATCTCCTGAAGTGATCACGGCCCAGTAGTATAGCATGGCAGACGGACAAGAGTGTAGGGCCACTAATGGAACACTAGCATCCTATACTAAGCAGTAGGATAGCAGGTAATGGTAACAACAGTAGTAGCAAGGACAGGCTATGCATCAGGATAGGAATAACGGAAAGCAGTAACATGCTACACTACTCTAATGCAAGCAGTATAGAGAAGAGTAGGCGATATCTGGTGATCAAAGGGGGGGCTTGCCTGATTGCTCTGGCAAGAGAGAGGGGTCGTCAACTCCGTAGTCGTACTAGGTAGCAGCGGCGTCGGTCTCGGTGTCAAGTGAGAGTAGAGGGGGAAGAAACAATAAATATAATGTAAACAAATGCATGATGATGCATGACATGACAAAGTGTGATGCTAGGTGTGCCCTAACGCGGTACGAGGTGATACCGGTGAAGGGGGGAAACATTCGGGAAAGAATCCCCGGTGTTTCGCGTTTTCGGGCAGAGGAGCCGGAGGGGGAAAGTTGCGAGTTTGATATGTTAGGGGTGTGTGGCGGATGAACGGGCTGCGTATCCGGGTTCGTCTCGTCGTTCTGAGCAACTTTCATGTTGAAAATATTTTAATCTGAGTTACGGATTATTTTATATTAATTTATAAAGATTTAATCATTATTGGAATTATTTTATTAATTTAATTAGAAAAGCTATTATGATGTCAGCGTGATGTCATCATGAAGTCAGTAGGGTCAAAGGGGGACTAGGTCAAATTGACGTGTGGGCCCCATTCGTCCTAGGCTCAGACTAACTAATCAGTGTTAATTAGCTTAATTACTAGATTAGGTTAACCCATTTAATTAGTTTAGTTAAACATGATTAATTAACTTAATTAATTTAGTTAGTTAATTAATTAGTTAGTTAACATTTCTATTTACTTATTATTTATCTATTTATATTTATTTTTAACTCTTTTTTATCGTTCTGGGCGGGCCCGTTTGTCATAGGCCCCAGGGGGCCATCGCGGTTCGGGCTAACGGGCGAAGCGGCGTGGGGAGACCGGTTGGGCATCCGCCCGGAAGGGGACGAGGCCACGGCCATCGCCGGTGGCAGCCTCAGGGCGAGTGGCCGCCGGCAACTGTGGGCAGGGGAACGGGCGGTGCAGGGCAGGGCGGTCGGGAAGCGGAGCGGTAGGTGGGCACGACGCGGCGAGCAGAAGGCGGGCCCGGCGCACTAGCAGCGAGCGGAGGCGGGGCGAAACGGCGACGTGGGCGAGCGCGCGCAGGCGTAGTGCAGCAGCAGCAGCCCGCGGGAGCGGGCGCGCGATGGCGCTGCAGGGGCAGGGGCGGTGCCGGGGGCGCGCGCGCGGGGTCGAGCGGGCTCGGCCGGGGCCGCGATGGCCACGAGCAGGAGCCCGGGCGGCGGCGACTGCGCTAGCGGCAGAGACGGCGAGCACGGCGGGGAGGGAAAAAGAGGCCGGGGTTGGCCTCACCGTGACTCGTTGGGAACGGGGCAGCGGGGGTCGGGGTGGTGGTCGGAGACGTCGGCGTCAACGTAGACGAAGCAGACAGGCGAGGGAGCGCTCCGGGGAGGCCGGAGTCGGTGGCGGCGTGCGGCGGCCCGAGGTGGAAGCCGAGCACGAGGCGGCGTCGTTGGGGCGGCCCCCCTCCCGATCCAGCGGAATCGGGCAGAGGAGGGCGGAGGAGCGCGGCGTCTGGGACGGCGGCCGATGACGGGGCTCGAGGCGGCGGTGGCGTCCGGCGAGGGCCACGGGCGACGAAGGTGGGGCGGGCGTGAGCACCCCAATCCCGATCTGGATCGGGGGAGGGAGGAGAGAGACGTGGGAGAGAGTGGGGGGATCGTGCGGGGTGAGTGGGGGGTGTGCGCTAGGGTTCCGGTAGGTAGATGGATAAGGGAGCGGGGGTGGACTGGCCGGTTGGCCCTTGCCAGGTTGGGCCGGCCTGGTGGTGTGGCCGACTGGGCCGGCTGGATCGAGGCCTAGTGGGGGGGAAGCGGGGGTTCTTTCCCTTTTATTTTAACTTTGTTTTATTTTATATTTCTGTTTTACTGTTCTTACTTTAGTTTCCTTTTGAATTTGGTTTTATAAACTACACCACTGGTTCCTAATTTAGTTTTAATAAGTATGCCACTGCCCCATAAGTTTTTGGCAATAAAACAAATAGTTTAATATTTTATCAAATTGAAAAGGGTAGTTAGTTAAATGTTTTGCTGGTGTTTTAAATATTTTTGTGCACTTAAACCTTTTATAAAATTGTGGTTTCTCCACTATTATTATCCATGATTTATTCGACACATTTTGGACATTTTAGTTTTAATGTTTGAAAACTTTTATTGTTTGCCTGATTTGAATTTTGAATTTGGAATCGGTTTCAAACTAACTCGAGCTTATCAACAGTAACCGAGTTGACGTGGCACCATTAGCAGAGGTTTACTATAGCTTGATTATCCGGGCGTCACAATTCTCCTCCACTACACGAAATCTCGTCCCGAGATTTAAGAGGGGAGTAAGGGGGAAAGATCTGGTTACGAAATTCTAACGAGTCTTCTCGATCTTGCTTGCTCTTCTCGAAAAGGTCAATCCATTACGTTGATGTTTTCATTTCTCCGCTTCAGGTCATCATGGTGAAGTTGTCCTTTTCTTCAGGAACTCCAACGTACTTACGAATAGGTAAGGGGCAGCTCTACAACGATAGGATGTTATAAGGGAAAATCTTCTGGGGGTTTCCCAAGTATGAACATATGAGTATCTCTCGAGTTGAACAAATGAAACACATTGAGAGCAAAGTAAGACGGTGCGATAAGAAGTTTCAAGCGGATAGGCAATCGTTCATTGCCTGAAACAGAGTGTGAATGGGGTTCAGAGCAACGGTAATAAGTATTGTGTCCGATACCAAAATTGATCACTAGGAAGGTGGCTCGCAAATTACATACGAAGTCAAGCTCTAGGAATAACTTTGGCAACAGGGTTTATAGGAGAGTCAGGTTTCGATCCTTTGGAACTGTGGGTTATGGGCCCACCATGTGGGGTAAAAGTAGGAAGGGCGGTGATGCCTTGCACGATCATGTAGATAAGGCATGTCAGAGGGTAGCCTGCCAGTTGTGTTGGCAACAGCGTCGGTACCAGGGGCGAGGGATGAAGAGAACCATTTTCCTGCTCGTTGAACGAGGCGGTCCAATAGGCAAAATTCTCATCCATCGGTGGTTACCGGGATGTCCTAAACAATAGTAACAGGGTCTTGCTGATAGAATTGTACACCGATGTGTTTACATGAGCAGAAGATCATATAGTAACAGGGTCTTGCTGTTTAGATCATATAGATCACAAGAAAGGTTAAACAAACCAATGGAAAGGAAAATGTGATCCTCATGTTAAACAGAACAATGGAAAGGAAAAATGTGTTTAAACACATCTTTCAGGGGTATATCCTTCCCAAGGACAAGCAGAGCATGATATCCATGACAGGATATAACGTAGAAAAGCTCTTTAGGTAAGGGAGAGAAATTTCATGACATTACCCATACAGCGGTGTTTGGATAATTTAGCAGGAAACATTTAGCATTGGCTTCAAATGTCCTTGTTGAAAATCGGAGTACCACAAACATGCTTCGAGATAGCATTACATGGTCTTCAAGCAAGTTCAGACTTTGGAAACAAAAGTGGTCCATCAGGAAGAACTTATAGAATAAGTCTTACAATTTCCTCATGGAAGAAAGGATAGCCTGGCTGAAAAGGGAAACTATAACAATTGGGCCTCCGGCCAGGTGTGTTAGGCATGACATCACCTTACCGGGTCACATAAGGACCATTGTTGTAACTCTTGGAAATATGTTCCAACCATCATATCTAACCTAGATTCAGATCTGATTAGTGCCAGGATACCTACGACTTAGTAAGCCTGAGAAGAAAAGGTGCAACACAATTGACGAGATGACAATGTAAGATTCTCGGGAAATGAACTATGAAGTGATTTCCGTTTAACAAGAGTTCATCATTAATCCAAGGAGAGGACAAGGAGGTGTCTGGTGAACTCAACGGCAATTCATCGAGACTTCCAAAAGATGGATTTCCACAATTAAGTGAACAAGGAGATAACATTTGCCAGATCAAATGATATAAGGGAGTATGCTCACGGAAAACATACACAATTAAACATTGGTTGAAAGGTGCGCCCAAAATATGGGTTGGGTTGCACGACCAACGTCAGAATGGTGATTCAATAATCAATAGTCTAAGAACGAACGGCCGACCATTAACTTCAAACCAATAGGGTTGCTAGAAGTGCAGAATCCAAACAACACCGTTCACTTGTTGGTACCCCGGTTGGAATCAACACGAGGACCAAGAAAGAATGGTGATGGTGAGAAGTATCACGATACCAAGAATTCTTAAGAGGTGGTAAAATTCTCACAACATTCTTGACATAAAAGATGGCAATACTCCAAGGTAAAGGAGAACAAATGCTGGATAGCAAGGATCTCAAGGTATAACACAAAACACGAACAAGTTTGTGTTGAACGGAAGGCAATCGAGTGGTTGATGATAACACAAATCATCAAGGGCAAGGATGGTATTTCTCATCAGGAATTCAATTGATATCCTTGAGGAGCTCGAAATGTCGATGATGATCATGACAATTTTTGTCGAGAGGTTTCATGGAGATGTAATCGGTCGGCGATGACATCAAGTCAAACGAATGATGAAGCGAAAGGTTATTGGAACCATGGGTACGACACAAACTTGAAATCAAGTTTGTTGTTTGAGATGAAACGATAAGACAAGGAAGATCGACGTAAGCTTAGCCCATCGTCGAAATTGTGCTCCGGAAAGAAGGACCAGGTAGCACAGTTAAAATTTGGCAGGATAATGATATAGCCGAGTAGGCTCGGAATGACGTGATCGAGTTCAGACTCGTAAGTAATGAAGGTTACCAAGAGTTGTTGAATCGTAGTGCGGACTCAATTCAGTTGTCGGTGTCCTTGAGGGGTTCTAAGAACTGAGAACCCGTTGGAAAAATGGAATCGGCAAGAATATTAGTTGATGAAGCATAAGAAGTTATGTATCCCGTGGTATCCTCGAGATACCAGGGGGTAATACTCGATGACAGATCAAAGTAGAGGCTGGACTGGGGTATTGCTCTGCAGAAGACAAGTGCTTAAACTTGCACGAGAAACGGTACCTAAAGGAGAACATGGTCGAAACCACGATTGCAAAAGGCCAGATCCCAGATATAATATGAACTTATACCAAGGGAGTAATTAATTTAAGAGAAGCTTTAACGATAAGATCTACATCGTGTCCATGGGCATGAACACAAAGTTCAAGGTCGACTCCCACTTCTTCAATGCATAACCTTACATTTACCTCCCCTTTTCGAAGTTGTAGTGTTGAAAAGTTATCTGACGAAGTGTCAGCAGGGTATAACCCGCATAAATTTCGAGGTCACACAAATTAAGGAAGGCATAGGTTCAACTCGTCAGGGTATCGTGGAAACATATACCACAAGCTTTGAGAGTAAATATTACCAGCTCGAAAGCAGAGCATGGTTGGAAAAAGGAGAGGATACATATTACCAAAGGCATTATGTATCGGAGAAAGAACTCACAAGGTGATTAATTATGAAGGACATTGTCGGATAATAATCCAACAGTGGATATGGTGATCCACAATGGAGCTGATGTGAGTATCGATACCCAATCAGAGGAAGAAAGAATGCAAATGCATCGTTTTACAGAACATCTGAATAATTCAACGTTTAAATAACAAAGGAATTATGATTTTCAAATCAAGGGATCAGGAGCAAATGCTCTGATCAAGGACAGACAAGTTGAATAGACTTAGGGGTACAATCGATGGCAATCTGATTGGCCGAGGACCAGCTCACGTCTTAAATGACATCTGAGCTGGAAGGATGAATTCTATGATCTGAGTGAGGATTGCGAGAATTCGCAACATATTGAGTCAATGGACTCAAAATGATATTGACAAAGGTTGCCAATAAGATTACTATATTTATGGGATTAACCATAATGCAAGCAAGCAAGAATTTCAGGACCAATAGGTTGCTCAGGATTTTCGGAAGACCGAATGGTATTTCGAAGAATTTTGTGAACTGCATGAATATCTGGGGATGAGCGGATACTCGATAAATGCGAGTAATTATCCGTAGTGGTATGCATGTGGCAAAGAACTGCAAGGCAGTAGGCACAAAGTATTCTCGGGGTATCTTATAATAACAAGATCGACTGGGAATGAAAGTAAGCACGTCAGGTCTAAATACTTATCCATAGGGATATTTCGGTGGTAGGGAATTGCAAAAGCAATGGCATAAGGTTTCGGGAGAACATCGGAGAGTATTGTCAGAATCTTCTGTTGAAGTAGTCGATCATCTATAATGAAGGGGCTCTTCGGCAGGAAGTGGTAACGAGAACCTAGAGTTAGATTTTAGCAAAATCATTTAACCCGAGTAGGAGAGAGTCAGAATCCCAGAGTATAGACGAGGAATAAAAGATCCTAATACCACCCGGATGGCGACGTGGGCCCGTAAGGCACACAGCCATGTTAGTAAAAGTTTTGCAACGTCTAGACTCGACTTCGACCAAGGAGTGTGGAAGGGGGATTCCTACAGGCAGTCAGCTCTGATACCAACTTGTGACGCCCCCGATTCAATCGTACACTAATCATACACGCAAACGTGTATGATCAAGATCAGGGACTCACGGGAAGATATCACAACACAACTCTACAAATAAAATAAGTCATACAAGCATCATATTACAAGCCAGGGGCCTCGAGGGCTCGAATACAAGAGCTCGATCATAGACGAGTCAGCGGAAGCAACAATATCTGAGTACAGACATAAGTTAAACAAGTTTGCCTTAAGAAGGCTAGCAGTTCCAGGGCCTGAGCCTGAGCCACCACTTGACCCCTATTGACAGTCAGTTTATGAGTGGGATCTGGAGATCGCCAACCAGTGGCACCCAGGGGAAACTCCTCCATACACCGGAGAGAGTAGCTTTGATCCCTGGGCATAGACCAACTTAGGCCAAAAGCCTAAGCTTGGGGGAGTACGTATTTCTCACCAACATTTCATTCATGTTCACACACTCATTCTAGTGTCGGTGCTCACACTTTTTCATTGTACTATCCATGCTAGTTTATTTTCTTTTCTAAGCCTTCTTCTTGTGTGTTTGAAAAACCTTAAGAAAAGCCAAAAAAATTAGTTCACTAGTAGAAAAGGGGCCATTGGTCCTGGTTGGTAAGGGCCTTTTGTCACGGTTTTTGAACCAGGACTAAAGGGTCGTTACTAATGCCCTAGCCCTTTAGTCCCGGTTCTTGCATGAACCGGGACAGATGGGCCTCCACGTGGCCGGTGCGGCGAGCCTAGGCAGGAGGGCCTTTGGTCCCGGTTGGTGGCACCAACCGGGACCAATAGGCGTCCACGCATCTGCATTTCTGGGGCTGGGGTTTTTGTTTTTTTTGAAGGGGGGGGGGGGGTTGGGGGTTTTGGGGGGTTAATTTAGGTGTTTCATATATTGTGTTAGCTAGCTAATTAATAGAGAGAAGTGTCCTCTCTTATGTCCGTGCTTGGTCGATGCTACGTACTATATACGTATAGAGAGCACTAGACATGCTAGCTAGCTAGTAAGCAAATGAAGGAAACAGAAGATCGTCATGAACATATATGCATACAGAGAGAAGTGATATCGACCACCTCTCCTTCTCCGAGAGATTGGTCAAAGAACAAGTTCTCGTATATCTATCCAACACTACTGGCTACATATATACAATAATTATCTCTTACAATATAATCTCCTAATTATATATGAACACAGGATCCACATAGTATTCTCCGTCTTCAGCGATCACGTGGTCAAGGAAGAATGCCGCCAATTCCTCTTGAATTGCTCGCATATGATCTGGTGGCAGCAGTTCATCCCGTATCCGAAAGATCTAATTTGAAGAAGGGGGTCAATACATATATATATATATATATGAATAAATGAAACTCAACACAAATGATGGTAATAAAATAAAATTGTGAATATTATTGCTTACGCACTTCATATTGTTCGTCAGAGTACCCCCGTTCATAGGTCGTGTGGCGGATGGACTCGCAAATGTAGTATCCACAGAAATCATTCCCTTGATCCTGCCACAACCACTTTACAAGAAATAGAGGTCAATCACTGATAAGCAAGCATGCCAAATGGTATTGATGAAACTAGCGCTTGAATCACTAGGAGATGCGCGGAACATGCTACTATAGTACTTACTTTCGGGTGTCTAAATTGCAGCTTCTTTGGCGGTCCCAGAGCTTTTTTGGTGAATTTTCTCAAAACCCTGCTAGACAAAGAAAACAATTACTTGATATCAGGAAATGAACAAAGTTGCTGATATGGTGGATAATGATCGATTTAACTTACTTCTCGAGGATTTGAGTCATGTCCACATACTCCTAGGGATCTTTTCGTCTCGAGTCTAAGACGGTTTCTAGTCCCTGCTCAAGCTTAATCTCTAGGAGAATATAGTGGAAACTGCGCACGCATGCATTACTCATCAATTACATTACTATAACCTGGACTAATATATAAGGGAAACCGAATATGCACAAGACAGTAACACTCACTTGAAGTTGTAAGGAAAGAGTATTATATCTTTGTTTTCATTTATTACCAACGATCGTAGCAAGTTGGCCTCGGTATCTTCAGCATGATATTTAACCTCAGTTGCATCTATGAGATTTGTGTTAATGAACCCAATATCACTGACTTGTCTTTTCTTCAATTCGGCGATCTTCAATCTGCATAATATAGTGAGGATAATTATAAATACATGCAATGAAAGAGCTGACCTATATAGAGAGACTTAATGACAGAGGTACTACTACTTACAGACAGTAGCAGGTGACCGTTAATTTATCGAGGGCCCTTTGATTGAAAAACTGGAAGAACTCCTCAAATGGAACATTCAACAGTTCAATTCCAACGAGGTCATGCTCCTCTCTAACTCTCAGCGTCAAAGTATTCCCCTCCAGACTCTCTGCAGGTTTTCATGCACCAATCATGCAATCTTCGCATCATCGTTGTTAGAGATCTTTCATCTTTGACGAGAGGCTTCCCGTACTCGTATCTATGTACCACCTCCAAGAAATCATAATGTACATCGTCGGGCAGGTAATCTCCAAGATTGCTATAACCGGGCACCATCCTCGGATCTTTAGCGACGATGTCGCTAGACACCTTGAGCAGGGGGCACGATTGGTTCGCTTGTTCACCGAGCTGGGCAATTTTTTTCCCAGCTCGTCGTTCTTTTATCCTTTGATCACTGACAGTACTTCCCGACCGCTCCGCTTCGACAAATGTCTTTCCAATAATGCGCTCATAGTTGCCTTTCGGCGCAGACTTTGGTGGTTTTGTCAGGGCAGCCAGAGTGCGCTTCGCTTTCATCGGATCTACCTTCTCCTCCGGAGGTGGATGTTTCTTTGCTTTCACCCCTTGAAACAAGTTCGTCACTTCGGCTCGCACGATCTTGGCGTTCTCCTCCGGGGTCATCTCGTATGGTAACTTCTCTGGAGTCTTCAGAGAAGGACCGAATCTGTATTGCCTCCCGCCTCTGGCTGTACTGCTAGACGCCGGCAGAGCAGACAGAGCGGCTGCGGCTATCTTCTTTCCTTGCTTACGAGGCGGAGGAGAAGGACTACGACGCGCCGGAGCGGCGGCGGGTCTCTTCCGCCCTTGCTGACAAGGCGGAGAAGGATGAGGTTGGCTGCTCGGGCGCGCCGGCGCAGGCGGAGAAGAAGGCGGAGTGCCGCCACGCGCCGGAGAAGTAGCCCGAGTGCCCTGATCGTCACTCGCCGGAGGAGGAGGCGCTGGAGGAGGCGGAGTGCCCTGACTCGTTGTCGTTGGAGGAGGAGGCGGAGGCGTCTAGTTCAGAAGGTTGATGAGCTCCTTCCGCCATAGGCATGGAGTCTTCAGAGCAAAACCCAGCCGATCGATTCTACCCTTCACCAGTAGGGTGGTCAAGCTAGAGGTCCTCAAATGCCTCCGTTATTTCATCCACCATCACTCTAGCATATCCTTCTGGAATCGGACAACAGTGAAAAGTTGCGCCGGGTTCAGGAGGTCGAACAGAGCCGACAGCCTCCTTGACTTTGAAGTTCTGCCATTGCATCAGAAGGTGGCAATGTTGAGACTCCATGATAGCATCCATGGGGTAGCTGGCAGGAGCCGTCAAGACATGCTCCAGCTGAAGCAGCTCGGTGGAAGCCACGCTGCTTCTCCGCTGAGATGGCGGGGTAGCTTAAGGGAAAGCTTCGGCAAGTCGTTTGCTGCGTGCTTCTTGTTCCTCTATCGCTTGTACCCTTGCATGCAGCGCCTGCAGTTGGGTCTGCTGCACTTTTTTCCTCCTCTCCTGGCATTTGTAACCGCCTGCGTCCAGAAAACTAGCCTTCCACGGAACGGAGCCTGGCGTGCCTCATTTCCGTCCAGGGTGCTCAGGATTCCCGAGGGCCATTGTGAGCTCGTCGTTCTATCTGTCTGGAATGAACGTCCCTTGCTGCACTGCATCGATATAGTGCTGAAGCCTCTTGACTGGTATTTTCAGTTGCTCGTCCGTCCAAAGGCACTTGCCTGATACAGGGTCCAAGGTTCCGCCAGCCCCAAAGAACCAAGTCCGGCAACGGTCTGGCCAGTTCATTATGTCACACCCTGGCTAGTTCAAGCATTAGAGTGTGCATCATGTTTATTTTCCTCTTAAATTTGAAATGGGGATGACAGAACCCCCAACACCCCCCCTAGAAACAACTAGGGTTTACTAAAATTATTTTCAATGAACCTGAAATGCCCTTCTAAAAAGTTCACCCTCTTTGTCTTGGGTTAAAACCTCTGGCAAAATTGGTGCACATTTTTCTAGGTCAACAGAAGGTCATTGAATTAAATCATAAGTATTTGAATTTGGGCATTTAAATGCTATAAAATAAATTAAATGCCCAAATAATTCTGGAAATAAATGTTTGCTGTTGGAAATAATCTAAACAGAGCCCACAATTATTTTCAGGATTTTTGGAAACGTTTTAGTATTTTTAATAAAGCCCAACAGTTGCAATTAAATAGAAAAGAGAAACAAATTTACAAAAAAAAGAGAGAAGGAAGCCACCTGGGCCTTACCTGAGCTGGCCAGCCCACCTGGCTCGGCCCAGCCTACTGGCTTCGCTAGTCGTCATCCTCCTCGCGCCAGGAGGCAGGGGCGCGTGCTCGCCGCGCGCCGGCCACGCGCCGGCCACCTCCTGCTTCTGCCGACGTCCTGGAGACGTCCAGGAGTGCCACGCGACCCCCACGTCCCCCTCTCATCCTCTCTCACTCTCCCCCTCGTCTCCCTCACCCTCTCCCGTGATGGCCGTGCGCGTACCTCGCCGCCGATCGCCGTAGTTGCCACCACAGCCACTCTCTCGCCCCTCCGACGAGCCCAATCGCTCCGCCTCGTCACCCTGGACCTCTCCGTCGACTCACGCAAGCTCGGACGACCCCAAGACGACGTGGTGCCCTTCTTCCCCGTCCATGGCCGCCGGACGCCGTCGTTCGATTCGCCGGCCTCAAGTCCTCCCCGAGCTCGCTGACCCCCTCTCCGACCCCGCTGTGAGCTCCTCTTCCTTTCTTCCTAGCTTCCGTGCTCGTTCGGCCTCCGTAGCCGCTATTCCCACCGCACCCGAGAGCTCCCCGCCGCCGACCATGGCGCCGTCGTGGCTAGAGCCACA